>NC_092821.1:85205375-85525792 GCF_023375885.2 Dermacentor andersoni
TAAAGGCGCTACAACGGATCCTCAGCAAAGAATAGTTGGCAGAGTGACGTCATATACGTGCCGAAAGGCCTCGATAACTCTATACTAAGACGAATTTTTTTTAATTTTACGCAAATGAATCCATGCTCCTCGGCTGCTCCGAGTAGCCAGTGCCAGAGCGATCGGTGGGCAGCCATCTTCTATTCCTTGAGGAACGGGGCAGTCTCCGGCTACTCAGAAAGAAAAAATTCGCTTTCGTTCCGCATATTAATGCGTCTCTAGTGTGTACACGTCAATTTGGCGCGTGAATACTCGCGTTTTCGTGACGTCGCGGGACAGATAGGCGAAGCGGGCGCAGTCCGAAAACGTTCGACCAATAGCAGTTGGTCAAACGACCCCGTTTTCATTAATGGAAAAAAAAGCGTTGAATCGGCACTATTATTTTTCTTTCGTTCGGTTTAATCATGCATAACTAGTGCACATATCGTATCATACGGGTGTTTTTGCGGCTTCCGCGGAGTCGCGTGGCAGACAGGGGCAGTGGGGGTGGCCCGAAAATTTTTCGACCAACCGTTGAAGCCTGATTGGAGAATTGGAATAAAAAAGTTTGTAATAGCTTTACTTTATAGCGCCCTAGTTCTAGTTTTGCGCATTTATTGGCCTGTGTGTTCTGCTGTCCTAGTACCTTATTTTTCTGTTGGCTAACCTGAAGCTGGGAGTCCTCCACGTTGCAACTACTTTCCTATTTCAGCCTACTTGAATTTCTATAATGAAGGGGCTAGAATTTTCGCTCCACCTTCGTTCCTTTATGATTTAATTTCGAACTTATTTGTTTCTCGATCATCCGCTCGCAAAATTCTGTGCGTACGCTTATTTTTACCGCGATTATGGTGAATTCGCTTCTTTATATGCTCTAGTACAATTTTGGGAACGATTAACAGCGTTCCCTGATGTTCTTTATGAGCGACATCGAAAAAGCTGCTAGTGCAGCTGGTAGTTTCCTACGGCAGCGCTGATTGCACTTGTGGATTGTTAATGTTCATTTTCAAAGATGCATTAGTTGCTTAGTTTTTATGGTCTTGGGCTGCTCAGGATGTAGCATGTTACGTAACCCCATGTGGTCAAAATATTCCGAGTCCGCTACTTCGACGTGCCTCATAATCTAGATCGTGGCTTTGGCGCGTCGAATACTATAAGTTTTAATGTTCCTTTTGCCTAAACGAGCATCTTTGACAGCTCCTGCCCTTTTACGTTAGTAACTTAACCTGTCAATATTGAATATCTGCTCGTGCATTGCCCTTTGCACTCATTGACAAGGGCTGGTCAGTCTATGTTGGTAGATTCACATGGCGTGATGAGGGAAGTCTGCATTTGGAATGTTCTTCGGGTTCTTGGCGCAGATTAATCTTCAATTGCTTAGGGGTTCTGTGGTTCGCATATCTACCTAATCTGCTGGCGTTTTTCTATGACATTGTATTTTCTAATTGAGGACACCTTCTATATACGAATTCTTTTGAACGTTCATTAAATGGTAGCAGTTCCATCTGTTGTAAGTAGGTGTATATTCTCGGTAAGAATGCCCCTGAGTGCCTTTTCGCGGTCGCAGAGCTCAATTTTGCCGCCATACGATTTTATGGAGCGCCATACGGCTATGCGGCATACGGCTATCCGCCATACGGCTATGGAGCGTGCAGGACGTGATCACGTCGTTTCTTAAAGAAATTTGGCGAAAATGCTTGAAATTTTGCATTTTATTTGTTTATAGTTGCGCTGGTAGAGCTGCCTAACATGTAGTGGACAGTCCTATTTCGTATTCTCTTCTGATGCACTTTTGTGCTATGTATCCTGTTGAGACAGCAGTGACAAGCAACGTTTCTTGGCTGGTATGGTATCACTCGCGTGACTGCTAGGCACATAGCGACAGTCCTGCGTGGGTAAATGCACTTGAGGGTCATCACCGCTGGGCCATCTTATTAAATGGTATTTTCTCTTGTTATTATTATTATTACCGAATACAAATTCATTCATTTCAAGCGGTTACTAGAGCATAATGCTAACTCGCCCAAGCGAACGCCGCCATTTGGCATCCAGTACTCTGCCACGGTACACGGGGACACGTATGTAAGAATGCCCCTTTCTCGCTTAAATTGTAGAATCTTCGTTTGCTAAAATCCCTTGATCCCTGCACTTTATATTCCACACACTATCTTAAATGGCTGATGACAAAAACTGCATAATCAATACCTAATTCGTCAAAGGCGACTCCACCAAGATATCGTCAGCGCGTTGTCACAGACATGTCTTCCGAAACTAATTATTTCGAAAAGGCAAGCTCACTATTTTTGTAAATTGTCCTTAATAGGCTTGTAGGGGCAAAGGATATTTATCCAGGCGTGTTTCAAATTCCGGGACACATATTTCTCAGGTGCGTGAAGGGCACATAGCCATCGTCGGGACTGATGTCGGGACTGATGAATTACTTTTCAACATTCTGTTTTCGTTAATTTTGCAATAATAGGTTGACTGATAGATGGGAAAATGACGGAATTTTTTTATTTCGAGCCGACAACTCTATGCCAATACGCAGCGCAACGTATTACCTCGGTCGAAACGAACTATGCGTGATGTGCCTACTCCATTGGGACTCCTCATTCGCGCATCCTTAAGAAAACTCGGCGCCATCTAGTGCCGCCACCACGAAGCCTGCGCGCGGTCTCCAAAATGCACAGCACCGCCGATTGGCGCAAGCGCTGAGGATCGCGTCAATCGATTACAATGCTACACTCGTGCTGCTTTCTGCAGACGCTGCGCCATCTGTTGTGGCACAGGCGATAAGTTCACTCACGGTCTTCGAGACGAGAAGCATGGCGCGCCTATGGCTGCGAACGATAAGAATTCTGCCCTCACTTGCCGCACAACTGGTGACACATACTCAGGGACTGGAGTTCGCGAGATTGTCATTGAAGAGGGGCACATACTAGTACATTCATGGCGCAGCTGACTCAAGTGTCGGGTTGGTGTCCATTAGCAACCCTTGTTAAGTGCCTTTGATTGCGCTCAGCATCACATAAATTTAAAATATCTTTATGTAACGGCCGAGCGGAACCTTCTCAGTGGCACATCACTAAAACCCCTAGTTGGCGTCGAGAATATTCACTGAAGAGCGGCACCCATTTACGGGCGCATACCCAGTGGCCGATCTTGGCGACAGAGAGATTTTATTAAACAACGGAACCTTTGGTGTCTCAAATCTATAGTCATCCACGTGTGCGTGAAAGCGATTCTTGGTAGAGCGGTCCATACGTACCAATTGACCTATACTTATTGACCCAAGTTGGGCCGACGGTTGGTATCAAACGCAGCTCTGAGCACAGCCACCCGATGCACTACCCATTCGACCATGGAATATCAAGTGGCCTAATAGGAAAAACGGTTTGATACAAACATATTTTGCTGGATAGATAGATAATGCCTGAAAAGTGCACGAAATAAAATAAGCATGCCAACGCATTCGAAGAAGCAAAGCTCTCTACCTGCGTAACCTGCATTACCTCCAGATTTTTCATTGAGGGCCATCCAACATTTCATACTAACGGGTACCTTGTCAGGGTAGAATAACGTATTACGTTTTCAACAATGGAATCTGAAGAATGGTTGAAGCGATATGAGTTTGGCAAGCATTGCATTCGATCGTTTTCCTATATTTTCTGCAACGCCACCCATAAATGAAATACAACATGATATACCTGATATTGCACCATTTTTTTCGCAGTGTTTCGTTTGGTTAGAGTGATCAGCCGGCACTCCTCTCATATCTGCTGCAAGTGTCGATTTTCTTATGCTTCTCTCGAAATCCTTTCAATTGACATACCCGAAGGGCTTTTCTTTGTATTTCAATTTGATCTAGAGACCACTTCCCATTTATGGTAGCATCTTTGCAATAAGGACATTGATAATGAGGTATGGAAAAGTGAATGACGGAGTGTTTGTCTACTTCTGCATCCATGTACTTTTAGCGCAAGAATGTCTGCACGATGCACGCAGGAAGCTTTTCTGCGCTTCTCAACGAAGGGCTGCGAAGAATAATGCCTGAATTCCGCAGCAAATCTATCTGTCGACGCCACACAAGTGGAAGGTTCTCTGAACTCTTTTATGAGCATTTCTTGCTTTAGACACAGTCATTACCATGTACATAAAATTATTTCGCCCGATTTGTGGCGAACAGTTCACGCCAATAATGGTTGAGACATTCCTGCTCTGACATTTACTTTATTTGCGCGCAGATTGGTTCCGAGTAATATACGTCATGAAGTTCTGTAGAACTGTGTAAAACTCGGCCATTTTCTTACCAGCACGCACGTTCCGCGACACACTGACAAACATGCGCGATAATTCTGAAATCTTTGTGCATTACATTGAAGGCATGTCTACATAAGCCAGAGTGGTAACTGAAACTGCGTTCTGTTTATCTTTATTATAGCGACAGCATTATATCCTCCATTGGGCGAAAACACGCCGTCTTTTGCTTTGCCAACGAGCGATGGTACCGAAAATGGCTGACAATGCGGAGTGTAAAAACACACATACAAAAAAAACACACACACATGGGTTGATGTCAAATTTCTCTGGTCGCTTTTAGTAAACAAATAAATCGGTGGCTTTTTAGGTGAAATTTGCTAAATTTCGCCCTCGGTGGGAGTCTAGCGCAGGCCTCCTGGGTCCGAGACGGACACGCTTTCCCGACGCCATGGCGGCTCTGCGGTGCTGCATGACTAAATGTGTGCCTAGTGCGCACGTCATTGCGCAGGTCACGTCGAAAGATGAGGTCTAGTGCGTGCGTCATTGGGCACGTGATGGCACAGCGAATGAGGAGGAGGTCGTGTGACGTCATGAGGGCATAAAAAATATTAAACAACACATTATAGTATTTGAACGCCGCTGGGCGGTCCTTCGAGGTATGAACTCCTCGCGGGCAAACGAGCGCGATGAGACGCTTAGCGCGTTGTGTTTGACCTTTCCGAGGCTCACTCAGAATGCAGGTGAGAGCACGCGAGGACAACGAATGCGCGGAAAGATGACATTTCACCAAAGGGTCTCTAAAGCTTTCGATTTGCCACACGTAAGGAGTCTTAGGTGTCTCTGCGGAATCTTTCTGCCTGCTGACATTTCAGCTTTGACATTATTGAAAAAAGAATTCGACTTGAGTCACATCACTGGCTAGTTATGGAAAGGAATAGGAATAATTTTATTAAAATGCCGGCAACCAACGGTTTAACGCGTCGTGACGTTGGCCAAGCGTCGACCAGTGGCAGCGCTTTAGTCTGCACTACCCCAGTTCGGCCCGTTGTTGGTGGGTCGTGAGGCTTGTGCTTCTCGAGCGCGCCCCGGGCCTGCTGGATGGCCCATAGTTGAGTGGTCTTGTCTGTAGACTGCAGCTTGGGTCGGGAACCTGGCATAGTCCCACATGATGTGCCATTGGTCCGCCGGATCCACTGCACAAACACCGCACACACCACTCGGATAGAATTCTGGGTGAAGCACGTGTAACACTGCCGGGGCAAGGAGTGACCCGGTCTGTATTGAATGATGACGGCCTTAGAATCATGGCCTCCTCCCGACTGAGTGCCGGGTGGGGAGGTGGCATTGTCCATCGAGCTAAGCGGTAGCACTTGGTCTCTTCGCCATAACGGGTCACTGGGTCCTTGGTTTCGAACCATCACATGGAACGGTTACTCTTGGGAGCACGGAGGGTAAGCGCTCGCGCTGCCGAATGGGCCGTTTCGTTGTGGTTCAGTGAGGATTCGCACTCGCTGGCGTGTGCCTGGAACCTGGAACCACGCATCGTGCTGCCGCGGTCTTGGAGCTAGAGCTTGCCGATGATGGCGGCCACTGGCGCGTATACTCGACCCTTGGTGTAGTTGCGCGCGGCGTTCCTTGAGTCGCTGAGCATGGTGCGACACTCGGCCTCGGAGATCGCCATAGCTATGGCAACCTCCTCGGCGTCTGTGGCGTCCGTGCACCGCGCGCTCGCTGCCGTTGACTTGGTGCCGATAGCCGCCGCAACGATCACTGCCACGAAGCCTTCCCGCTTGTATTTCGCTGCGTGCCCGTACCGGGCGTGCATGACTTCGGCGTGTTGTTCGACGAGGGCCTTGGCCCGCGCCTGCCGCCGTTCTTCATTGTATTCGGGGTGCAT
Organism: Dermacentor andersoni; assembly: GCF_023375885.2. NCBI lineage: Eukaryota > Metazoa > Arthropoda > Arachnida > Ixodida > Ixodidae > Dermacentor > Dermacentor andersoni. Next base: position 85,211,551 of record NC_092821.1, read on the forward strand.
GTTCTTCGGATAGGGTTTCGTGAGTAGACAGAACGGTTAACTTCGGCAGGATATCCATCTCTTGTAGAAGTCTTTGTTGCTGAAGGCCTGCTACGCAGCTATTCATCCGTGGTTAATGAAAATCCTGATGGAGCAACTCGGAATAGGCAAAAAATTGCGGTGATACCATACACGCACAGATAAGCGCACAATCTGAAGAAGGTCGGTCAGCGTGTTAACGTCAAAGTTGTCTTTTCTGCCCCTGTAAATTAGGCATCCTTTGCAAGATGACCATCCCAGCATCTAGGCCCAGCGAGGGCACATTGTGACACACAAGAATAAATTCATAGATTGCACAAACAACGTGATGTACCGGATCCCCTTGTCCTGTGGTACATATTACATCGGATAGACGGGCCGACGCGTTAATGAAAGACTGAAAGAACGCAAGTACAATGTTCACCGCTCAAAACAGGTTTGGCTTTCTGCCCACTACTGCATGTGTGGATACAAAAAAAAATATAGTATCATTGCAAAACAAACACAGTGATCGTAACCTGCGTGAAATAATCGAAGCCGGAAAAATAATATGTTTAGAGGATGGGTGCGTCAGCACCACCTCTTTTGCGCTAACTCACAAGGAGGTCAGATACCTTAGGTTATCAATGCCACGTTTAATTCTGGATGGCTTTGTCGCGGCGCTCTATGCATGGTTGGTGTGCCACTTTGTAGCTACATAACTTGCTATGCTTTATGAATTGAAAATAAATTGTTGAATGTTAGCACTCTGTTCTATCTTCTGTCCTCGCGCTGTTATTCGAACTTTAAAGTATGATTTGCCAACAATTGCTACAAAAGAAACCCAGACAGGTTTCTCGAAAGAAAAGCCTTGCAGTTGAAGAAAATTCGTCCTGGTGCCGGACTCGAACACGGGACCACCGCCTTTCCGGGGCAGCCGCTATACCATCTGAGCTAACCAGGCAGCTAGCAGATGGCTGCCATCTGCTAGGCGCCTGGTTAGCATCGAATATTATTGTTGTTTCTATCTGTCGTGTTTGTTCTCGCCGAACCTTAGGTTAATCAACTTCTTTGCAGGACACACAATGTGCAGTACTTTCTGGCAGGAAAGTGGGAAGTAGCGATCAGCCTGGAACCTTCGATGACTGATGCATAAAATTCGACGCTATTCACCCGCAGATCAGATCTTAGACGATCGCCGTCCGTGCTCGCTACTGTCGCTGTGCTTGGCATTTCTTGGCACAGGTTTTCACAGTAAAGAGTTACCAAGTAGAATGTGTATGCATGGCACCGAAGCTGCTATAGAAGTCTATACAAGTGAGTGTCGACGTGGTCAAAGGGATAGGCGAGGAAATGCAACGTCTGATGGTAGTGTGGGAGAGACAAGGAGGAGTCTTGCGATCCTGGCAAGTGGAACAGGAATATAACTAGAGGGGGATGTATCGGTACATCTCGTGTAAATATTTGCGGAGGCGACACTCTCGAATGTGCGCCATAGGGGCTTCCGGGGAAGGAGAGTACTTGCCTTCGCATGCATGGCAGGGAGTAACCGACCGCCATTTGTATCCTTCGGATAGATAATTGCGTCCAAATAGCAAACCCTTGCGAAAAGTGAAAAAGTACGCTCGAACACGCATTTCTCGTTAGACGGGACGTAGCGTGTACATAGCGTGTACATAGCTTGTAGCGTGGACGTAGCGTGTACAGCGTGCATGTAGCGGGACGTAGCGTGTACCCAACGAGTACATATGAATAGTAATACAGAGGTCTTTCCGATGCTCCAAGGACAGGTCGGTGGCAGTGAGTGTGGATGCTCTATAGAGTGACACAGACGGTGACACAACGCCACATGAAAAAGGCGAGAGCGACAGAGTACCTCCATCATTATGTACGCGACCAGATTGGCAAATGATGCTAATGTCGCACTCCTGGAGCCGGAGTGTCGTTACAATAACGAGTTCAGACTATCTACAGAAAGTCTATAGACTTCTCATAGACGACTTTGCCTTTCGATAGATTTGGTGCTTTCTTGATACAAGACTTACAGACTGTCTATAGAAGAGAGTCGATAAGGTTTCTATTTCTTTTTGTCTAATCGCATTCTATAGACGGTCTACAAAAGAACAGGTAAGGTGTTTGCTTTTTGCCTACTTCACCTCCATAGACCATCTTGGACGAAAGTCAATAAAGTCTCTATTAGAGGCTATTGCCAGACGGTGTTCCGTAAGATTTTAAATTTTCAAAGTTTTAAGCTCTTGAAATAAGCGGGCAGATGGGAAATCGTACGGCTTGTTACATATAGCACGAACTGGTTTATTTTGTAGTACATACGTCTTCTTAATGTTTGTTGCAGAAGTCGTACACCACACAAGGCAACAGTAGTTTAAGTAGCTCATGAAACAGGAATTATATATCAGCAGTTTAATAGAACGGGAAAGTTCAGCTAGTAGATCAAACCAGCAATTTAGAACAGTTTGCCTGCAACGAATTCTATATGAATATTCCAGATCATGCGTCGGTCAAAGTGCACACCTAGAGATTTTAGATTCAGTGACTTCAATCGTAGAGAAATTAATCCTGAGATCTTCTTGTAAAGTTGCCTGCATATTTTTAGTCCGAAATAGCACTTCTTTAGTTTCTGAGGAGGTAATACTAAGGCCATTGTCGGCTAACCACTTATATAATTTTTCCAATACGATATTAGCCTTTCACGCTTAATCAATTAGGTTTTTAGATGAACGAAATAACGTGGTGTCATCAGCATAGATTATAAAATGTGAGTCTCGATGAATGTTCACTAAATCGTTAATGTAAATATTTAGAATATGGTGCCCTAAAATGCTGCCCCATAGAACACCAATATTAACTGAACGAGTTTGAGTTTCCTTATTGTTTATTTGTGCAGAATTATTATTTGTACAGAAGCAGAATTACGCATGAGTCACAACGCTAGATAGTTACTGTAGCCCAAATGATGGCGAGGCATTCCTTTCCGTCGCATAATAAGTGCCTACCGCATTTGAAAGCAATCGGCTAGCGTAAACTATCCACCGTTGAAGCCTGTCTTTCCTCTGGACTAGTACGGCACAGAGGCCTAGGCTATTAATGTCAGTGTAGATTTCTGTTCTGGCGCCCTCATCGAAGGGCGCAAGTACCAATGGCGACTGCATGCGTCGTTTGAGTTCTTGAAGTGCGTCGGCCTGCAGCTTTTCCCACTTGAACTCGACATCACATTTAGTTAGATGTGTCAGCGGCTCAGCGACGCGTGAGAAGTACTTGACAAAGGCCTGTAGTAGGCACACATGCTGAGGAATCTACGCACCGCTTTCTTGTCCATGGGCTGCTGAAACTTTGCAGCTAGAGCTTTCTTCTGCGAGTCAGGACAGACTCCAGATTTGCTAATGACGTGGCCCAGGAACAGAAGCTCGTCATAAGCAAAGCGGCACTTTTCCAACTTCAGGTGAGGGCTGCTGACTTGATGGCCTTAAGTACTATCGCAAGTCGTCTAAGGCGATCGTCGAAAATTCCCGCGAAGACGACCACGTCATCGAATTAAACAAGACAGGTCTGCCGCTTTAATCCTACTAGCACCGTGTTCAACATGCGCTGGAAATTTGCAGGCGCCGATCACTGTCCAAATGGCATGACCTTGAACTCATAGAGGACGTCTGGCGTGATGAAGGCGGTGTTTTCACGATCGCCCTCGTCAACTTATATTTGCCAATAGCTATTATTGTGATCCATCGACGAGAAGTATTTAGCATTGCAGATCCGGTACAACGCGTCTTCTATCCGTTGGAGGGGGCTACATCATTCTTTGTGATCTTGTTTAGTCGACGATAATTGACGCAGAAACGTAGGGTTCCGTCCCTTTTCTTCACCAAGACTAAAGGAGATGCCCATGGGCTTTTCGGCGGCTTGATGCTACGCTACAGTTGTGACGTAGTAGTTCCGGCGAAGAAAGTAGTAAAATTGCGAGTGAGGAAACATCCATCCCTTTGGGCGAACCTGGGCCCTAAGAAACGGACTACACTCAAAGAATAACGATACCGGTGAACACAGTCGGTGATCGTCGAAAATTTGATCTCCCAGTCAAGCGCGTCAGCTTTCATACATGATTCGTTGAAGGTTCCAAACTAATCGCTGTTGCCCGCGTATCTTCCAGAAAGCACTACGCAGATTGCTAGCGGATACAATCAGATTACGCAAGCTTCAGTTCAACAGACAACAGATGGAGCCATCGATAACGTGCCATTAAGTTCCCATCATGCAGGAGCGCCTTGTGTAGAGTGATAACTTTGTATTGTTAGTGGATGAACTGCAATCCCCAAGAAAAAGATAGATCAGTGGACATGTCAGTATATGTTGTTCGCACAAGCACGCTATCTCCTCGACCATGAGCTCTTCTCTTTCAAATTGAATGCCAGCTGGCATTTCCTCTTTGGTGCTCCTCGCTGCCCTCGACGCGAAAAAGTAATAACACAATTATGACGATTGTAAATGATCAGATGTCAGGCTCAGCCGGTGTCGATCACCACTAGAAATAGAAGGTCCAGTACCAAGTTAAACAAGATAATTTGAATTTTTTTTTTGCAGAGCTCGAGGGTGACGCGACCGCTTCATGCAAACGCCGAGCAGCTTGCCTCTCGTCAATTAAAAACTATCTTTAAAGACGCGTGCTGTCGTGGCAGAGTTTTTCGGTGTTTGGCAGACTAGATGCAGCAATGCAGTACTGAGTAATGGCTGGACGCTTCGTTTCCTGTCACCTTTCTTTTTCCTCTTTCACGGCTGTGGCAGATGGCTCTGGTGGTAGGAGAAGAGGATGAGAGTCACCTTCCACACTGGCGCTCAAGCCATCGCAGACAACACACATGAGGAATCGGCCTGTAAATATAGTCACATATACCAGTGTATTTGTTAATGGCTGTATTATCTACGGAATCAATCCATGAAATATTAAGCGCTACCTCACTATCCTCATTCTCACAAATGCACGCCTTCAACCGAATCATTCGCTTAATAATGTCAATAGCTTTCGAGAAGCATTCGGCTGTTCGGTTGTATTGACTATCGGCGATGATATCAGCACACTTTCTTTTAACGCGAAGCACTCTTTGTTAACTTCAGATGTTTTGAGTGTACCTATCTTATAGCCTCCTACGCCTTGATGCCTTCGTAGTCATTTACTGATCTGCATGTATATCAGAATGGGCACGGGGTGCTATGATATTGTCACGTGGTGGTGACGTTGAATAACACAGTAGCAATACGGTGAACGACAAAACTAACTTTTATTCGGCGAACCTGTGCCCACAAAACAGGCTACACTTATAGCACAACGATAGCGGCGAACACGCTCGGCGATCGTCGAATATCTGATCTGCGGGTCAGGTGCGTCAGCTTTTATACAGCATTCATCGAATGTTCTAGAATAATCGTTGGGACCCGCATGCCTTCCACAAAGTTCTACATTCGAGTCACACGATGAAATCAGATAACACAAGGTTCGGCGACAACAGACAGCGTATAGAAGCATCGATAACTTTCCAGAAACTTCGGATACATGCCGACGCGTCCCGCGCTTTGCGATAACATTTGTTAGGCGGCGAAACGTGGTCGCCCGTTAAATATAAGTACACGTGTCAATACCCCCCTCTTAAAAAGCATCGACCCGAGGCTGCAAGCAAACGAAAGTAATAAAAGAAAAGCACTCCTAGCAAAGAAAACAAAATAAGGAAGTTTGTCAGCGTCCGTAAAAGGGTTTAAGACGCACCACGTGGACCACTTCAGATCGTGCACGGCGTCGCTGTGAATGCGAAATGCCGTCTGGCACGACCTCATAGTCCAGTGCGCCAATGCGTCGGATGACCTTGTAGGGTCTGAAATATCGTCGCAGTAGTGTTTCACTGAGTCCTCGTCGGCGTATCGGGGTCCACACCCAAACACGGTCGCCGGGCTGGTACTCGACGAAGGGTCGTCGGAGGTTGTAGTGTCGGCTGTCGGTCCTCTGCTGGTTCTTGATCAGCAGGCGGGCGCGCTGTCGGGCTTCTTCGCCGCACTGGAGGTAGGTAGCGACGTCAAGGTTCTCCTCGTCAGTAACGTGCGGCAGCATGGCGTCGCGCGTCGTCGTCGGGTTCCTGCCGTAGACCAGCTTGAACGGCGTGATCTGTGCTGTTTCTTGCACCGCTGTGTTGTAAGCGAATGTTACGTACGGCAGGACGGCATCCCAGGTCTTGTGCTCGACGTCGACGTACATCGCTAGCATGTCGGCGAGGGTCTTATTCAGCCGCTCCGTAAGACCATTCGTCTGCGGGTGGCAGGCCGTTGTCCTCCTGTGCCTTGTCTGACTGTATTTCAGAATGGCTTGGGTGAGCCCCGCTGTAAAGGTCGTTCCTCTGTCGGTGATGAGGACTTCTGGGGCGCCATGTCGCAGCAGGATGTTTTCGACAAAGAATTTCGCCACTTCGGCTGCGCTACCTTTCGGCAGTGCTTTAGTTTCAGCGAAGCGGGTGAGGTAGTCCGTCGCCACGACGATCCACTTATTTCCGGTTGTTGACGTCGGAAAGGGTCCCAGCAAGTCCATCCCGATCTGCTGGAATGGTCGGCAAGGAGGCTCGATTGGCTGTAGTAATCCGGCTGGCCAAGTCGGCGGTGTCTTGCGTCGCTGACAGTCTCGGCATGTTCTGACACAACGGGCGACGTCGGCGGTCAGGCGCGGCCAATAATACTTTTCTTGTATCCTCGATAGTGTCCGGGAAAATCCGGTGTCCAGCGGTCGGACCGTCATGTAGGGCGTGCAATACTTCTGGACGAAGTCCTGACGGTACAACGAGAAGGTAGTTGGCGCGGACTGGTGAGAAGTTCTTCTTCACGAGTAGATTGTTTTGAAGCGTGAAGGAAGATAATCCGCGCTTAAATGCCCTCGGGACAACGTCGGTGTGCCCTTCCAAATATTCGACGAGGCCTTTTAGCTCCGGGTCTGCCCGTTGCTGTTCAGCGAAGCCTTCCGCACTTATCATTCCAAGGAAGGCGTCGTCATTCTCGTCGTCTTGCGGCGGCGGGTCAATGGGGGCGCGTGATAAGCAATCGGCATCGGAGTGTTTTCGTCCGGACTTGTAGGTTACAGTGATGTCGTATTCTTGTAGTCTGAGGATCCACCGCGCCAGTCGTCCTGAAGGATCCTTTATATTCGCTAGCCAACACAACGCGTGATGGTCACTGACGACTTTGAATGGCCTGCCGTAAAGATAAGGGCGAAATTTAGCTGTAGCCCAAACGATGGCGAGGCATTCCTTTTCGGTCGTAGAATAGTTGCCTTCCGCTTTTGAAAGCGACCGGCTAGCGTAAGCTATCACTTGTTCGACTCCGTTTCTCCTCTGGACTAGAACGGCACCGAAGCCTAGGCTACTGGCGTCAGTATGGATTTCTGTATCGGCGTACTCGTCGAAGTGCGCAAGTACCGGCGGCGACTGCATGCGTCGTTTGAGTTCTTCAAATGCGTCGGCCTGCGGCGTTTCCCACTTGAACTCAACATCACATTTAGTTAGACGTGTCAACGGCTCGGCAATGCGCGAAAAGTCCTTGACAAAGCGCCTGTAGTAGGCACACATGCCAAGGAATCTACGCACTGCCTTCTTGTTGATGGGTTGCGGGAACTGTGCGATGGCAGCTGTTAAGCGGCGAAACGTGGTCGCCCGTTAAATATAAGTACACGTGTCAATACCCCGCTTCCTGACTTCGCCGCCGTCCCGACGAAGCCAGGAAGCCAAGACTACACCGACGAAAGACAACTAGACGACTCGACGTTCCAGCTTCAGTTCAACACGACGCAGCCGTGATCCGACGCCAAGACCCAACTGCAACGCCAGACAAAGAACCACCGACCTCGACGTGCTTCTCGACGGCCACGCAGTCAGTGCCTTAGTCGACACAGGGGCCGATTACTCCGTAATGAGTGGAAACATCGCCGCCCAGTTGAAAAAGGTCAAGACTGCATGGGAGCGCCCCCAAATTCGGACCGCTGGAGGACACCTCATTACGCCGACTGGAATGTCACGGCAAGAATAACCGTTCATGACCGGACTTAGCCAGCACCTCCACCAGATGTCACGTGGTGGTGACGTTGAATAACACAGTAGCAATACGATGAACGACAAAACTAACTTTTATTCGGCGGACCTGTGCCCACAAAACAGGCTACACTTATAGCACAACGATAGCGGCGAACACGCTCGGTGATCGTCGAATATCTGATCTGCGGGTCAGGTGCGTCAGCTTTTATACAGCATTCATCGAATGTTCCAGAATAATCGTTTGGACCCGCATGCCTTCCACAAAGTTCTACAACATTCGAGTCACGCGATGAAATCAGATAACATAAGGTTCGGCGACAACAGACAGCGGATAGAAGCATCGATAACTTTCCAGAAGCTTAGGATACATGCAGACGCGTCCCGCGCTGTGCGATAACATTTGTTAGGCGGCGAAACGTGGTCGCCCGTTAAATATAAGTACACGTGTCAATATGCATGTGTGCGTAGCGTCAACGGCAGATCATGACATCAAATACATATTTCACTTGGCATGTATGCGATAACATAAATCCTCTGCATGACAGGATGCCGTAGTGGTGGATATATGATGTATGCTGAATATATATTAGGATATGAATAAAATGCAGGCATTGCCCCTTATGTGGATGACATTACATAAGTTTAATGACATGAACCGCCTTCATGTCATGACATGAATGACACGTATCTCATGACATGAATTACAAGACAATCAAGCCCATGTGATGTAATGACATCAATGACATCACATGCTCGTTATTGAATGTATGTCATGACATAAATGGTATGAATGACATAGTGCCGTCGTGGTCATTTTTTTAACTAGGGATATGTCTGCACTCGAATAACTGATACGCGTGCATCAGCTGACGTCAGTGACATGACATGAATGAAAAGGCGTGAATTCGCATCATGCCATGTCATTCTTGCCATGTCATGCGCGTATGTCGCGTACCACATATACTGATCCGCATTCAGTTAAAGAAATGGTCACGACGCCAACCCCTCATGTCATTCATGACAGTCACGTCATGATATCCGAGTCATGTCATTCATGTGATGCATGTCATTTCATTGAGTAGAACGGATATCTTGAAAAATAAATTATTAGAGACTGGAGACTGGAACTGACATGAATGTCACAAACGACATGACTATAAATAATTGAATGACATGATATGCAATTACTTAACTGGATATACGCATTCTGGATATACGTGTCATGACATGCATTCATGCATGTGAGACATACATTCATGTGATACATGTCATTCCATTGAATGACATGGATACCTTGAAAAATAGATTGTTAGAAACTGGAACTGACATAAATGAATCATTTCATGACCTGGATGTCACTAATGAGATGACTTTAATTAATTGAATGACATGACATGCATTGCCTTAACTGGACATACGCATTATAGATATACATGTAATTACATGCACGTGTGACTTTATTGACATGTCATGTATGTAATAAAATGATTGACCTGTATGTCATAGTCTGTGTGATAAGCCACGACACGATTCCCAAGAATGTCATGACATGCACAACAGAAATTCGCGAAATTGAAAACATGCGTGGATGGATGCATAACATGACATTACTGTTATAAGAACTGATGCCGACCCAGTGGACGAAGATGTGTGCCAACCAAGGCTGACTATCTGGCATTCTCTTTTTCGTGATGCCGTGAAGGTCATTGAATCGCCATTCCAGCTTCGTAATCCGACTCTTGTATCCGACTCTCGCAGACCATCTTCACTTGAGCCAGTTGGCACGGTTAAATAGATCCAGAATCACGGCACCTCGGCAGGAGAACGTCGGATGGTATTTGTAGCCTTAGAGAGAGCGATTGATTTGAGAGAGCGACCATTGATTTCCGAGCGCCGACAGCAACCGAGGCAGCACACCAGCAATGCTTCAAGCATGGCCCAATGCTGGCAGAAATGGGTGCCAGTTCTGCACCAACGCTGGCATATTGGCAAAGGTCGCAATGCTGGTCCAGTGTTAATGCCAAGATCGGCGAATATAATACGAATGCAGCAGCTGTTGTTTAGCTACCGTAGCACCTGCGCTGAGCCATATCACTGCTAATAATAATGCCAGCTTTAGGCCAATGTCATTTGCATGACCAATATTGCAAATAAGCTGGCCCTGGAGTACGCTGCCTTTATGATTCGTCGCTGTCGCTGGTCGCGTCACCGGTTTTTGGCCAGCCAGGAAATTTCGCTCAGCGCGGCGACATCCGCTGGGGAGAGCCATTGCTCAGCAACTGGGCAGCAACCAGTCCGTCAACTTCGATTTGAATTCACGCTTGCTATTTGCTCTCTGCCGTGGCAGCAAAAATTTAATAGCAAAATCAGTCATCGCGTCATCTCATCTGAGGCTGAGGAATACATATCGGCGCTCTTTTGTCGTTACGACTGAGATCGATTGATTGTTTTGACGCTGTTAGCCCTCGCATGCCATCGAGAGCCATGAAAGTGCTTTAAGTTTTGCTCACCCGATGGTGGCAGGGCATATTACGTTTACGAAATGGGACACATTTCCGCTGGGTATATTAGCATATTAAAGAAAGATCTAGGTGAAACCTTGGATTCTTGGGATGTTTCAGATTTTTTTACAAACGCACAATAGCATTTATTCACGCAACAATGTAAATCTGTTGCAACTTTTTGCCGCGATGTCATATTCATGTGGTCCCTATGATATAGTTATAGCGCGAACAAGACAAACGGAAACAAGGTAAGAGAGGACTGAGCGCTGTACCTCAACTGACAAGCCTTATTCAGAAAAACATGCAAAAAAGCCACCATATGCTCAAATAAATGTGCGAATAGACGCATAAACGAATGTGCCATGTAGGAGACAACTAAATGCTCAACGAAGCCGGTAGGTGCCCACAGCGAGCCATTACAAAGCATTTACCAGGTTCATCTCAAGGTACAATACTTCTTTATCCGTTAGTGCCTGTGATGGAACAAGCACACTATCATCAGCAACTTTTGAAATGCAATACGCCTCAAATATCTCCCTATTTAACTGCGTGGCAGACCGTCTGCGCACTCGCCTGTTATGAACACACCAGGAACATTATATGTACATCTCCAGCAGTGGTCAACCGAGTGGCCAGCGCCTGCCAGAGCGTTTACAGCATTCTGGTGCATCCGACGCCACAGAATACGTATCCCGAGATTTGCTCATGGAAAGTGCTAAGGAAGCAGTGTTCGAAAAAGGTGGTAGGGGACAGCGAGAGAGAGCGTCGGCATCTTCGTGTTTTTTTCCAGACTTATAGGCGACATCGAAGTGGCATTCTTGCAAATAGACTATCCAACGGCCAAGCCATCACGATAAGTTCTTAAGTGTCGCCACCCAGCACAAGACATGGTGCTGTGAGTGCGTGACCATGTTTATCTTGCCACACTCATCCGTTTGCATCTTGCCAGCGTAGTGATTTCTACTGTTTGTCCGTTATGGAATGTCTCTTCGGATGGTCCCGTCCACCAATAACTCGGCTCTGTCGGCAGCTGAAGAAATGCAAGATCCAAAATTCGGACCTGTACCGCTACGTGTTTCATGCCCAAAGACAATGTTGGGTTCCTGTGCTTCCCAATCACTTCGGGCCCAGATACTGGAGTCCTTTCACGATGAGCCCACAGCCGGTCACTTTGGTTACCATAAAACCTATAAACGAATCCACAGTCGCTTCTCCTGGTGTGGACTTGCAACCAGCGTAGCGAACTATGACGCTTCGTGCTCCTCCCGCTGTCAACACCGCAAACGACTGACCTCACCTCTAGCTGGACTTCTCCAAGCTGTACCATCTCCTGAGTCCCCGTTTGCAGCCGTTGGTATCGACCTGTATGGACCACTACCCATATCAACATGCGGTAACCGATGGAGAGTCACAACTGTCGACCACTTGTCACGCTATGCTGAAACACCCACACTACCTTCAGGATCCGCAGTAGAGGTTGCGGACTTTTTCTTGGAAGCCATCTTTTACATGACGGAGCCCCACGTGTCCTTTTGTGTGACCGTTGCAAGACCTTCCTGTCGACGCTCCACGACGATGTGCTGTATGCGTCCAACATCATTCATACGACCACTTCCAGCCAACATCCTCAAACTAACGACCGCATAGAGCGCTTTCATCGCACGCTGTCCGACATGATATCGCTGTACAGCAACCTCGACCACACCAATTGGGATGTAATTTTGCCATTGGTCACATTCGCATACAATACCGCCGTGCAACGCACTACGGGGTACTCACCACTTTTCCTTGTCTACCGCTGTCAAGCGACCACTCTCCTCGACGTCTCTTTCTTTGGTGTCCCGGTGCCATCGTTGACATCATTGTGTGAGCAGTTCGCGTCATGCGTAGCTCAATGTAGCCACTGCGCCCGCCTTGATACCGACGCCAATCAACCAGATCTAAAAACTCACTATGATGCATTCCACCTTGTCATTTCCTTCCAGACTGGTGGCGAAGTGGTTCTGTCGACCCGAGTTTCCACTCCTAGATTGTGTGAAAAGTTTCAGTCCCATATCATGGGGTCCTACATTTCTCAGGAAGAAACGTCGCCTGTGAATTAGGGGTCATGCGCATTGTCACGCCTATTGTAGGCCGCTGCTGTTCCACAGAGATTATGCATGTATCGCACTCAAATCTTTTGATAGGCTGTTCGCCATAGCCTGCGGCCAGGTTGACCACTCTCACTCGCGGGCGAAGTACTGTGAGCATTATATTTCCCCTTTATCTTCTTCATCTGTATACATTTACCTTCACGGCCAGCGTTATGCGCTTGAGCGCGTGGCCTGCTGATAAAGAGCTGAGTTTGAACAGCTGTTTCGCAAAATGAAGGTTTATTTACATTACGTGCAGGATTAGAAACAGGCAGAATAACAGTAAAAGTTCATCGATGGCCGGCAGCAAATCGTAGGCTGCAGCCCAAGTAAAGACGAACACATCTCCATTTACGATGGTTCTCTAGCTCATAACCCCTCCAACCCGTGCAAGTGTCGTCATTTTCATGCAATCGGCGAGCCTGTACAGGTCATGCAATCGTAGGACCATGCAGGTGGCGTCATGTTCACCAATGGGGAGAATCCCTGGGCCGCATCCGTATGGCGTTGCCTCCTCGCCTGGTCGTCAGTGAACGACCTTCCAGGGCCGCAAAGTACCTCTTCTTGGGACTAAGCTCAACTGCTTCGAACTATGCAGGCCTCCAGGTAAACTTTCGGGGAGCGTCACACAAGGGGGGGGGGGGAGGCAGGGAGACAAAGTTCGACGCGTGACACAGGAGGGCGGGATAGGCAGCCTGTCTGATGTGCCCGATAGTATCGCCGACGCGCACCTGCGACCCCACAATTGGAATGCGACGGCGAGTGGTTGTGTCGGAGAACTTGACTATGCTAATTAATGGTCCGCATCTAACGGCAGCTTTTATTGAAATCATTACAGAGGTAGTTTATTTGTTTCATGCAGGGATCTTCTACGGCCTGCGGTATAGAAGAGGTGCACATCCTGGTAAGAGCTTCCTAGAATATTGTTCTTGATATTTTTCTTTCTTATTGAAAAATATTTATGGACTTTCCTAGTGAGACCACTCGTTTTGATTTCTTCAAAAAACCAAAAGAATCATAACTTCTTTGATAGAAGTCACATTTTTTTTTCGTGTAAACATTTATTGGCGCTGAGAAGAAAGTCCGCTGCACTATGAACTTCACCCGTTGATAAATATTGATTTCACTTGATGTCACAACCCTATAAAAATGCCTGGACTGCTGAAAATTTCACGGAAACGATCACGAAAAACATTTTGTAGCTCTGTCGGCATGATACAAATAATCTAATGTAGTTTTTAAACAATTAGCAGAATTATTGCTTACACAATATATATAGAGTGACATAACGAAGATGCGCTTCTCATTTCGCGTGTTATCCACTGTTCGTTTCGCAACAATAGGGCCAGTACAGCGCGTCTTGTGGATCCTCTGGATCTGAGGAATTGGGAGGAGCTGGACATCTGCATAGCAAAGTGGAAAAAAGAGCAAGAAAAAATTGTTGCAACTTTCCTACGTTATTGGCGAGAATCCATTTACGGATCTCCATGAAAGGTAAAAGTCACATGTGTCGCAAGGCTAACAGATGTACTTTTGTATATTGAATTTTTTTACAGTCACATGTTGAAAACAGCACAGTTTGTCATTTCCATGTGGATTATCCGTACAGGCAGAGCTTGCTTGCGGAAATAAATTCAATATCTACGTAAATGATACGAAAATTACAAGTTACCATTTATTATTCATGAGAAAACATGTTTTAATTAAGAAGTCAGTGCCTGAATGTAGTCAACACATCCATGCTCAGTGAAAATCCTCAGACTAATATGACGATCCTAACCTCTCTCCTTAAAATATGGTTCTAAGTACACCGATATTTCTGTCAGGAGTTTCTGAAAAGCCTGCCTCTGGGAGTTTCGAGAATCCTACCTGCACTGCCAGTGCATTATAGTATTTTCAGGAAGCATACTGCGAAAATAGCTTAATCGTATGACTGCTTGGCATTCCTCGCAATTGCGCTGTAGTCCTAACGATCGTGAACGATGCATTTTTAAATCAATGATGCGGTGACGCATCGATGCAACACAATCAAGAAAGTGGCAGAACAGATGGTATGAGACGGCGTAGATGTTTTGCTTTGACAGCACAGACCTTAGGCAGCCCTTCCCGGTTTGAGCGGCGGCGTCAGCGTAACCGTGCGAACGCACCAGTGCCGCTGTTCGCGCGTTGGCCTTTGTCTTCTAGCATAGGAGGTTCATTGAAGCCCCTCGGCGTAACCGTGCGAACGGGCTCGGGCCACAGCTCTCACGTTCGTCGTCTTCTTCCACAGCTGGCTCTGATGCCGCTCATGATGCTATGTTCTCATGCTGCCCCTCCATCTGCGAAGGAGCTGACGGCACTGGCCAACTGCAGTCGGCGCGGTGATTTCTGTCCGAAATACCTTGCCTCATTATACTGCTTGCGGTTTTGTTGTCGTTGTGCACAGCTCATTCAGATGCATCTCATCATGCCAGCGTTCCTATATTGCCCCCCCCCCCCCCCCCCTCTGCGAAGGCGTTGATGGCACTGGCCCACTTCCCGTCGGTGCGGTGATTTTGGTCTGAATGCTTTCCCCTCAATATATCGCGAAATGAAAAAACATATAAAGCTGCCCTAAAATTTCACGTGAGGTAGTATCGTAATCGTCGCACATTTGTTTCCCACAAGAACGAACACTGTTCCCACAGAAGCAAAAATAAATAGTAGAAAATACCACTCCTCCAACCACCTCCCTGTTACCGATTTAGCGACTGTACGTTTGTGCTAGACTTCTCCATTCACAAAGATTTCATCATTGAGACATTGCTGCAAACTTACCAAGCGCTGTTCGGCGAGTTTCACACTGGAATGAGTCATTCATTATTAGCATCGTCTCCTGAGGCGTAAAGTGGTGCGGCCTTTCCGCAATATGGGTGTGCCAACGTTTATTTAGTGTTTCCTTGGTTACAGATGGTACATTATGTACGTTCATATTGTTACGTTGGAGAAGTCACATATTCAGAACGGTCGACAGGTTAGCGGGAGAGGCAGTCGGCGTCCTTGTGGAAACGGCCTGACTAGTATGAAGCAGCAAATGGGTATTCTTGAAGCCATGAATATTCTTGAAGCAAATGAATATTCTTGATGAAAGGACGGAAATAAGAGCATAGCTCAAAAAAGCTTCTTATGTCAGCAGCGGCAGGGGGAACAGGGAGTTTTGGACAGCACAAATATTGTCATGGTCAGGTTGAACGCCAGCGGCACTGACGAGATGTCCCAGAACGGTAATTTCACGACTTAACTAATCCAAGTGGCACTTGGATTAGTTCAGTTGCAGGTCAGCATGTCGGAAAACAGCAAGAATAGCCGACAGGCGCGTTAGATGATTCGTGAAAGTCGATGAAAGGACTATGGTGTCGTCTAGATAACACAGACATGTGGACCATTAATAGCCGCGAAGTAAGGAGTCCATTTTTTTGAAGGTTGCTGGGGTATTACAAAGACCGAACGGCATCACCTAGAATTTGTAGAGGCGATCGGCTGTTTCAAAGGCAGTTTTCTCACGGTCCATGTCATCTACCGAGATTTGCCAATAGCTTGATCGGAGGTCTATCGATGAAAAGTACTTGACTCCGTGAAGGTAGTCCAAGGCGTCATCAATACGCGGCAATGGGTAGACATTCTTGCATGTGATTTTGTTGAGATGTCTGTAATCAACACCAGTCACCATAACCTTAATATTAAGCCTTACTTTGCTCGATCTAATAAATTTAAATACAGCTTTTTCCCACCTACTATTGAATTCTGGAACTTAATTCCCGGAACAATTAGGTCACTGCCATTAAACGATTTCCTGTTAAAAGTTAACCACTCCTGATTTTATGTATTTTTTGTTGTTACAGTGTATTTACTCATTCTCGTTTTTGTACTGACTCTCAGTGTTGCTGTTATTTTGAGTTTCATTTGTGTCATCTGCCTTATTTCTTGTGAATTTTTAATGTTATTGTTTACTTGTTTTTT
This sequence comes from Dermacentor andersoni, assembly GCF_023375885.2. Lineage (NCBI taxonomy): Eukaryota > Metazoa > Arthropoda > Arachnida > Ixodida > Ixodidae > Dermacentor > Dermacentor andersoni. The sequence goes on from NC_092821.1 coordinate 85,228,234, forward strand.
TGTATGACTTTTTTTTTTGTCTAACCCACTCCTGCAATAACCCCATATAGGGGCTGCAGTATGTACAAATAAAAAAATAAAGTAAGAAGCGCCAACTGCCATCCTTCTTGACAAGGACAACAGGATGCCCACCGACTGGAAAACGGCTCGATAACACCATCAGTCATCATCGTATCAACGTTTGCTTGGATCACTTGTCTTTGAGCAAGTGGAACATGGTACAACCGGCGGCGTATCGGATTGGTGTCTCCGGTACAAATACAGTGGGTGACCACAGATGCCAGGGCTAAATGGCGGCCGTCAAGGTTCAAAATGTCGCCGTAAATTTCCACGAGACGGCGGATGTCACTAGATTGTGCCGGAAGAAGACCAGGTGCAATTATATTGCAAAGTTCATCTTTCGAAGTCGGTGAATAGGAGGTTCGGGTTGAGGGCGACGGAATTTCAGCATCAAGACCATATCTCGCAGTCTTTGACAGGAGATCTGTCGCCCAAAGACATGCATCTGATAAGAACTTGAGCCGAGTAGTTAAAATTTAGGAGAGAGAGCAATGTCTGATTGCCTGTAACAATGAGCACGGTAAGGGGAATGGGCAAATTTCTTTCAACACTATGTCAGCGGTTGGACCTACTACATAGACGGCGTCAGGACAGATGAGAACGACATTAGAGTAACGTGCGTAGTGGCTTGAGGAGAGAGGCGGTTGTCTTCGGGAGGGCACAACCGTGGTTATCTGAGTTCTGGACTATAGCATCCGTGGGGCAGTCCAAGTTCAATGACACTAGACGCGCAATCAAAGCCAAGTATAACGCCGCTAGGGCATTGTTCAAAAACGGCTAACAAAGCAGTCATTAGGCACCCCGCGATGCCAATGCGAGCGGTACACATACCAAGCGCGGTAGGCATTCCTCCGTCGGCTACGCGGAAGGTGCGTGATGCAGCAGGTGGGAGAACACTGTTCAGGCGTTGGCGCAATTAGGCACTCATCACGGATACGTGCGCACCAGTGTCAATGAGTGCTGGGACACTGATGCCACCGACTGAAACGCCCATGCAGTTCTGTTTAGTCGGCAAAGGGATCAGAGGGTTTTGAGGTCGAGTCCTCAATGCACCATCACCCTCTGGAGGTGCATCCCTTAGTTTCCTGGAGACGTGCGTAGGGACGGCACTGCGGACGATGGTCGACGAGCTGGTGGCCAACTGGAGTGGTGATGCCGGAATGACGACGAAGGACTGTTCCCAGGAGCACAAGCTACGTTGACTGTTGCGGTGCCACTGGAGCCTGGTAACGACGCTCGCTCTGCTATGGGCGGTAATTGGTGAAAGGTTGTCGCAGATGGGAGAATACAGTAGAGATGTTATTATGGCGTGAAACATGACCGATACGCCAGCAGGCAAAAGAAATTTGTCGATCATCTGTTGTTCGCTATTCGGCTGGATTTCGGTAGCGTGCAGCACACAGCGGACCAGTCAATGGACCTGGAGCATCAGACAGCTGTGAAGCGGTAATGGAACGTACATAATGAACTCCAAGATCAGCGAGTTCTTCGGGGACTATAGCCTGCACAAATGGTGGTGCAGGCAAGTTGTTCGGCTCACTAGGGGGGGGAAAAGAGTTGCAGGAGCCATGGCTTGAAGTTGTCGCCATGGTAGCCGGGTCAGATGCTCTGATGATGATTGTCGCTGCACTCCTAGCCTGTCGTCGCAAGGGGATATCGCAGCTGTGTTCGGCAGACGTGCGAACAGCGTTGCAATGCGGTGGCTCTTGGGCTGCTCAAAGCGTTGACACTCTTCTATGATGTCCTGTACCGCTTCAAAAATTTTGCATATGAGCAGGTTGAAAGCATCGCTAGCGATCACCTTTAGTACATGCCCAACCTTGTCTGACTCAGCCATATGGCTGTGGGCCTTACGGCACAGAGCCAGCACATTCTAGATGCTACAGACGTATGGTTCTGTGGACGTCTGGGCGCTGGTCGCTAGTTCTTAGCGGTGCGCTTCCGCCCGGCGGGACGGCCGAACACGTCCCTCAGCTTGTTTGCACGTGTCCCAGTCGTTAAGCTCTTCGTCGTAATTGTCATACCACACCTACGCCGTGCCTTGTAGGTTGGAGACCAAGTTAGCCAGTGTAATTGTCGCATACCATTTGTGGTTGGCACTTACACACTCATACGTGGCGATCCAGTCTTGCACGTCGATGTGGTTGGTGCTGCAGAACTTTCCTGGATCCCACGGCTCAGTCAGCACAACCGTCGGGGTTGTAGGCGTTGATGTGGGCGGCGCCATGTCGGGTCCTGTTAAGTTCGTCATGTTGTCCAGTCCGAGGTGACGACCACTGCGGAGCGCCGCTGTTGTTTCTTGTGGGTACCCCGCAACTCTCGCCAATTTCTTACGTTGCAGAAGTCACATAAAGATGTATTTACAATAGTTAAAAGAGAGGCAACAATACATAAGCAATATGGCTGTCGAGACCAATTCCACCTCTACAAATGAAATTGGGTTCTGACTGGCGCCATTCTTGGTTGCTCCGTAACAATATTATTGAAAGCGAAGCTTTTCTTTGCGAACCTTTCATGGTTTTTGTGACCGTGGGTGGTGCACCGCTGTTCTCTTGCGGAGTAGGCCAACCAATCACAGCAGAGGACAGAGGCGACGTCACAGCCTCTAGGTTTTTTGCACCACCACCAGATGGCGCTCGCCTCCGTGAACCGAAGATCGCTTTTGGATTTTGTGGCGGATGGACGTGCTTTTCGGGGCTCCGTGGCGACGACGAAATCATAAGTTTTTGTGCATGCTTTGAGCTTGCTTCTGTTTTTTATTTTCTGGTTTCTTGCATTTAAATAGTAATTGGGGGGTTTTCCTTTTCTTTCCCGTTTTTTGTCTCTCGTATTTCGGGTGCGCGGGTGTGCTTCGTGTAAATTTGTTTTGCAGGATGATTAGAGCGTCGTTTCGTGCCACGTGTTCCAACACGTGCAGCCGGGTGGGACGTTGAGTGTTTGTAGTCTTTAACTAGTAGCTTGGAAGTGGCAAGACAAATAGCTATTAGCGGTTTTACTGTGCGTGTTTGGTAGAAAAGTGAGAGCGTGGTCGCGTGGTTGAGCGCGTGCGAGAGCGTGTCATACCTTCGGTCTCCGCGACATTGTTTATTTTTGAAACAGTGGTGACAGTTGCTTTGCGGCATTTTGAGGATTTGGATCCTGTGCGTATCGTTTTTTTCTAAAGGCACGCGCTCTGCATTGATATAGTATTATAGTATTTGCAAAAAGCCGTGCAATACATGGCGAGAAAGCCGGTAAAGCAGGCAGTACGGGGGGGGGGGGGGTCCCTCAAGGCAGATGAGGAGCGGGTGAGAATGGAGAGGGCGTCGAAACAAGCGGCACACAATGTGATGTCGATACTAGGCTGCAGAAAATGGAGGTTTTCCAGGAAGAGCTTCTCAAACAGGTGCAAGAGCTCAAAAATGAGCTAAACAGGGAGCGTGAGGCACGGAAGGTAGTTGAAAAAAGACTTGAAGCAGCCGAGGAAAAGCTGAACAGGGCCGCCATTGTGAAGGACAATGTGCGTGACAATAGAACACAGACCCCCGACGCGACACGCGAGGGACGGTCAGAGAAATACGTCGAACGCAGGCAGGGTGATGAAGGGTTAGCTGGAAAGAGCAGCACCTACCTTGAGGCCGCTACGCGGAAAAAGCAGGAGCCCAGGGGACAATGCCCCTTGTCGAGTCCGAATCACGCGGAAAATGACAAAGGGAAGCAGGGAGAGGTAGGAGAAAGTGAAAGGGTGATTATCGCTGGCGATTCAAACCTGGCTGGGTGCTCAAAAGCAATGGTGGAGAGGGTGAAAGGCGACAAAAGAGTGGCGGTAGGGACATTTCCAGGGCGCACACTTGGTTCTATCATGGAGCGAGCAAAAGAAAAGCTCGCGGAAAATGCCCACGTGCGCAACCTCGTCATAGTAGCAGGTGGGCTAAATGACGTCCTAAACAGGAAAGGGCCAGGACTAGCCCAGCGCTTGGCGAAGGGGGTGGACGACTTGCGTGAGCTATCCCCTCAGGCGCAGATCGTGGTGTGCACGGTGCCGGAGGTGCCTGTGCGTGACAGTTACGTACAAAGAGCCGTAGTGGCTGCTAATGAGGCAATCTGGAAAATGAGCCGAGAGAAAGGCTTTGAGGTTGTCGAAGTAAACAGGGAAGTGAGAAGTTGTGGTGGTTTTAAACGAGACGGGATCCACATCAATTACAGGTTAGCACGAGAAGTGGGCTGGCGGCTTGGTGGTCGCGCTGTTGCTTTTTTAGGGGGCCCGCAGGCGCTCAGGAGGTCAGAGTAGATAGTAATGAAGAAGGTCCCCTAGGGGAACATCAGAAGAGCATCGCCGTCAATAATAGAAAAAACAGGAAAACAAGAAGAAGAGCTCGCCATGCAATAGGCTACATAAACATGCAGGGCGGCAGAAGAAAGAAAAAGTGGGCAGAGATTGAGGAGCAGTTACACAGAGAACAAATAGGGGTGTATGCGGTTACAGAAACGCACCTTAGAGACTCAGAAGAGCCGCCAGTTATTGAGAATTACGTTTGGGAAGGGTGCAACAGAACTAAGTGGGAAAGAAAGGGAGGGGGAGTCGGAACGCTCATCCATCAGGGAGCCAAATGGAAAAGAGTAAATTCACAATGTCAAGAGCATCTTTGGTTATCAGGTACAATGAGTGGGAAAGAAACTTGGCTGGGTGTTACGTATTTGTGGACCGGAAAAAATTGCACAGAGAAGAATAAAGAGTTAGTGGAATGCATAAGCGCTGATATTAAGGGTCTCGGGAGTGGTGCTGAAATTGTCCTATTAGGTGACATGAATTCCCACACACAGGATATAGATGGCTATACCGACAATAACGGGAAGTCAATGCTGGACCTTTGTGAGCAACATAGCCTCGTGATAGTGAATACAGGGCCTAAGTGTGAAGGACAGATCACGTGGGCAGTGGGAAACCGGCAATCGACCATTGATTATTGTCTGATGACAGAAGGAATTCATGATAAGTTGAGAGAAATGGTCATCGATGAGGAAGGGTTTAACAGCATAGGGAGTGACCATAAACGCATCATATTGAAAATGGGATATGTAGTTGGGAAAGAGAGCAAGGAGAGCAAAATGGCCAGTGCAAATTTGAACGCTGAACAAATAGCAAATACAATCACTAGAGTTGAAGAAGAACTTGGCAAATGGCCAAGTAAAGAGGGGGAATATGGGGAGCTTCTAAGTGTAATAACGACAGAAATACGGAAAGAGAAACAACATGTTCGTTGGAAAGGAAAAAAGAAACCAAAAAGCTGGTGGAACAAGGAGATACGAGAAGCGATCGCCGAACGACAGAAAGCATCTCGAGAGCACAGGCAGGCAAAGAAGGCGCAGTTGTCACAGGATGAAGTAACTAATAAATGGGAAATATACCGGGAGAAAAAGTCTATGGTTCAAATACTTGTGCAAGCAAAGTTAAAAGGTGAAAGTGAACGTTGGTTGTCAGAAATACGTGAGAAAAAGAAGGCCGCACCTAGAATATTTTGGAACCACATAAAATTATTAGGCAGAAAGTCAACAGCAATACAACAACAAATCCTAGACGAAGATGAAAGCAGACTGGAAGGAGAATCGGCAATAAATTACATCCCAAAAATAACAGCCGAATCTTTCCGAGGCAATGACGAGGTTGTATTTGAAGAAAAAAAGAGCACGAAAGAGACCCAGGAAAAGGAGCTGCTTCTGACAAATTTAAACTGGAAGAAAGCGGAAGAGAAAATTCCTAAGCGCACAGTCACAGGGCTAGACGAGGTTCCCGTTCGACTGATCAATGAACTAGGACCAAAAAGTAAGGAAGGTCTGGTGAAAGCAGTGGAAAAAACTTTAAAAGATAGACAAATACCAGACAGTTGGCGACTAAGTAGAATGAATTTAATTTATAAAGGTAAGGGGGAGAAAGACAGAATTCACTCGTATAGACCGTTGACCATTACATCGGTAATATACAGGCTAGCAATGCAGGCAATCAAATTAAAGCTTCAAGCATGGACAGAGAATAATGGCATTTCGGGAGAGCTTCAGAATGGCTTCAGAATTGGTAGGCGTTTGGATGATAACTTGTTTGTTCTTACTCAGTGTATTGAAATATCAAAAGCAGAAAGCAGACCGTTGTATGTGGCCTTTTTAGAGATTACAGGAGCCTACGACAACGTAGACCGCAACATTTTGTGGGATATTTTGGAAGGGGAAGGCTTAGGTAATGATTGTATACAGCTTTTGAGAGAGACTTACCTAGAAAATACCGTTTGCGTTAAATGGGAAGGGATGAGGAGCGCGGAGAAAGTTCATATCAACAAGGGACTGAGGCAGGGGTGCCCTTTATCCCCGCTGCTGTTTATGATGTACATGGTGAGGATGGAGAGGGCGCTAGAAGGAAGTAATATCGGGCTTAATCTCTCATACAAACAGGCAGGTACAGTAATAGAGCAGCAACTCCCAGGTTTATTTTATGCGGACGACCTTGTGTTGCTCGCTAACAAGCAGAGCGATTTGCAACGTCTGCCTAATATCTGTGGACAGGAAGGCAACAATTTAGGTTTGAAATTTAGTGTTAGAAAATCAGGTGTTATGGTATTCAATGAAAACAGTGAACAGACAGTGGAGATACAGGGCCAAGAAATACCTCGGGCAACAGAATATAAATACCTTGGTATATGGATAAACGAAGGCAATGGATATATGGAAACACAGGAAAAAACCATAATAGTCAAGGGGAAGAGAAATGCAGCCATAATGAAGCACAGAGCGCTATGGAGATACAATAGGTACGAGGTCCTCCGAGGTATGTGGAAAGGGGTAATGGTTCCAGGACTTAGTTTTGGAAATGCGGTTGTTTGCTTTAAATCAGGGGTACAATCAGGACTCGACGGGAACCAAAGGTCAGTGGGTCGCCTCGCATTGGGCGCTCACGGGAAGACTACAAAAGAAGCTGTGCAGGGGGATATGGGCTGGACTAGTTTTGAAGTGAGGGAAGCTCGCAGTAAAATTGAGTATGAAGAACGGCTGAGGAATATGGAAGAAAGTGAATGGGCTGGGAGAGTGTTCAGGTATCTGCACAGGCAAAACATTGATTCACAGGGGAGGAAAAGAACTAGGAAGCTTACCAGCAAGTATGCGGCCTGTGGGGTGGGCAACACAGCAACAAGGAAGGTCAAGCGGAAAGTCAGAGAGGCTGAATTAATCTCATGGGTGGCGGCAATGGAAAAGAAACCTGCCATGAGTAACTACTTATGAGGAAAAAACGAAATAAGGAAAGAAACCATTTATGATAACTCAAAGGGAAGCTCATTACTTTTCGAAGCGAGATCGGGATGCCTTAGAACACGCACCTATAAAGCGAGATATAAGAAGGAAGAAGAAGCATGTGCTTGCTGCGGTAAAGCTAGGGAAACGACGGAGCATATTTTATTAGAATGTGAAGACGTCTACCCAGCGGTCGATTTAGGCACCACTGGCCTCCTTGAAGCCCTTGGGTTCAGCGGGAGCAGTGGTAAAGCAAACAGGTCCGCAATAGACATTAGTAAGAGGCGATTGGAGGATTGGTGGAAGAAAAGTAGGGAAACGACAAAAGACGGAGACGTACAAAAGCACAATTCGCAATAGGGGATCAGAATGTTTGGACGTGGTAGTTCATAGTGTTTTTTTTTCTTTTTTCATTGGTTAACCTAGGTAGAATATTAGGCAGCATAGTAGCAAGAGCTTGGTGGCGCAACCAACCACCCCGTTCCAAAGGGGACGCTCATAACATCCATCCATCCATCCATCCGCTCTGCAGGGTGATATTGACTGGGCAAGTTTTGATGATAGGATAGACATGAAATAAAGGATTCATGAAAACGCACAGGGAAGCTCATTACTTTTCGAAGCGAGATCGGGATGCCTTATAACACGCACTTATCAAGTGAGATATAAGAAAGAAGAAGTATGTGCTTGCTACGGTAAAGCTAGGGAAACAATGGAGCAAGCTTCATTAGAATGTGAAGATATCTGCCCAGTGATCGATATAGGAAGCACTGCCCTCCTTGAAGCCTTTGGGTTCAGGGAGAGCAGGGGGAAGTAAACATGTCTGCAATAGAGGTTAGTAAGAGGCGATTGGAAGAGTGGTGGAAGAAAAATAGGGAAACGACAAACAACGGAGGCGTACGAAAACAGTTCACAACAGGGGTGCAGAAACTTTGGTTATGGAAATTCATCGTGCCTTCTTTTTTTCCTTTTCCTTTTTTTCCACATAAGCAGAAAATTAGGTAATAAAATAACAAGAGCATAGTGGTGCTACCAACCACCCCGTTCGAAAAGGGATGCTTATAACGTTCATCCATCCATTCATCCACTGCAGCGATGGAGGCGGCCGTGCGGGGGAATGGAAATAAAAGAAGCAGAACACAGGCAAGCGGAGCCACTGCATCTAGGTTCTTTGAAGCATCACCAGATGGCGCTCGCCTCCGCATAGTAGCGGCGGTGGGCGTGCTGGTGAAAATAGAAGAACCAGAAAAACACAGACTACTGTTTCGACTCTTTATACACTCACACAAAGCTTCACCGTATAAAGATTTCAACTCGCTGGATCTCGTGCTTTTTTCTTACTCAAGAGGCGCATGCATTTTTTCTTTGCGAAAAATTTATCAGCCCACCCCAAGAGCATCTACAATAGCTTGTGTCATGAGGGCCTATGTAATACGTGCGAAGTAAGTGGGAACTGCTCGTGTAAACCATGCTATCCCTGCCAAACCACCGGTCAGTGTTCAGCCGCCAAACTTTGAACGGCACCCTAGCAATACGCAAACAAAGAGTCAAGGAAGTAAAAACAGTGCTCCATATTCTATTCATGGGTTCCATCGTCTAGCTTCCCCTCGAAGCTGTTAAAAGAAACTGAGCGGCGGTTCAGCCAAGGAAGCTTAGACGCAAGCACTGTTTTGCATGTGGGCTCCTTAGTTTAGCCATTGGACCTGTGTTCTGACTACCTTTGTCCGGGCATTTGCAATATTATGTAGTGCAGAGACGCGTAGTGCGGAAATGACTACCGTTAAAATTAGTGAAATGATCATGATAGAAGAACTGTGGATGTGGTGCATCTCAAGCAGAAGCACAACTAGGAAGAGGGGGGCTGCCATGCTGGATTTATTACGGGTTGCCCTTAGTTAGCTTGATAACTTTAGCCCTCCGCCAGCATTTTGTTGTCTTATTTTAGTGCGGCAGAAAATATACGGTCACATGAGACAAAAGTTTGCCGCTCTCACCGCCATCGGATTCGGCGTGGTGGTCCTTTTATCAGTGTTGCTAGATGGTCAGAAGAAAAATCAGTAGCCAGGTCTAAAAATCAGTAGATTTCCCCAAAAGTCGATATATGAAATGAAACCACTTTGGTGTGAAAAAATCGTTGTTTAAATAATAAGCACGTACTGCTAGTTCCGAATAATTAGAAATAGCCTTAATGTACAAGCAGCTTGTTGACATGTCAACGTAGGACAGATGATTGCACGCCCTCTTTTCTTCCACCTATCTTTGCCGCAAGAATCAGCTTGCTACTATTACTGTTAGAGTAAGGGACGTAAGGTTACCCCAATATAGCTAAAATAGTATTTGTAATAACACTAAAATTTAACTGCTATTGTTGTGTCTATCGATACTACATAAATATTGGGCTTTATTTGCCAAATTCAAATGTTTGCGGGAGTGCGTATAACATTTCGGGAACGCCATTCGGAAACCAGAAAAAAAAACGTTGTTATTCAATGGGTGGGGAAGGGGACATCTCCTGCCGTGGTCACCGTAATTTTTCTCCCGTGGTGCACACGTGAACTAATCTATGGCAAGAGGAGTCTAGGCAATAAAATATGCAATACAGAAAGTCAAATGATGTATTTTTTAATGAACTCAATTGTGCACGATAAAAAAAAGTTGCAAAGTTGGAAGGGTCTTGTTTCAGAGGAGCCCTGTTTTCTTCACTCTTCATCTACTTGTTCGTACATCGACCTGTTTATCATCTTTAAGAATTATCTGCTTACTTCAAACGAGAAACATACCGACTGATGAGTCAAGCGTATGGTATGAAGGATGACGGGAAGTGTTGTTGCGCTCAACTTTTTCCACTGAGTTTTAAGAACTGCAATACTTCAAAATATTTTTCCACTGCGGCACTTGGGTGTGGCAAACTAAGCAAAGAAAACACAAATCTTGACAAGTTTGGAAAAGCCAGAGTGCCATCTCCGTGCCTTATTTTCAGGGATGCCTTCCAACACTTTTCTAGATCCACTACTGCAGGCACTTCATGTTCAATGTTCAGGCCACTCACGGTCAAGGACTTCTAGATACTTTGAATCTACAATATCAGGGAAGCACGCAGCGAGAGCAGCAAGAGACTGTCTTCTTTTCCAATATATTACAAGGATCAAGCACTTCAAGAAGCTTGATAGTTTCGTCCTTGAATGAAAACCTGCAGTGTATCTGCTGTGCACTTTGATGTGAAAGTCCACACACTGCAAAGGGAAGCCTTCAGCATACTGTGTTAAGCGAGAAGCGAGCACGCTATGTCAGCTGCAAGTTATACTTCTTCCAACTTAAGGAAATGACTTTCACTCCTGAGCTCTAGTTCTTCAGGTGGTGTCGACCTTGAGTATGAACTAATGTAGCAGTCAAAGGCGGTCTTGGGAGCATAAACAACTACTTTCGTCAGCCTGGGAATTTGAGTAAATTTCAACTGCATCTGCTTGTTCAGTTTAGTAAAAACCGGAAGAAGAAATTCAATAAATTCAAAATACATTCTAACTACTAGGTATTGAAGGCTCTGCAAAATACTTCGTTCTGACAAAAGGCGACGTTGAGCCACCTTTTCTCTAAATAATGCAGTTCAAAGGCTTGTACTATTAGAGCACTCTCTCAACAAGAAAAGCGACAACCATCTGGTATGACTTGCCTGTAGAATCCTGTGATACTGGCTGTCAACAAATGTTTGAAAAACTTTTACTTTTTCTTGCCGCTTAGGGCGTGAATGACAATAACTGTATGTCTCGAACTTCGTCTTCAACAACCCGTAGCAGCTTCTCAGAAGCATATGAGCGCAGGAGTGAAATGAGTTGCAGATGCACTTGATGACGAAACGAACAGATTAGGGATGTCTCCGCCGATGTGTCATGAGCGTGTTCCTCGTTGCCATCATAACACTGGCGCCATCAGCTACAAACCCTATCATATTTTTCTTGTAGGGCACCTGCCAGTTGACAAAGGCCTTGACGATGTGGTCGTACACAGCCTGTGTAGTTGCATATTGAAGCGGAATTAGGTCGAAGAACGCATCCACGACACGCTCGCAGTCAAACACTCGCGTCAGCAAGCAGAGATGCTTGCAGCAACTGCAGTCTGTTGCATCATCGACAATGAACGAAAAATTCCTGTTCCTGAGAAGATAGCGAACCTCCTTCTTACCTGCAAGACCGCTGACATTCTTCACAATGGCCGCGGCTTTTCTCCGACCAGATGCAATCTTCTTAGCAATAGTTAAATCTGGGCATACCACTTCCAAGAGCTTCGGCATGTGTTCCGTGACAGTGAATGGCAAATAATGCTTCGCAAGAAATACACCCAATCTGATTTCACCCTCATTGATAACTTCACCTTCTTATGTTATTTGGCTTGTGGAGGGCATGCTTAAAAGCGTTTGCTCACCAACAAGTTTTCTTGCATTAGACGAATGCTTCTTGGTCCCCACATTTTTTTCCAGTTCAAGTTTCTAGGCAGCTAAATGCACATAGCATGACTTGCAAGAAGCAAAACCGCTACCTTTCGCCCTCCTGGAGATGGAACCTCGAATCTACTGCTCTTTCTCCCACTCAACTTTGTACTTCTGTACATACTTCTTATGTGGGATCACTGTCCCACTGTCCGAAGTTCACTGTCCGAGTTGAACTCACACATCTTGGTACATAAATGAACTACGCTGGATGACTGAACCACCAACCCTCACAACCAGAGATGAATGACTGATGGTGATTTTGGTGCGCCACGTAACCTCTTCATGAAATACTTCATGAGTACGCTCTACAATTTCCTCCGACATTAAAAACGCGGTAAGTTGCCGCGTCTTCTCACGCTTCAAATCTCGGAAACCATGCTTCTCCTCGCACCGGAGCAACGCTATGCTTACACCTCCCTCTTAGCAGAGCAGCTCTCGAAAGTCCATACTGGCCAACCTTACGACATCAAAAATTACCAAGATTACACTTTCAGCTATAGAAATCTGTAGATTTTTCGTTTTATCCTCGAATCTGTATACTACTAAGAAAAGCAGTACATCTACTGAGAAGTCATTAGGTATGGTAATACAGCTTATAATTTTTAGATGTGTTCGATAGATGTTGTATTATTTAAATGCATTTCTCACAAGGCTTTCTAGTGTTGACTGCAATCTTTCTCACAATGTGCGGCAAGTGCAGCTCGCAGAGGAGAGGCATCAGTGATTTCTTTCCCTGTGTATGCCTTTCATCTTAAATCTTCTCAAGGAAAAGATTGCAGATTACTATTACGGTGTCAGTGATATAACTTAACTGCCGCCAGCGCCACTGCTGTTTACGAGGAGCGCGCAGGCGCTGCCGCTATGCCGCTGCAGAGTCTGTACGGCGTCCTGAAGCTATCAAGGATGTCGGTTCTTTCGGTGCTTCAACTCTTTATGCAGACAGAAATTGGCGCATAGAATTCACAGAATAATCCTGATGTCGTTACCCACTTCAGATATTTCATTGCGACCGCAATAATACCAACGCTGCAGGCGCATTCACACTGTCGTTACCACTGCCGACGTTGTCATGCTTTCACTGACGGCGCATGCACAAATCGCGCCCGGAGAGTTGCAGTTTCTCCAGATATGTGTAATGCATTTTACTGGGAAAACGATGAACTGATCTGGACCTGCCGTGTACGCTGCGCGCAGTCGCCACGACGGTGGAGTGCGTACTCCGTTTCAAAGAGTTTCCTACCAATATTACTACAGCATGTTCTAACGCTGCGACAGTATAGCTACCGTGGGAATGGTGGATTTGTTGGATCTTCATGGTTGGTTGAGGCTTCAGACGTTCTTGTGGCACTCTTTATTACATTCAATCTGCCTTAGTTGGCGTAAATTTCAAAGCAATCGATACTTTTCTAAATGCAGAAGGTAATAGGACTCTATGAACATGCACAATCGCTAATAATTGCCCCGATTCTGCCTGTCGAGGTGGCCACACTGAAACGCGCCAACCTTCTCATTGTGCTGGCGTGCCCACGAGAAATTATTTTTGGCGTAATGGCTTCAGTAGTCGGCTCCGGGATAGAGGTCCCCTTGTCGAACCCGGCCGTCTCACGATTTTATTTGTTCATTCGTATTATTTATTACGCAGTGTTTTGCTGAAAATTATTAGTTTGCAAACTAACGACTTCGTTGAAAGCTAATATGAAGAAGTTTAGGCAAATGCATCATTCTCACGCTGGCTGAAGCTCCATGCTTCCAGCTTCTGTAGACGCTAGCGCCAGATATTGCACGAAACTCTGTGATCCGTTCTACCTTCTGCTGAAAGGACGAGTGTTGCACGCAAGCACAATATGGGCACACTATCGTTCCTGCTAAGTCGCTGTTTGCATGTTCTGGACTGAGCATTAAACGCGAAGCTAGCGGTACGTAACATTTCACGGCACGCTGACTAAGGCCGATGGTTTCGAGTCGGTCTCGTCTCATGCAGCTTCGAGGTGCAACGCCACCACTCTGAGACGCCTGGTAGCTTGCAGTTGGCTGCTTGTTGTGCCCAGAATGCGTTGTCTTGCGTGCTGTACCACACCAACCTGTCGCACAGGCGCAAGCTTAAAGGGCACTCGAGGAGTCGCACCGCAATGCGAAGCAAAGCTATCATTGTAAGTGCTCCACGTTTCGCGCGATACTGCGAATAACTTGTGTTGTAAAATGTAAAAAACCAAAAATATTTGACTTCCTACGAGGCACTGGCGCAGTAAATAGCTGCACAAGAAGTAATAAACGCCTAAGTTCGAAAACTAGCCTGATAGGTTTTATCTTTGCTTCTGTACCCAACGGGTGCTTATGGCACCAAAAATTGTCCCCGTTGCCTCTACGTATATATCATAGCACTGAGGCCGCCACGTAATCGTTATTTGAAAAGGCGGTGAGAATACGAACAGCTTTACACCATAACATAACACAAACTCACAACATACATAAGAATTTCACATACCTTCCAAGAAGTGCGTTTGATCGGCATAACTTTTTCTAAACAGTAGTCACGGTCACTATTTTCGCTATATACGCATTTTACATCTTTATCACCGACCAGCGTGTTACCTTATAAATTAATAACTTGCCTATCAGGAACGAAATGAAAATCGTAGTGCTTTGAAACATAAAAAATACACAAACTCATAAAACACTCGGAGGCTTGCCGTTGCGTGACAAATTGCCAAAGCCAATAATATTCGCATGCTATATTGCTCAGATGCACTGCTAACAGCATTAAAATTGTCTGATGACCTACTTGCAAAAATTTTCGGGGTTATAAGCCGGTAGCCATGCATCTACACCATCCGCCGGGGTAGCCTAGTGGCTGTGGCATTGCGCTTTCAAGCTCGAGGTCAGGTGTTCGCACCCGGCCGCGGTGCCCGCTTTCCGAAGCAAACGTGCTGACCTACCATGCACTGGCAGTTCTTTGTTGAAACGTAGGTGGTAAGAAATATTCTGAGCACCCCCTCCCCCCCCTCCTGTTACAGTGTGCCCCATAATCACATGCTGATTTTGGTACATTAAGTCGAAGAACGTAATTTTTAAGTGAAAATACGCCACTCACATTCAGCAGCGTATAGCACTATACCTGACTGCGCTAATACAAAATTTTGTAATGAATTCTAAGGTCCCAAGACAAGAGAAACAATGAAGGTGCTGGAATGAAAACAAAGGCGGGTTGGGGCCTGCGTATTCAGTTTTAGCGTTGAGTGTTCTTTAGCGTGGACCTAATTCTGTGCCTAGTCATCGTAACGCATTCATCGGCCTGGAATCAAACAAGCGACTTTGTGCTTAGTAATAACCCAACAAATCCGTTCAGCCACCATGCACGGCTACCACTGTGGGTAACTTTCTTAAAGCGTTAGCAACGCTACTGATGCACTCCTTGTCAGCAAATAACAATATTGGTAAAGCACATGGTGGATCACACACAAAGGAGCGCTTTGTACTAGAGCGCGTTCTATAGATTAGCGCCTTAGCGCTTAAAGGCGTATTAGGTAGATTAATAAGGAGTTGCCTGAGCAGCTCGCTGTTCTCCCTACATTCCTTCAGTAGTCTGTCACATAATGTCTGAGAAAGAGGTACGCCCCTCAATCTCTCAACGTAATATTATGAAGTTTCTTGCCCTTGTTGGCGTCAAACCGACCGAATATCTACAGAGTGACGGCATAATTCAACGATCAAAGAATGTCAAGGTTGCATGTGTTTGCCTGGCATAAAGAATTTATAGAATGTCATGGAGCTGGTAAAAAAAATGAGCACCATGGTTCTCGCCCACGGACGAGTATTACAGAGAAGAAATCATTTGTAATTTTCAGAAGGGCCACCAATTTCTAAATATTTTTCATATTTATTCTGAGAAATACATATGTTATCGAAGCGCTCCTTTATTGATATAGGGGAGCTAGAACTCCCTAAAGCCGTCTGATATTTTTGGTTCCAATAATTTTCTCGCTGAGTTGGAGTGTCACCTTCTCTCTTAGGCTTTATTTTTCTTTTTGCTTTTTCTTTCTTGCTTGCTTTTTGTTGTCTTTTGTTTTGTACATTCATGTTGGATGTAACCCACACCTGCTTGGGCCACCACATTGGCCTGCAGAATTTTGAAATAAAATAAATAAATGAAGTGTCTCTAAGGTGAGTACCACGCCTTTTGGTTGCATAAGTGAAGTTGGAAGGTTTGCAGGTACGTAAGTAGCTCTGGGTGCTGTTTGCAAAAGGGCGGGTTTTAAAATTTCGTTTAGTTATCACATACATTTTCAAATCATTATATATGCGACAAATGTTAACTATACCATTACACGCCTAAGTCAAAACAAGCAAGCATGAAATGGACAAGGAAGGTGGGCAACCCCCGTCAAAGCCATGACTTGCTTTTGGCTGACAAGGTGTTTTTGAATGCCTTAATATTAGGAGTACCCGCCGTGGTTGCTTAGCGGCTATGGTGCTGGGTTGCTAACACGATGTCGCAGGATCGAAACCCCGCCATGGCGGCTGCATGTCGATGGGGGCGAAAACACCCGTGTACTTAGATTTAGATGTACGTTAAAGTACCCCAGGTGGTCCAAATTCCCGGAGTCCACCATTACGGCGTGCCTCATAATCAGAAAGTTGTTTTGGTTCTCTCTCTCTCTCTCTCTCTCTCTATATATATATATATATATATATATATATATATATATATATATATATATATATATATATATATATATATATATATATATATATATATATATATATATATAGTATGTTCATACCAGAAGAAGCCAACAAACATGACCCGAAGTACACGATAGGGGAAATTATTTGAAGTTATATATATATATATATATATATATATACACATGTTTGTTTGTGTTTGTGTGCCATTGTGTGGTGCTACTGACGGTGGTTTGCTTCGGCGCACCGTAAGTTGCACATCGCTCCTCAAAGAGACAGAACGTGGGTATAGGGTGCTTCTGGACAACACTCTGCAATGTGGTGAACGCTGTATAAATCATGACTCTGAGAACTCAGAGGTTCGACGTCATGCTCCAGCATTTCTCTGCCATTTAGGGTTAATTCGCTACTTAATGTTTTTTTGAAACAGCGTAGCATTTTCCACATTGTCGCTCCATCAATCCTGCATACCTATGCACTCGTGTAAGGGCCGCGCTCGTGTGAGTAATGCACCGCGACATTGGAGGGAGAAAGTTTGGATAAAATACGAAAAGTCCCGCCGGAAAGCGAAGTTAGTAGCGCTAGCGTTAGATGACACTAGTTGATTTTCCGTCGATGCCGTTCAGGCCAGAGCCGCCGCGCCATTATTCTTCGTCTAGTCCATTAGATTCGCCTAGGCTGTGATGGCAGTGTTTCGAGTCAGATGGGTCACATTTCGTCTCTAGAGATAGGATCCCTGTTTTGGTCAGCGCTGGTCAGGCACAATGGGCCGGCATTTTAGGTCGTTTACTGCAGCGGTATGTTATTTGCGCCTCTCTTCCTTCTGCTAGAGTTGCGGAAACAGCGCGAACCTATAGCGGGTGGTCATCAGCGCGATTCACCTAAGGGCCGCACCCAGCAAACATTCTAAAAAAGGGCGAAAAAAGGGCACTAGTTTGTACGGTAATACTCTGAGGTTTTGAGTGAGGTTAAACTTGCTTGTAGTCGCAAAAGGCATGACCAACCAACTAGTACAGTCATTCATCTCCATGACAAACCCAGAACATACAGCGGAACTTTTTCAAATGCAATATAATGAAAACCGGTTGGACAACACTGGGCCGTTGTCCCCATAATCCTGATTTGTCGCTCTGTGGCTTTCACCTCTTTGGGTCACTCATAGACGCTCGAGGAAGCCAGCGCTTCGATGACGACGATGCAAATGAGTAAGGGCGCAAATAGCCATTCACAAAATCTAATTCATTTTATGAAGAACAGATGAAGAAACTACCAGCTTGCTGGGAAAAAAGACTTCTAAAACAGGAAATTGGGCATAAAGTATTGTAGACTAGGTTTATTACGTACTATTTGTAAATAAATAAGACACAAAATTGATAATCTCGTCTGCGTTTGATCTACGCTCATAGCCAACAAACAGTGCCGTTGCTGCATTCAAACGGAAGCATCTTATGTTACCAGTACTGATTACACTTCTAGAAAAGAATTTACTTGTAAGGAGGAAAGTAGTGGCAACTTTGTTCTTTCCTGGCATACAGACGCCTGCACATCAGCAATTTTGTCAGTAAATTTATGATTGTTTGTTACACTATATAATTCAACTATACATTTCCCAACGATAATGACGTGCCAAATGGAACAGTTTGTCGGACTGAGCTCGTCCAAGATACATACTGAAATCAGCATCGAAATCGCATAATAAGAGAATGGATGTTTTTAACAGGCGTTACTCATGCGCATATTTGTGTAAATCTGCTTTTTCGTTCTAATAAACACACCAAAATGTATATATGTGACCTGCCTATTCAGTTTTAATTCAGAGCAATAAATCATGCAATATTGTTCCCACTTGTTTACTTCTTACGCAAGTGATATTAATGATAGAATGAGAATGATGACATGAGGACAATTAAGAAGACCCGAAAGCAACAACGGCAAAAACCACGCACGGTGATGGCGTTTGTGGTGTATTGAAAATTCATTTGGCCAACATTAAAGGCACCTATGACAACATTAAGTCGCTATGACAAGCGACTTACTGCTGTGATGAATATCACACTATAAAGATCACGTTTAACTTACTCCTGTGACCATGTAATATTCAGTAATGAACAATGACTACAGTTGTTACCGTTGACTATTAAGTTTAGCAAAATATTCTGTTTATTTCATGACCGTTCAATAAGATAAATTTTATCTGCAAATGTTCATTACGTCTCTATCAAAGTAAGTTATACTTTGTTGATCGCTGATCCACAACACGACGTTACAAAGACTCTGAAATATGTGGCCTTAGGCGTCAAGCCTTTGCACATTTAAATGACGCTAACATTCATTCGTGCAAGCACTTCCATAACCGTTTAATTCAAGAGAAATTCTTACCCATTGACCACTAATTCCTTTTTGCTGACCCTGCAACACAGCCTCACGCATGGTTCGCCAAGGCGTAAAGACCCTCCTTCACTCAGCGAACGATTGTCGTACTCACAGCGACCTGCAAGTGAACAAGTTACATGACAACAAAATCCTGTATGCCAGCCCCTAGACATCAACCAAGCACGGGGATTTTCGCGCCCTTTGAATTTACTCCAGCAAACGAAAGAGGCGGATTTAGTTAAATTGCTAACATACTTATAGATGTGAATGTAAGTTCAAATATTTGTGTGTTAGCTAGGAGTTTTTTTCGGAAGTTCTTGCAATTTGGTGAATAGAATTCAACAATAAACTGCAATTTATCTGGTTTATTATCTGCATGATATATACATATATATATATATATATATATATATATATATATATATATATATATATATATATATATATATATATATATATATATATAGATATATATATATAATATATATTTAATATAATATATATATATTATTTAAACAAGATAGCCTAGTATCATTCAGCATGCGGAGGGAAACGCCATTGGCCGTTTCCAGATACACAATTGCTCGGCCGAGGCAGAATTTTCATAGGATGCAACAGATATGGAGAAGAAAAGAACGAACCATTTGTGTATTTGTTCCGTAGTCATATTATTGCCCACTTTAGCAAAGCCCTCCCAGTAGTAAAACGTACCGCTGAGTTCAGCGCACGCGTTTGCGAATAGAGGGTCGACGAAGAGGTCGACGAAACGAAAACTATTACGCACCGGGTCGCTGCCTTTACCCTGCTGGTATTGCTGTGTAGCGAACGCCTACTTCCAGCCCCTTCCTTTGTTTGCCTAGCCATGTAATACCCACAGCTTTCCAGGAACAATAGTCACTGGACGTATTTTGTTGGTGACGTTTTCAAATCAGGCAGCTAAACTCACGTTTATTGCGGTACCATGCTTAAGTGCTTCTCCCCTGGCTAATTAATTAGTGGCATGATTATTTGTTCCAATTCGCCATGAACACACGATAAAAATGATGGCCTCACACATCATTTTGTTCATTCTACATTTGTTTGGTGTCCTGGTCCTTGGCTGGCGTGGTGTCACTCGTCATGTTGGCTTACTCTGCACCGTTTCGGTCACCACAGAAGAAAATTTTGAAGATATATATGCCTCACCTGCCTCATCTTATCCTGGCAACTGCTGCTTGCCACCAATGGAGATTCTCCCTGTCGACCAGTGCTCCACCGGCAATGGTATACTTGACGACGACCCCTGCGACGAAGCTGCGATTGCGGGTGCTTTTCCGGCTTTCGCGTTCTCGTGCGCTTCTAACCTCCTATGACAGGGCAGTTGCGTCACAGGTCACATGTTACCTGACATTCACTGCGCATTTTCAACGACATCAATTACGCCAATAGCGAGCCAACTTAAAGCTGGCGCTCCGAGCGTATCTTTAGTGGGCAGGGACGTACGACAGGAATGATGGCATCACATGTTTTCGTTCATTCCACAGGTTTGGTGCCTTTCCATATCAACAAATAAAATTTGACGATCCATTTAAAATCGTGCTTCCATGCCCAGAAGCAGTGCTTGGTCCTTTTTGTTCTTTCTTATTTCTTTTTATGGCGACGTTGAAAGTAATCTCAGGCCTCAGAAGGGAACAAGCATGGGATACAATAATCGTGTTCTGAAAACTTCAGGCGATTTGAATGAAAGGTCTAAAAGAATGGAGGATTATCAAAAAGCAATGGTGGACAGTATTATTCATCTGAAGGCGCATCAGAAAACGGTGGCGGATGCCATATCTGAAATTAAAGCAAGACTTACGGCCGTAGAAATTCAGACGGTTAATTTTGAAGAAATGCCAGCATAAACTCGGTGACGTAAATGAATGGATTAATGTGTTGTTTTTATCGGCCCAAGGGCCAGGCATGGCCAAAGGGCGCCACGCAAGTGGTCGGTGACGGGCGTGAGGCGCTTGCAAATATGGCAAGAGACGCTGCATTCCTACCCTCCCGAACGAATGATGCGTAAGACTGCTCTCGTAGGAATTTTAAATTTGTTTAAGGTTTAACTGATATCGTCACCTAGTCCGCTGTTCAGTCAGAGCAAAAAGTAATGGACATTCTAACTAACACTCTCTCACCATCAGTAGTGATAGCATATCACGCGCACATCGTACTGGTAGGTTCAATCAAGGAAAAGCACGTTCATTGATTGTACATTTTGCTGCCTATCAAACCTAAGAATAAATTCTATCAAATCGTCAAATGACGAAATAAATCAGTATCACTGTTAGTGACAATTTCAGTCCCACTATACGTCACACCAGAGAAGCCCTTATGCAATGCGGAAAAATTCTGAATGTACCATTTAAATTAAGATATAGAGAGCTACCACTTTGTACAATATCTTATGGATACGACGACACTGAACAAAAGGTCTATGAAAGGAAGCAGTTAAGTACCCAAGATGAGGCCGCGGCGTCTGTTCGATCCTTAAGATCAGGCCACAATGTTCCAATAGCACACTGATAGGAAAAAGTGAAGGGTAGGGACCGCGACCCCAAAATATCTCGACTACCGGTTCTTCTTACTCATATTCGTAGCCTGCTAACTAAAAAAAAATCTGAAGGGTTTACGTGCCAAAACCACGATGTGATTATGAGGCACGCCGTAGGGGGGGGGCTCCAAAAATTTAGGCCACCTAGGGTTCTTTAAGGTGCACTTAAATCTAGTACAGCCTTATCTAAAAAAGATTGCCTGTGCAGCCTAATAAATGACTGTGACGCCGACATAACTGCATTAACCAAAACATGGCTGACGAGTAAAGCAACAAATTGTGATTTATTCCGTTGTAATATAAAGTATAATGCCTGCCGTATCGGTCACACTAACACATTAGGTGGTGGTGTTTTATTTGCTAATAACGAATGCATTGACTGCTTCCCTGTAGCAATAACATGTGACATTGAATGTGTGTAGTGGTGCGGTTCTGTATATTAAGGCGACAGCGTTAAGGGCCGTGTGTCACAGAAAATCCAGTGTCGGCGTGGGAGGGCAAGAGACGAATTTCGGGCCACACGTACCAAGGACCTCCATGTGGTGCAATGAAGGTACTGAAATAATTTACTTTCTCAAGCTAAAATACGAAGTATAATTGTAAAGCACCACTTGCACACAAGCTACAAAAATGGTAGCGTCGGAGTGTAATTTGAATTTATAAGAAAAGATAATTCTGTTGTGCGCAAGCTCAAACAAACCCCTTTTCCAGCGTTTCTACCATCTATAGACCGGCCACAGCGTCCGCCCTTTGCGCCGGCCCGCGCAAGAATATCAAGGAGCAGCGCGCACGGTTCGTTGTATCATCTCCAGATGTCGCTCGCCTCCACCGCATCGCACGGAGCCCACGTTCCCAACCTTGTCATAGTAGCAGGTGGGCTAAATGACATCCTAAACAGGAAACGGACAGGACTAGCCCAGCGCTTGGCGAAGGGGTTGGACGACTTGCGTGAGCTGTCCCCTCAGGTGCAGATTGGGGTTTGCACGGTGCCGGAGGTGCCTGGACGTGACGGTTACGTACAAAGAGCCGTAGTAGTTGCTAATGAGGCGATATGGAAAATGAGCCGAGAGAAAGAGTTCGAGGTTGTCGAAGTAAACAGGGAAGCGAGAAAGTGTGGTGATCTTGAATGAAATGGGATCCACTTCAATTACAGGTTTGGACGAGACGTGAGCTGGTGACTTGCTGGTCGCGTTGTTTTTCTAGGGGGCCACCGGGCGCTCAGGAAGCCAGAGTAGGTAGTAATGAAGAAGGTCCTTAGGGGAACCTCAGAATAGCATCGCCGTGAAAAACAGAGAGAAGAGGAAAACAAGAAAGAGAGCTCGCCATGATATAGGCTAAATAAATATGCGGGGTAGCAAAAGAAAGAAAAAGTGGGCAGATATACAGGAACAGTTAGATAATGAACAAATATGGGTGTATGCGATTAAAAAACGCACCTTAAGACTCGGAAGAGCCGCCAGTTATTGATAATTATTTTGGGAAGTGTGCAACAAAACTAAGTCGGAAAGAAAGGAAGGGGGAGTAGGAATGCTCATCCATCAGGGAGCCAAATGGAAAAGAGTAAATTCAAAATTTCAAGAGCCTCTTTGGTTATCAGGTGTAATGAGTGTAAAAAAAAGCTTGGATGCGCTTGGCGTACTTGTGGACCGGAAATACTTGCACAGAGAAGAATCAGGAATTAGTGGAGTGCCTAAGTGCTGATATTAGGGGTTTGTGGAATGATGCCCAAATTATCCTATTAGTTGACATGAATGCCCACATACAAGATCTAGATGGCTATACCGACAAAAACGGGAAGTCAATGCTAGATCTCTGTGAGCAACATAGCCTCGTTATTGTGAATACAGGGCCTATATGTGAAGGGCAGATGGTGTGGGAAGTGGGAAACCGCAATCGGCCATTGATAACTGTCTGACGACAGAAGGAATTTATAATAAGTTGAGAGAAATGGTCATTGACGAGGAAGAGTTAGCAGCATAGGGACGACCATAAACGCATCATTCTGAAAATGGCATATGTAGTTGAGAAAGAGAGAAAGGAGTGCAAAATGACCAGTGCAAATTTTAACGGTAAACGAATAACAAAAATAGTTACAAGGGTCGAGGAAGAACTTTGCAAATGGCCAAGAGTGGGAATATAGTGAGCTTCAAACTGTAATAGCGACGTAAATATGAAAAAAGAAGCATCATGTTCATTGGGAAGGAAAAGAAACCGAAAAGCCGGTGGAACAGGGAGATACGAGAAGCGATCGCCGAACGACAGAGAGAATCCCGAGAGCACAGGCAGGCAAAGAAGGCGCACTTGCCGCAGGATGAAGTAGTCAGTAAATTGGAAGTATACCGTGAGAAAAAGTCTGTGGTTCGAATACTGGTGCAAGCAAAGATAAAAGGTGAAAGTCAACGTTGGTTGTCAGAAATACGTCAGAAAATGGAGGCAGCACCTAGAATATTTTGCAACCAGAGAAAATTATTAGGCAGAAAGCGAACAATATTACAACAGCATATCCTTGACAAAGATGGCAAGAAACTGGAAGGGGAAGCGGCATTAAATTACATCCCAAAAATGACAGCCGAATCTTTCCAAGGCAGTGAGGAGGTTGTATTTGAAGACAAAAAGAAAGCATGAAAGAGAACAAGATGGAAATGGAGATGGTGCTGGTAAATTTCAACTGGAAGAAAGCCGAAGAGCAAATTCCTAAGCGCATAGCCACAGGGCTAGACGAGGTTCCCGCTAGCCTGATTAATGAACTAGGACCAGAAATAAGGAAGCTCTGGTGAAAACAGCCAAAAAAAAAATTTTAAATTAAGAGATACGAATACCAGACAGTTCGTGACAAACTAGAATGAATTTAGTTTATAAAGACAAGGGGGAGAAAGATAGAAATTGCTCGTATGGATCGTTGACCATCACATCGGTAATATACAGGCTAGCAATGCAGGCAATCAAATTAAAGCTGCAAGCATGGGCAGAGAAAATGGCATTTTGGGAGAACTTCAGAACGGCTTCAGAATACGTAGGCGTTTGGATGATAACTTTTTTGTCCTTACTCAGTGTAATGAAATATCAAGAGTAGAAAGTAGAGCGCTTTGTGTGTCCTTTTTGGACATTATAGGGGTGTATGACAATGTAGACCACAACATTTTGTGGGATATTCTGGAAGGACAAGGCTTAGGCGACCGTTGTCCACAGCTTTTAAGAGAGATTTGCCTAGAAAATGCGTTCGCGCTGTATGGGAAGGACTGAAGAGCGAGAAGAAAGTTGGTAACAAGAAGGTACTGAGGCAGGGGTTCCCTTTATCCTCACTGCTGTTTATGATCTATACAGTCAGCATGGAGAGGGCACTAGAACGAAGTAATATCGGGTTTATTCTCTCATACAAACAGGTGGGCACAGTAGTAGAGCAGCAGCTTCCAGGTTTATTTTATGTGGACGACATTGTGTTGCCAGCTAACAAGCAAAGGGATCTGGAACGCCTGGCAACCGGAAGGGGGGAATTTAGGTTTGAAATTTAGCGTTAGAAAATCGGGTGTTATTTCGTTCAATGAAAACAGTGAACAGACAGTGGCAATGAAGGGCCAAGAAATGCCTCGGGTAACAGAATATAAATACCTTGGTATATAGATAAACGAAGGCAATATATATATATGGAAACACAGGAAAATACAATAACTGTGAAGGGGAACAGAAATGCAGCCATAATAAAGCACAGAGCGCTATGGGGATACAATAGGTACGAGGTCCTCCGAGGTATGTGGAAAGGTGTAATGGTTCCAGGACTTACTTTTGGAATGCGGTTGTTTGCTTTAAATCAGGGGTACAGTCATGACTCGACGGGAACCAAAGGTCAGTGGGTCGCCTCGTATTGGGCGCTCACGGGAAGACTACAAATGAAGCTGTGCAGGGTGATATGGGCTGAACTAGTTTTGAACTGAGGGAAGCTCGCAGTAAAATTGAGTATGAAGAACGTCTGAGGAATGTGAAAGAAAGTAAATGGCCTGGGTGAGTGTTCAGGTATCTGTAGAGGAAGAACATTGATTCACAGTGGAGGAATAGTACTAGAAAGCTTACCAGCAAGTATGCGGCCTGTAGAGTGGGCAACATAGCAACAAAGAACACCAAGCATAAAGTCAGACAGGCTGAAATTATCTCATGGGTGGCGGCAATGGAAAAGAAACCTGCCATGAGTAACTACTTAAGAAGAAAAAACGAAATCAGGAAAGAAACAATTTATAATAACTCAAAGGGAAGCACATTGCTTTTCGGAGCGAGATCCGGATGCCTTAGAACATGCACCTATAAAGCGAGATATAAAAAGGAAGAAAAAGCATGTGCTTGCAGCGCTGTAGCTAGGGAAACGATGGAGCATGTTTTATTTGAATGTGAAGATATGTGCCCAGCAGTCGATTTAGGCACCACTGGCCTTCTTGAAGCCCTTGGGTTCAACGAGAGCAGGGCCAATGTAAACACGTCCTCACTAGAGATTAGTAAGAGGTGATGGGAAAATTGGTGTAAGTAGGGAACCAACAGAAAACGGAGATGTACAAAAAGAAAGTTCACAATAGGGGGTCAGGAAATTTGGTTATGACAATTCATCGTGGGCTTTTTTTTATTTTTCGTATTTTTTTAACCTAAGCATGGCATTAGGCAGTATAATTACAAGAGCTTCCTGGTAGAACCCGCCGCCCCGCTCCAAAGACGCTCGCAACATCCATCCATCCATCCATCCATCCATGGTGGACCACACAAGAGGCGCGGGCGTTCTACCAGAAAGACCGCCTTCCTGTATAGCCTTCACCGCCCGTGTTTCCCGGCAAACATTACGCTTACATACTCTGCAATGGCCGGGAAGCGTGAAAAGCAGTAAGGGATCTTTGAATGCTAATGGGTTGCACACTTAAAGGCAAAACTTAAGCGTCCTCCAAATTTTTTCACGAAGGCTGTGATCGGTGCTTTTTACCAAGAACCCTCACCTGCCCCGACTATTTGTGATTATCATGTATAATTATTTATGCCACATAAGTGTTCGTTTCCCCGGATCACCGAACTTATTTATGCGTGATTTTACCTCCCAACGTTTCATGCTCGGGCACGTGTCCTTTATTAAATAGAACTTCCGCTGAATGGAAGCGTTTCATCAAGATGTGCGCAGGTTTCAATTTGGTTCAGGTTGTTTCTTCTGCTACACGGGTAACGAACACCACGTCCTCTCTTTTAGACCTTGTTCTAACGTCACCAACATATAAGAACGAGACAGACCAAGCTGTCCAGTGCTTTTTATTCCAAAAAAGGCCACGCCTCAGCTCATGCGCGAAGTAGAAGAACAGGGAAGATGATGATGGCTATGTACAAATGAAAACGACGAAGTACGTTAATAGCGCTTACACTAACTTCCCCCTGTCATGGAAGCGGCCAGCCTGGCCGCAGATTAGAGATAATCTAAACGGGGAATGAAGGGCTTCATTAGGGAAACGTGAACAATTTCGGCAATCCAGCGGCGACGGTCGGTGACGGAGTGTACTGGGCGGACGAGACAGGTCACTGCAGATGTTTGCTGCCCAACGGTGTATGGGCAAATGTAGCGTTCAATGAACCTCTCGCAGAGGCCTGTAGTGTGGACTGGAGTTCAAATCATGACTTGGTCTCCAGGGTAGAAACAGAGGCTACGGCGTTTGTTGTCGCAGCGACGTTTGCGCTCAGCTTGGGTAGCTTCAGTGCTTTGCCGGGCGATTTGACGGCAGTGTGACACTCGGGCAGCAAAATCTTTTGGAAGGAACGCGTTAGGCGAAGAAGGTGCCAAAAAGAATTCTCTGTCGAATATGGTGGAAAGAGATCGTCCATACACAAGGAAGAAAGGGCTGTAGCCGGCATCCGTTAAATAGCAGTATTATATGCGAATGTCACAAAAGTAAGAATTTTATCCCAGTCAGTGTGGTTAGGATGGATGTACATGGAAATCATGTCAGACAGGGTACGGTCGAAGCGCTCAGTAAGGCCATTGGTTGGCATATGATAGGTAGAAGTAGAACTGTGGACGGTATCAGCGTGCGGAAGAGCTTCCTCGAGAACTTGGGAAATAAACTCCTTGCCACGGTCACTGAGAAGAACGCGAGGAGCCCCGTGGCTCACGACGATGGAGCGCAAGAAAACGTCAGCGTTCCAGAAGTGGTATAGAATCGCACAGGGGCAGTCTCGGCATATCTTGTTAGATGGTCGACCGAAGTGACAATCCAACGGTGACCGGAGGCTGTCAAAGGCAAGAGACAATATAAATCCATGTCAACAAATTCAATAGGTGCCTCCGGGCAAGGGAGAGGTTGCAGTAAACCGGTAGGAGGGGATGTCGAATGTTTGCGCTGCTGACATGACACACAACAGGCAATGTATTTGGCCACCGTTGTGGATAGGCCAGGCCAGAAACAGCGGGTCTTGATGCGGTCGCAAGTCTTGTGGAAGGCTAAGTGACCAGGCGATATGTCGTCGTGAAGTGCCCCTAAGACCGACCAAGCTGGCCAGCGCTATTTATCCCATAAAAGGCAACGCCTCTGCTCATGTGCGAAGAAGTAGAAGAACAGGGAAGATGATGAAGGCTATGTACAAATCAAAATTACGAATTACGTTAATAGTGCTTACAATATATCATACCTAAGATTACACACTCACACGGCTTAAGCTTTCACAACAACTTGAATTTTTCTATTAGCCTCACAATCTTGCCGTCCCAAAACAGTTTTAAAACCATTCGTGACTATAAAAACGGCAACTTCACCTCTATCAACAACGAACTTGCTCTCTTTCTTGATATGTTCCTGCCTAAGGTTGCCTAGTGCTCAATAGAAACTAATTGAAATATATTCAAAGGAAGAATTCTCGATCTTGTCAACAAGTTCATCTTGACGATGCACGTTTATTTGGATTACAATGCTTCGTAGTATGCTAAATCGTTGAAACGCCTAACAGAAAGAGAAACGTCTTTTTCGCACAAATTGGCGGGTACAAAGCCAGTCTAAATGGTCTACTTACAGAAAAGCTGCCCCAGCCTGCTCATATGCAATGAACGGTACTAAATTAATGAAGGTAAAATGAGACATCCACCCGATCGTAGCAATTCCTACAAAGGAAACCTGGCTGCCCCAGAAGAGTGGTGGTCCCGGGTTCGAGTCCCGGACCAGGATGAATTTTCTTCAAATGCAAGGCTTTTCTTTTGAGAAACCCGTATGCGTTTCCCTGTAGCAGTTGCTACAATCGGGTGGATGTCTCATTTTCTCTTTATTACTTACTTCCCTCCACCTTGCTGGTTTCCGCGGAACTATTACGTCATACTCTTGCCTTCGCTTCGAGTTATCGATAAATTTGATTTCACCCTACCACCTGCTAGCCGCCTGGTTAGCTCATATGGTAGAGCGGCTGCCCCGTAAAGGCGATGGTCCAGGTTTCGAGTCCCGGACCAGGACTAATATTTCTTCCACTGCGAGGCTTTCC
Source organism: Dermacentor andersoni (assembly GCF_023375885.2). NCBI lineage: Eukaryota > Metazoa > Arthropoda > Arachnida > Ixodida > Ixodidae > Dermacentor > Dermacentor andersoni. The sequence goes on from NC_092821.1 coordinate 85,257,144, forward strand.
TTCAAGGATCCCATATGGGTTTCCTTTGTAGCAATTGTTACGATTCGGTGGATGACTCATTTTCCCTAGATGGATGGATGCTACGAGCCTCCCCTTTCGAATGGGGCGGTGGGTGGCGCCACCAAGCTCTTGCTATTATACTACCTAATGTCCAAGCTAGGTTAAACCATAAAAAAAGAAAAAAAAAACACGGTGAACTCCCACAATCAAATTTTCTGATCCCCTATTGCGAACTGTGCTTTTGAACATCTCCGTTTTTTTTGTCGTTTCTCTACTTTTCTTCCACCAATCCTCCGATCGCCTCGTACTAATCCCTATTGCGAACATGTTTACTTTTCCACTGCTCTCGCTGAGCCCAAGGGCTTCAAGGAGGCCAGTGGTGCCTAAATCGACCGCTGGGCAGAGGTCTTCACATTCTAATAAAACATGCTCCATAGTTTCCCCAGCTTTACTACCGCAAGCCCATTCGTCTTCTTCCTTCTTGTATCTCGCTTTATAGGTGCGTCTTCTAAGGCATCCCGATCTCGCCTCGAAAAGTAATGAGCTTCCTGTTCAGTTATCATAAATTATTTCTTTCCTGATTTCGTTTATTCCTCTTACGCAGTTACTTATGGCAGGTTTCTTTTCCATTGCCGCCAACCATGGGATTATTTCAGCCTCGCTCACTTTTCGCTTGACGTTCCTTGTTGCTGTGCTGCCCTCCCTACAGGCCGCATACTTGCTGGCAAGCTTCCTAGTTCTCGTCCTCCTCTGTGAGTCAATGTTTTCCTGTGAAAATACCTCAGCACTCTACCAGCCCATTCAATTTCTTCCGTATTCCTCAGTCGTTCTTCGTACTGAATTTTACTTCGAGATTCCCTCACTTCAAAACTAGTCCAGCCAATATCACCCTGGATAGTTTCATTTGCAGTCTTCCCGTGAGCGCCGAATTCTTGGCGATCCACTGACCTTTGGTTCCCGTCGAGTCCTGATTGTACCCTTCATTTAAAACAAACAGCCGCATTTCCAAAAGTAAGTCCTAGAACTATTACACCTTTCCACATACATCGAAGCACCTCGCACCTATTCTATCCCAATAGCGCTCTGTGCTTCATTATGGCTGCGTTTCTCTTCCCCTTCACTGCTATTGTTCTTTCGTGTGTTTCCATATATATATGGCCTTGGTTTATCCGTATACCAAGGTATTTATATTCTGTTACCAGAGATATTTTCTGGCCCTGTATCGCCACTGTCTTTTCAGTGTTCTTATTGAATACCAATACACCTAATTGTCCTACAGTACATTTCAAACCTAAAGTGTCTGTCTCATTCTTGGTCCTTGGTATAAACAGTATGCAGAACAATTTTTTTTTTACTCTGGCAGGGTATTATTGCGCGTCCCGTCTGCGTTGTACAAATATGTACCTTAAGAGCGTCACAAATAAATAAATAAGTTGACCGATGGAAGTGTAAATCATAAAATGTAAGTACGATGCGAAAAATAAATTTCCGATAGAATTCAGTGCCATTCGCCCAGTTAGATGGCAAGATCTTACTCCAAACCTAAAGTAATAAAGGCACTGACGTATATCATCTCCTTCATCTTAATTTTATAGCTTTGCGCGACGGTTTGCGCCTTCGCGAACAGCACATCGTCTCTTCTTACGTGCCAGCTCATTGCCCCTTTAGGGATATCTGCACGCACATGACGTGAGAACAGCCAAGGGAGGGAATGCCGATCAATAGACACGCATTGATATTTACGATGATATTGTAATATACAATGCGTATAAGCATGAATAAAGGACAAATAAAGGTAGAAGCATTGCTTAGTTTCCTTGATAAGTGGCAGGTGCATATTTTTTACCCCTTACATTGCGTTTTACATATCAGGCAATGTGCCCTCTTTTACCGCACTTCAGCTCAAACGTTTACGCTGCACTCGTTAAAGGCAGAAGGGGTGCCATGCTTTCTATATTAGCACACCGATATTTTTTATTTAGTTCAAATATATCTTTATTTCTTTTGAGACGTTGCGCTATTTGATTTCTGTAGGGAACTTCTGCAAGAAGCAGAAATTACACCAATGTGTATTCGCAACGTAGAGCACTCTAGTTAATAAGAATTCTAATGGAGCATTTTAAGTGCTCTCTTTAAAGCGCATGCAACTGCGAAACAGAAGCTATCAGTAGTGTAAAGCAATTTGGAACAAGCCTAACTGGAATAGCAATGTAGTTTGTACTGACTATATGGGAGATACCTCGAAAGTAGGCATAGCTTCAGGATTTATTCTATGGTGACAACACTCCACTACATTTTGTCTTTCATGTTGCAAAGCCATCACGTTGAAAGATAAATAATTTGAATGGTAAATATTGACTATTTTTTTACCTAATTACGCGTTGCAGTTTTCTGCGCACAGTATTTCCACTTTTTCGGCTAATCTACTTGTCCAGCCGAATTGATTCATAAGCTCCACGCGACAGTTAAAAGAAAAAATCTCTAAACTAAACAACAAATTGTCTAGTACCTTCGCTCGTGTTTCTATCGTTCGAAAGCTGTGCGAGTTCATTTCCCGAACACGGTGGTCATACTTAGATGGAACGGAAACGCAAAAAAAAAAACCTGGCTGCATGGTAAAGAAACCGCAGTGCTCAATATTAACCTGGAATCTGGAACTACAGTATGCCTCATAGTCTGGTCATGGCTTTGGCTCGTAAAAGCGCAGAATGTATTATTATATTACGCCTCTGAAAGCTCTCGTTGTTTTCACAATGGTGAATGCTGACGCTGATTCTGGATTTTCAATATAAAGTCCGTCTTTGAATAAGAGCACTTTGGCCTGTTCTATTGCGCAGAGGCTATAAGATAGTTAATATTCAATAATATAGGAATACCTGCACAGGTGCGCACATACCCAGGTGTGGATTTTTGAAGCTGGTCACATCACATCACCGAGGTTACGGCGAGAAACAAGCAATGCACCTGGTATATTCCTAATATGAGGCAGCCTCCGAGGAACGAGCTTCGCGAAACTGTTTGTTCTCACAAGACCGAAAATAGACAACTACAGGAGCAGGTCAGTGTCCTACGCGCGATGCGTGCAGATCGCGCGCAGATTCCGGAAAAGCCAAGTTGAAATTGATTTCATTCCAGGTTAATAAAACCAACTCTGAATAAAGTTGTTGGAAAAGAACGTGAATTCACCGCAAAAGAAATATAACACCTCTTGCAATAATTTTGTTTCTGCCAGCGCAAAATTTCTTGGGTGCTGGCTTCACATATTATGCCTTCTTAATTTTTGCTCAGATATTGTAACGGGATATATTCGAGCTCCAATTAGTTTGCTCTTCTTTATAGTTTTCAAAGTGAGGTAATTCGACCTAATGTGTAAGTTTATTCGTTAAACTCCTCGGGCACGAAGTATGAAGAACTGTCAATTAAGATTCCAAGAAACAAAGAAGAATCAAATAGAGAAGATAGGAACGTTAACAAGAAAAATGTCTGGTTGGCTACCCTACACTGGGAGAAGAGAAAATGGGAATATAAGTAACGGAGAGAGAGAGACAGAGAGAGACAGAGAAAGAGAGAGGGAACGCGATGAATGTGTGCACCTGCGCAGACAGAACAATACAGTGAAATGCACTCGCACATGCCAGCCGTTTCCAAGCACAAAGTGCCTACACTGCCTTCTGGGCCAATGATTGGTGGAGACAGTGTTGCAGTAGTATGATTAGTCAGCGGTCATCTGATCCCCTATATGCATTAGACGTTGCTTGCAGTTGTGTGTCAAATCCAATGCGGTGGTACAGTAGGGCGGCCATGTTTTCAGAGCCGCAGGCATCCCATGCAGGAATATCAGGCTTTAGCGTGGAATAAGCTTTCGTGAAGGTACCTGCCAACAACAGTAGACACAGATGAGATTCGTTGCATCGGTGCTGTCGGGGCGAACGCACATAAATATATTGCGAGGTACTTCACATTGGATAAAAAGAAAACAAACCTTTTAAAATGATGCATTTTGCTTTTTCGTAGTGACTCCTCGTAGTCACCGCGTATGAAAACAGTTTTGAACTACTGCCTTACAGACAATGTACAGATTAATTATGGGCTACAAACATTAGAGGGCTAGAAAACTTATTCATTAACCATTGCAGAGAAAACATGGCACGTTGTACATGCCATCATGCATCGTGGTGCCTGTAGGAAAGTCGTCGTGTGTAGCAATACTCTGCAGAGTGAGTGTAATGGGCGTTACACTTGTAAACTAGGAGTTCAATTGACCCACATCAGAATGTTAGTTGTTTGTATCTTTCGACTACTTGGTTAACTCACAAAAATAAAAATTGTGCGCGCAAATGTGCACATCACGTTTAAAAGGACTAGAGATTTTATTACTTGGTACACACCTTTTTTTACGGCCTATAACTTATTATTGTAGTATTTATTCGAACTGTGTAATTCATATTCTCCATTTCTACTGTCTCATATTTTCTTCGTGGGCAGTAGCCGAAATTTCTCCAGATTTCTCCTGAATGCTACTATTTTGTCCTTTTATGGTGAAGCCATTAATGCGACTATATGCACTCAGAAAGGATATGTGCTCATCGTCAGGGTTTTCTGAAAACTTTATCACTCATGAAGTTTATGCATATTCTGTTTTCATGCTATAATAACCACTGCACGCCTGAGGAGACACAAGTAGGGATCAGTGAAGATCAAATTACCCGAAGCGGCATGCTATCGGGCTCAAATGGACGAGTTTTGTTTTAAAGCGAAATGTTTACTAACCGCATTGAGCCAAGTTTCGCTGTCGCCAACTATTTGACCTTCATTTGACCGAAGCTGCGTCGTAGGCTCCACTGCAGGTCCGCCGCCACTGCTGCGGGCTTTGCGCATGCGCTCTCTGCAGCTGAGTCATCGCCTGACCACGTGACTCACCGCGCACCTGGCCAAGAGGAGCGCCGCCATGGATGAGAGGAGCTTTGCCATAGATGAAAGCGAGACTGGGCCGTCTTTTCTGAGCGTAGCGCGGGCGCGGGAGGCTTTGAGCCATCGTCTAACCATCACGCAGATATCGCCCGGCGAACTGCTTCGCTGGAGAGGGGCCGGAATGCATTAGGCGTCGCACCGTCGAGATCAATGAGGCAGCGACCGCGCTCGCACCCTGTTCATTTGTGCTTCGACGCTGCGCATGTTCGCAACGTCTCTTTGCATGTCTAGTACTTGCGCTTTCTCTGTGGCACAACAGGCGTCGCACCATCGAACGATGTGTGACTACCCAAGCCTAATCACAGTCATGTCTAGCCACCAACCTAGGCACAGCCGTCATGCCTGGCTTAACGATGATTATATACCTTAGTATAATACTTACAGCTGAATCAAAGGTTAACCAAGTGAAACCAGGACCATAGCCAGGGTTATCTGAGCTAAGCCGCAGCCAATTTCTTCCGTAGCATTCTATGGTTTCTTGCAGGGACTTTTCTGTGCGCCAGAAGTGAACAAGGCGAATTAACCGAAGTCAAATGAGCGGGAATCGACTGTATATCTCTATTATAATATGTGCATGCTACTGTTTTGCTTATTTTTAAAGATTTCTCAACATTACGGCTATGCCCTGATGAATTGAAAATCTGGCCGTGTATTCTCTTTCATCGCGAATGTCTTTGTCGCAGGAGACGTGCGTGCTAGTGAGTTGTTCTTGCCTCACGAACTCGTCTAACCATTAGCCTGAGGGTACCCTTGGTAACCCGTGTTTATATATCAAGAGGCCCAGCGAAACTAGCCTCATTCAGACGGGTTCGAGTGTGAAAGGTAGTCAAGTTCAGTCTCCAGTGGCGGCCTATTGGGTTCACTATATTATTAGCACCCACAGCTGAATTGCAGATCTGGCCGCCGACTTTATTCTCTTCTCCCCAGTGGTGACGCAATAAGGGCAGAGAGATGACAGCACGATTCTAGAGGAAGGCAGTAACAAAAAATTGAGCAGTGGAGGCCAATTTATATTTAGGTAACGATGTGTCTTCTTCAAGCAGAGTCACTCAAATTTATTCGCATCTGGCCTCATATCGCTACAATGGCCCTGGGAAGCCTCCTTGTGTTACTGCGGCATTTCGAGTATAAAAACTAGCGACTCGAACCAGACGAAAATTCTAACTGAACACATTTAGCCGCGAAAAACGCCGCTATATCTATACTTAACGCGATGGAGATAGCTTGTCCTTCGCTCTATATGCGTGAGTTTTATCCAAGTCCCTATAATAAATAGAAATTCAGTTCTCTGTAGTAGTGTAAGCACAAATGGAGAATTCCATTTAGTTGAAGTGCCTCCAGCGTGTGGAACCACATATGCACAACATACTAAACACAAAAAATATAGATTGTCATACTCGATGAAAAAATTGTGTTTTCAAAGCCATTAGGACAACGTAGATATCGAACTCACCATTCTCAAATGTCAGCGCAGGAATTTCTGATAATGAATGTTGTGTCGTAAGGATAAGTGTCAAAACCAACAAGATCATCTTCTTCTTTCCCGGTTGTAAACCAAACCTGAAATGGTATAATAGATATTTTGCCGAAATCAAAGCCTTCCAAATAGGAATATTGTTTGTTATTTATTCTATCGGTACTGTAAGGCTTGTCTTGTCGATGACTTCAAGCATTGCTTTGTGGAGTCGTTTGTCATGTACCCAGCAAATATTGGTAGTTGTGGCAGTGTAGCAGATGGCAGCTCACAGTAGGATACGGAAGCTTTTCACTGGAGAGCCCCGACAAGTTCTGAATAAGGGGGAATCATCGGCTCGTTTACTTCTTTGTGGTACTGAAGGGCAATAAATATTCCATAAATATTTGTGGGAAATAAATCATGCGCTTTCCCACTGACTTTTAGCTACCTTAAGCGCCCGCTAATAGAGAACTGAACTACAATTCGATATTCCTAGCTGACTATTCCTTTCGGAAGCATGCTTCCTGTAGTAGACGAAGTGTCCTTGATGAAGTAGAGCCCAAATAAATTGCATTGTTTTTGAGCAAACGTGCATGGTCTCAGCCACTACATTAGGTCTCAGTACTTATTGCATTTACATTTTCTATCCTTGTTCGAACACAAACACTCTTCACTTGGATGAATTCGCGATGTTTAATGATATTGTATTGGAAAGAAACGTTGAATAACAAAGAAATGGATACCGGATTCTTTACTTCTGTAGATCATCATTTTTTAGGATGACAATTTTTGTTTAAGTCCCAGTAGCATATTGACATGTTTACTTATTTATTATTTCTAGAGTGACCGCATTTTCACCGACTAGCAAATCCACCCAGGATGCGCTTGTATGTAACGGAAGTTTCACAAATGGTATGAATGGTTCTATCCCTAGTCTGTTGTCACCGAACCTTGCGTACATTGGTTGTATGTGCGACGCGGATTGTGTAATACTTTCGTGAAGGCAAATGTGCACCAGTAATCACGCTCGAATAATTGAGGAGTGACGTATAAAAGCCGACGAGCTTGACCCGCTGATCAAATTTCCACGATCGCCGACTGGACTCGCCGCTATCGTGCTTCTACTGTCATTTGCTTTTGCGGGCACAGGTTGCACAATAAGGAGTTCTTTCTTAATTCACAATTTTGCTAGTGTTTTCTTCACCGTCACTACAACGTGACATCTTGTTGAGGTGCTTGTTCATTCATGTACCGGATGCCCCCGCAAAGCCATGATCCAAGCACGAACCACGAAGGCAGCTCAACGCCACTCCGGACCTTGGAACAAACCGCAGATTACAATACTTGCCTTCGGAGCATGGACTTCTACCCGAGCAGACGATAAAGACCAAAGCCAAGTCAGCAACAATGATGACATCGCCAGTGTCTACGTCAACGGTCGCGTTTCAAGAACCCAGTGAGCCACCACCCTTCCATGGAGCTTCAACTGAAGACTCGGAGACCTCGCCCGACACGTTTGAGAGAGTGTCAACCTACAAGTGGAACCCTGAAGACAAGCTGCGTCACGTTTTCCTTTATTGGAAAACCACTGCCAGAACATGGTTCGAAAATCGAGTCCACGTTAGCGACAAGTCATATGTTCTGATGCGAGTTCCTTACGTCTTTAACAAGCATTTTCAAAAGAGAAAGGGCTGAACATCTACTGTAACCCCGAGTGCAGCTTGCTAATGAGAACGTCGCTGTATTCACGTAATAGATGACTTGCCGTTTGCATCACGCAGACCCGGAAATGTCTCAGGAGAAGAAAGTACGTTTCTTGTGTGCGGTATAAAACAAGAATCCTTCGCCGGACTGATGCGCAACCCACCGACGACCGCAGAAGAGCTTGAGTCAGAGGCCATGACAATTGACTATAAATGCCATGACTATAAATGCCATGAGGCCATGACTATAAATGCGTACTAGACAATTCAATCACCGCTAGATTGCATACTCTGCAGAAGTACAAAGCATCTGCTCCGACGACCAGCGGGTGACAATATTACAAGCTGTGCGCGAAGAAATACTAAAGATATTCCCCGTGATTCAGCCCCAGGTTGATTCACTTTCTGGCATGGTCTGCCAACAGGCCTAGCTATCAGTGCGAGTTGCTCAACCACGACATCCTCAACCAGAAACAATGAGCTACGCCTCGGTTGCCGGCCGCCATGTTACCACTCTACGCCCACGCCAGAGCCCAGTAACACGATCCGTCATCCAGCGGCGCCGCCGCGAGCACGCCCACCCGTCGCCCTGAACAGCATTTCAAGGAAGAGGGACGTTTGGCGCGCCCTCAGACACCACCCGATCTGCTACCACTGTGGAGAAGCAGGCCACATCTACCCCTAGTACCTGTACCTTGAAATACGAATACTAGGGTTCCCCATAAAGGCGCCGAACTCACAGCTACGCTGACGACCTCGTGACATCATGGGCTACGTCTCAGCCAGTCACTGAAGACACCGACGTCCTTCCCGTCCGCCCTAACCTGGATGCTGCCTACCCCCACAGCGTCTGCCATACACTGGTCATTCCTTTCACCTATCCATAAAGCCGCCGTATCTGGAAAGCAGAAATAGATGGAGGTAAAGTTGCTGCTCGTCATAATTTCGAAGATGCTCCACCGCTGTCGAGTATGGCGAAAAGACCATCTCGACGATGTAGCTACAACATGACTCGACACGAACTAAGCCTCGAAGCCAAAAAAGCGCCGCCTAAACTAGACCTGACGACCCAACGTATTGTCCCTGGGACAAGTAGGTGCGACCGTCATCCGACGCCGTGGCCTAACTGCAATGCAAGACCGAAAACCACCAACAACGACGTACTTCTCGAAGGTCACGCAGTCACCATTTTCCCGGATACAGGAGCCGACTACTCGGTCATGAGTGGACCCTTCGCCGCCCAGTTGAAAGTTTAAGAAAAACTGCATGTGAAAGCCTTTAAATACGGACATCTGAAGGACAGCTGATAACACCAATTGAAATTGTAGCAAGAATTACTGTTCAAGCTTACCTTGCGATCTTTGTTATCCTCCAATAGTGCTGGTAAGACTCAATTCTCGGTATGTACTTTTTGAGCCAACATGGCGTGATCGTACACCTGGAGTCCAAGTTTTTACCGGTATCTGAAACCTAAGCGACACCGCCAGAGAATTCTGAGTCTCCACGCCATGAGTGTGCTCGAAGACCAAGTCTACGTCCTGTCTTGCGCGAGTATTATTATTTTCTTCCGCACCAAAAACACCGGCAGACATAGAAGGCGTGATCGAGGACCACCAAGATCTTCTGCTAGTTCACGAAGTTTGCGTCGCTAGAGGAATCGCTCGACTGCATTTATGAAAAACGAAAGTAAGGCTCACAAAGTTCCGCCAAGAATACAGAAACGCCTCAGCAAGGGAAGGACGATCGCTTGCGTTGACGAAATTCTGGAAATCAGCGATGCGTTTGTCCTCTCGGATTCTGCCGCATCTACCTCGACGAGATAAGTACCCGAACCAGCCTTCGACGTCAATCTGAGTCTCCCCGTGAGTAAACAGAAACGGCTCAAAACTTTTATCCGATGATACAAAGACAGCTTATTGGTCGATGTCATCTAGGATTTGACAAACGGCTGTTTCTAAGCATCACATAATAACCGAAGAATGCGCTCGACCCCTACGTTAAAGCCCATATGGAGTTTTAACGCGGGAACGAGAAATCGTAAAGCAACAAGCCCATGCAATGCTACGCGCCGAAATCATCGAGTAACCGCAGAGCCCGTGGGCACCTTTTCTAGTCTTGGTGAAGAAAATGACGGAATCCTGCGTTTTCCTCGTGGAAAATTGTTAGCTGAAGAATATTCAAAAGGGGAACGTATAACCACTCCCACCGATAGACGACGCATTTTACTAGCTCTCCAACGCTAAGTATTTCTCTTCTATGAATCTCAATATTGTCTACTGGCGAATAGAAGTCTGCAAAAAGGATCGCGAGACCGCAAGATTGTAGACGCCGGACGGCCTGTACGAGTTCAAGATGATTCCATTCATACTGTGCTCGCACCTGCTGCAAAGTTCCAGCGCGTGATGCAGGCGGTGTTAGCCAGATACAAGTGGCAGACTTGTCTCGTCTACTCTATTGACGTCGTTGTCTTTGCCGGGAATATCCACGACCACTTCAGGTGGTTTCGGACAGTGCTAGAGGCCGTCAAGCGATCAGAGCTAAATCTGAAGCTGGGAAAGTGTCGCTCCTCTTACGATGAGCTTCTGTTATTGAGCCACGTCTTCAGTAAATCTGGATTCCATCCTGAGGACATATTCTACTACGATCAGTTTCAGCGATTCCATTGCCTCGGTCATCAGAAGCGGATCTAAAGGTTGTTATACCAAGACCACAAAATGAATAGGGCTGTCCAGTATTTCCCGTCTACGTCAATTTTACGTTACGGTGTTCGGTTACGGCATATTTGGAATAAACGCATGCACCTTTTCGCTGTCGGTTGGTGGTGACGATGGCATTTAATAGTACTTTTTGAAGGCAGTTTGCACTTAGATTTGAGCAGGAAAATTTTCAGAGTGTTGATTGACTACTGGATCGTGTTGCGCTTTCTAAGCGACAGTTTTCGGTTACAGTGTCTTGCAGAACTTGATAGCGGCACCATGAACAATACGTATCTCCCGTGGTTCCTCGCACGCTGGCGGAAACGATATGCCCGCCCCAGCAGCGACCCCTTAGCCATAACGGGAGAACCTTTTCAACGGCATTTCCGCACGACGAACAGTTCTGTTCGGCTGTTTTGCAGTGAGCTTGTACACATGCTGATGCGCCTGGACTTCGGTACTTGAGCATTTAGGAGCAAGTTCTTTGCGCACAGGGTCTTTGCTTAAGGCAGCTTTCAGTCATCAGTGGGCAGCGAGGCAACAATTTACTTGTCTCAGCCCTCTGTGAGCAGGCGCATCTGAAAAGTCGCACGGGCCATTGGTGTTCATTGGGAACTCGCGCCTATGGGTGGTTTTCCACGCACCGTAAGTGGTGGAACCGTCAACAAGCAAGGTTTCCTGCAGCGCCGCAACCACGGCGGTCTTATTTTGTGTGTTGACAACACATTCATTGAAATTGTCTCCCGGAAGCTCCCTTATTCGCAGAAAGTAGCGTACTGATGCCGGAAGGGCTATTCGCTCTCAGTAGAAGGGTGGTTAGCTGTAAGATAAACTAATCTGATAACGAAGCAACAGTTGATGCACAGCCATGGGCGTCACCGTCACTTTAAATATAAGGACTTTCCTAGGTGTGCGACTCTACATGAGAGTCATCCACATTGAGCCCCGCTTCGCTGGCTAATGACAACCCTCACGGGAGCCTAAACGTGCTGCTTCCATGGCGCTGCATGACCGCCCGCATTGTCGTTGGAGAAGTGGAGTACCTGCTGGGTGAGTAGTAAGAAAATCGCTACGAGAACGAAAGAATGCGCAGTGCCTGTGCGTGTTAACCTGTATTGTGTTACATGCCATTTGTGTTTGTGCAGGCGACAGCACTTATCCACTTGAGCCAGGGCTCATGACGCCTGTGCCCGGCCACTCAGCGAGGGGAAGGGCGTCATACCACAGGGGACACAGGGGAGGGGCGTTATACCAGCGCCCATGCTTCAACAAGGTCAGTGATAGAGCGCTGCATTAGCGTCTTGAAGAGTCGGTTAAGATTTCTGCAGTGTCTAAGAGCATTGCATTACCGCGCCTCAAAACTTGCCGTGCTTGAACGCGGTTAAACCAAGTTTTTTTTTTTTTGCGAGATAGCACAGTTTCGCTTGCTTTCAGAAAAAACAGAGACGTTGCTCGGTGCAGTCACCAACTACCGGATCTACAGTTGCACCGTTAGACTACACACAGACGCTGCCCCGCGCGGCAGCAGCAGCGAGCGAATTGACATTCAGCACTAGGCGCATTTTGTACATATCACAGAACGCTTTGAAGATGAGGCTCGTGTGACCGCGCACTTTATGCACATCGCCGATCACGTTAAAGATATGGGCGCCCACGCGGCGTACGCAGCAGCCGTCGGTACTGGCAACCTAAGTCCCAGTCTGACCAGGGCTGAGCTTGAAGATCAGATTTACGGAACCAGGCGTTGGCTAGGTTTGTACCTGGAGTAGTAGAGCTGTTGTTCTAGAAAGCAGGAACAATTGTGGCAGCATATGCAGCACTACACGATCTGTACCTTAGCGGAGATGAGCTGTCTGCGAGCCGGTTATACTCGGACAACGACGACCACGACAGCAGCGGCGGCGAGCGCACGCATGCCCTCAGCAGCCCAGGATCGTATTTTGTAGCACTTCGACCTATGCGGACACTATATTAGCGGTGAAAGTGCAAATGCATGACAAATTCCTATACTTTCTGTTGCTCACAAGCGGCGCTTAGAGCACATAGAAAGACCCATTTATCATAAACGTCGCCTTCAACGCTACGCTTTCACAGTATTTAGGGCAGTATTTGATGACATATGTAAACATACCCGCTGCTCCCATGTGTTTCTGTGCTACATATCATTGTGCTGCTACTGGCAGGGATTTGTAACATACGCTGCCTCACCATGCGGCCGCCATGTGCTGGCACGTGCCACCTTGTTCTGTTCTAGCAGTATGCGTGGTTTCATGCCATAGGCGGCCTCTTTTCTGATGCGCCCATGTGCCGACACCTGTCGACCTGCGCTTCTGTGCTACGACTGTGCGTGATTTCGTGCCAAATTCTAGCTCTCCTGGCTGCTAGCACGTGCTGCCTTGTCCTTGAGCGCTAGAAGTGTGCGTGGGTTTGCGCCAGACGCTGCCTCTTCATGCTTCTACCATTTGCTGTCGCTTGCAATCTACCCTTCTGCACTAGAGGTCTGCGTAGTTTTGAAGCAGACGCTGATTCCTTGCTGCTGCCAGATAATGATACTTGCCGCCTTGTCCTGTGCTAGAACTTTGTGGTTTCGTGGCAGACGCTGCCTCGCCTTGCTACTTCCATGTCATGGCACGTTCGGCCTTGTCCTTCCGCGCGAAAAGTATGCGTAGTTTTGTGTAGACACTGCCTACTTGCTTCTGCCATGCGCTAACACTTGTCGCCTTCTTCTTCTTTCTTAGAAGTGTGTGTGGTTTTGTGGCGGACGCTGCCTCACCTACCTGCTCCCATCTGCTGACACGTGTCGCCTTGTCCTCCCGGGCTAGATGTGCACGTGGGTTTTAACCCGACGCTGCATCCGCGCTGCTGCAATGTTCTGACATTTGACGACTTGTCCTTGAGCGCTAGAAATGTACGTGGTTGTGTGGCAGACGCTGTCTCCCTGGTGCTGCTATGTGCTGGCACTTCCCGCCTTGTCCTTCTGCGCAAGAAGTGTGCTTGGTCTTGTGCTAGAAACTACCTCCTTGCTAATTCCTTGTCCCGACTGTTGCTGCCTTGTCTTTGTGTGCTAGAAATGTGTGCGGTTTTGTGGCAGCCGCTATCTCACCTTTCTGATCCTATGTGCTGATACTCACCGCTTTGTCCTTCTGCTCTTGAAGTGTAAATGGTTTGGTTGCGAGACACTGCCTCCTTGCTGTTACCATTTCTGGACACTTGCCGTCTCTCCTTCTGCGCTAGAACTGTGCATGGTTTTGTGCGAGACGCTGTCTTCCTGCTCCTGCCATGTGCTGACACATTCCGCCTTATATTTCTGCTCCATAAATGTGCGTGGTCTTGTGCCAGAGGTTGCCTCATTGCTGCTGCCTTCTCCGGACACTTGCTGCCATATTCATGTGTGCTAGAAGTATACGCGGGTTTGTGACAGACGCTCCCGGAACTTGCTGATTCCAACTGCTGACACGTGTCATTTTATCCTTCTTCTCTTGAAGTATGCATCGCTTGGCGCCAGACACTGCCTCCTTGCTGTTATCATGTGCTGAAACTTGCCGTCTTCCATTCTGCGCTAGAGTGTGCTTGGTTTTGTACGAGACCCTTCCTCACTGCTGCTGTCATGTGCTGAAGTGTTTTGCCTTGTCCTTATGCACAAGAAGTGTGCGAGCTTTGGTGCCAAACGCTCCCTCCCTACTGCTGCCATGTGCTGACATTTTCTGCCTTGTTCTTCTACTCTAGAAATGGGCGTGGTTTTGTGGCAGACGGTGCCTCACCTTTCCGATCACATGTGCCGAGACGTGCCGCCTCGTCCTTCTGCTTTAAAAGCGTGCGTGGTTTTGGACAAGACGCTGCCTATCTGCTGCTGCCATGTGCTGACACTTTCCACCTTGTCCTTATGCGCAAGAAGTGTGCGTCGTGTTGTGCCAGACGCTGGCTCTTTGCTGTTGCTATGTGGTGAAACTATCCGCCTTCTCCTTATGCGCACGAAGTGTCTGTTGTTTTGTGGCTTATGCTGCTTCACCTTGCTGCTACAATGTCTTTGTTTTGTCTCCGTCAGAAATTTGTACGTTAACGTGATCGAAGTACCGTTATGGTTGACTTCTCCATCATTGTTGCGGATATCTCCGCTCCACCTTGTACTGTCCAGCCGATTAGATTTCTGCGGCTGCCTACCTCTCCTAGTTTTCGGATATCACCTGTCATTACTTGCCAATACTTGTCTAATCTAATAAGTATTCCGACTTCTGTGGAGGCGGTGCTTCTACTTAAAAAACTGCAGCCAGCTTGACTCCGTGAACTTCATACTTTTTAGTGAGATAGGAAGTAAGGCTGTTCTTTCTTTTGAAGTTGTATCAACCTCCTGTCCTTCCAATAACCGAACTCCACTACTGTTAGCGCTCTTCACTTTAACATCAAACGAATTCATGACTCTTTTTGACCGCGCCCGAACAAGTCTATCGTGAGTCTTTTTCTCCCTCTAACTTTACAACCATGTTTCTCATACGAGCTTTTTGCGAATGAATGACCTTTAGCTGCCACTATCTAACAGAACAGGACAATAACATGATCGCTTTCTGGCTTGTCCTAATGCAACTGTAGTCCATAGAAAAACAATTGATCCTGGCAACTAGACATTTTCTCTTCTTGCCACATTCACCAGGAGCAGCTCCTGTACAAAGTGCTGTGAGCTCTTTGCTTCCGCACATGGACGTTGCAAGCCATTTAAGACATATTTTGCACCTAACGTTTCGCAGTATGGCGAGGTCTACTACAGTGGAAATATTTGCCACTTTAAGCTTCGTTTTCTTGTCTCCATGAGATATCGTTTTCCTACAATCATCAGTATAGCGAGTACTATTCTCACAAAATATGCACAACTTTGCGGCATTACTTTGAAAATTAACCGTTCATGTCGATTGCTTACTCTCGATCTGTTGCTGAAGCGTTCTTTCCTTTCTGTCGACAATTCTTCTCAGGAATCTAATTCATCTATATATTTTATCAAACGCCTAAAAGTGTCTTCTTGACTTGAAACCATGTCGTGGTTTTTTGTTGAAGATCTATTGTTCACTTCTCTTTATTTCAACTAGAATCTAATGTATATATCCACTGGCAAAACTCTTCAAGACCGGAAGCAACATCGATGCATACGAGTCTGTCTTCAAGCCTAGGGGTTCCAATCCCCGTAGGTGCCCTTGCAACTTTTCTCACAGTTTTCTTAAACCGTCATAGTCCTTCCAACTTGCTACTGTATTCAAGTTAGTTAATTTTTGCATGTGCATTTCTACCAGCACCTAGTTTTTCCATACAGCTGCTAGAGTAGATCAATGACTTTCCCATAGTTGCTTCAAGAAAATTGTAGTCCATGCACGGCAGCTGCCACTTTTCTGGTTAGTCATCATAGACGGTAGGTACATATATTTTTTTTCGTTCAAGTAGGTTCTTTTGTCTACAACTCTTTCGAATTCCCCTCAAAATATCTCGATTTTGTTTTATCGCCGTTACTGCTAAATTCGAAAGAGTTGCGATGGAAGCAGTATGGTTTACTTATAACTCATATCGCCCTTCATCTGTCACTCATCTACTTAATCTTCTTGTCTACCATAGAAACCACATCTATGGTTTAAAATTCTATATTTTTTCAATTACTCAATGTTCCGTACGATTCTAACACATCCAAAATTATATCGCACTCCTCTGGACATAGCACAAGACAACGGCACGATTTTACAGTGACACCCATAAACGCAAGAAATAACGCTTATAAGCAATCCTATTTCCCAAGAACAATAACATATTGGAATAATATTACTAATTATGCAGTATCGCAAACGTCACTACAAATGTTTAAAACTCAACTCTAGTTTCCTAACATATTTTGTACTACATTATATCCTTGCGTTGCATTTGTGCCTTATATTGTTGCATTTCAATTAATTGATTTCGACATATTATTTATGACTTGATTTATGATTACTTTGCGAACTCTATTTGCTGTTCTGAACGGGTGTTTACCTATATATTTAATGCGGTTGCAACGGAGATGGAAAAAACAAAAACACAACCGCACGCTTCGTAGAAAGATAGCCAAATTGAACAGGGACATAGAAAAGTACGCCCAGCAGCTATGCAAACAACAGTGGGAGGAAAAATGCAACAACATGGACAGTCAGGTAGGAATGGCGAAAACGTGGAACATCCTTCGATATTTGTTAGACCCGGACGGGACAAAGTCGGCACATAGGCAAAACATAAATCGGCTAATACAAACGTACCGAGGGACAGAGCAGGACTTCCTCAAGGAAATCGAGAAAAGATACATCTCGCAAGCGCTGCCCGTCATACACCCTGACTACACAGGGCAGGTAAATGACGAATTAGACAGCAAAATCGGCGAGTCAGAGGTCAGGGCAGCCCTGCAGAAACTCAATACCAAGTCGGCACCCGGACTAGACGGTGTAACAAATAAGACGCTAAGGAACTTGGACGATGAGTCTATAGCTAAGTTAACCGAATATATTAACGAATGCTGGGAGGCAGGGCAGATTCCGCAGCAATGGAAGACGGCACAAATCGTGTTAATACCTAAACCGGGCAAGCGACTGCAAATTGAGAACTTGAGACCCATATCTCTCACTTCTTGCGTGGGGAAACTCATGGAGCACGTGGTCCTAGCGAGGATAACCACCTACCTCGAAGACTGCGACGCGCTCCTGCCCACGATGATAGGATTCAGGAGAAACCTCTCAGCGCAGGACGCTCTGTTACAACTAAAACATCAGATCATAGACGATTCGGGCAGATCGACAAAGGCAATTCTCGGGTTGGACCTAAAAAAGGCCTTCGATAACGTAACACATGCAATGATACTAGATAGAGTAGGCGAACTAGGACTGGGAAAACGCACGTACGATTATGTACGCAATTTTTTAACTGGTAGAAAGGCAAAGATCACGATAGCGGACCTAGTTTCGGAGGATATCGAGATAGGCAGCGCAGGTACGCCACAGGGCTCGGTCTTATCACCGATGCTATTCAATCTGGCGCTAATCGGGCTGCCAGTCAAGCTGCAAGAAATCGAGGGTCTAAATCATACCTTATACGCAGACGATATCACCATATGGGTGAGAAACGGAAGTGACGGGCAGATAGAACAAACGCTTTAAACAGCGGTCGTAACAATCGAAAAATATCTAGAGGGGACAGGGCTAACATGCTCGGCAGAGAAATCGGAGCTGTTACTGTACAGACCGACTCGCAGAGGTCGCAAACCAGGCAACTACAGGGAGAGCTCACCCATAGAGAGGAGATACAGTTAAAGACGGCCGATGGGAAACCCATACCCAAGGTCGATAGGATCAGGGTATTGGGGCTCCTCATTGAAGCCAAGGGCAACAACGCAGAAACCCTCAGAAGACTGGAGGGAACTGTAGCGCAAATCCTGAGGCTAATCAGAAGGATAACAAATAAACATAACGGGATGAAAGAGGAAAACACGATCAGGTTAATACAGGCCTTCGTAATAAGTAGAATAGTGTACGTAGCGCCATACTTAAAATGGCAGGTCGCGGAAAAGATCAAACTAGAATGCCTCATTCGGAAAATATACAAACTAGCCATAGGACTACCGATCAGCACCAGCACGGACAAGTTGCTGCAATTAGGCCTGCACAACACTATAGACGAGCTCATTGAAGCGCAACGTACGGCACAATATGAACGCCTCTCTAAGACTAGAGCAGGCAGACACATCCTAGAGAAATTAGACATAGGTTACCACACACAGCATGGTGTCAAGGTGGACATCCCGAGAGATACGAAGGAAAGATTGGTAATACCTCCCTTACCAAAGAACATGCACCCGGAACACAATAAGGACAGAAGAAAGAACAGAGCGAAGCAAATACAGAAGAAATTCGGCAGCGACAAGGACGCAGTGTTCGTAGACGCGGCTCGATACAGTCGCAGACGGGGGTTTACGGCAGCCGTAATCGATAAGGAGAAACGGTGCAAGACGTGCGCGACGATACGCACCACAAATAACGAGATAGCTGAAGAAGTAGCCATAGCACTCGCAGCAGCTCAGACTAACGCAACCGTGATAGTCAGCGACTCTCAGACGGCAATAAGAAACTTTGCCAACGGCCGAATCTCCCCGGAGGCACTACAAGTTCTTCTTGCAGGAAGCCAAAATTACAAAAGAAAGACATACATCACCTGGACACCGGCTCACACCCTCGCGGAGAACGGCAACAACGAGGCGGCACACGACGCGGCTCGAGGGCTTACGGACCGAGCCGCAGTCGCAAGTGACGCCCCGACACCCTCCGGACGTGACGGTGCGGTAAATGAGTGGGAGTGGGAGGACAGAATGACAACATATAATGACATTACGAAACATTATAGGTTACAGAGGCACATATTCCCGCGACCTCACGCAAAATTGACAAAAAAGCAGTCTGTCGCATGGCGGCAGTTACAAACTAGGACGTATCCGAATCCTGCGCTCTCGCACATCATATATCCGGATGTATATCCTACGGACAAATGCAAAACATGTGAATCCAGAGCCACTCCGGTGCATATATTATGGGAATGCCGAGGGATAAATAACAATAAAGAAAACGCGGCCTCTAGCAGCAGCCTTCGCACGCGCTGGGAAGCCGCGCTGCTCAGCCCCGCCCTCGAAGACCAACTATGGGCCGTCCAGCGGGCCGAGGATGCCACCAGGACCCAAGAACTCCTGGCCGTCACCTAGGCGGGGCCTTTGGCCCTCCTCACCAACTCGCAGGGCACACAATAAAGTTCTTTCGTCCTCCTCCTCCTCACCCTACTAAGGTCTAGTAAAAGGTCGCAGTATCAAGAAATAAAAAAACTTCATTATCTCTAGCTTTGGTAGCTTCACTATTGTTGCTTGCTGTGGTTGCCTACCTTCATCATTAACGTTGGGTTGCTCCCTCGATTTTTCGCGCACTTCTTGCCAAGAAAGTATGCGTTGGCACTGTGCAGAGCACTTGCCTTGAAATCTTAGTAATTTTTTGCAAACTTTGAGTCAACTCTTTCGGTTTTTATGAACTGCTCCATCTCCTTGTTCATTTTCTTTAGGTAGCCTGCAACGCCTTTATTATGGGTGGTTGTCAGCGTTATCGCTGTATGATCTTCATTCTCTTCCAGCTTCTCTGCATCGCTCACTAGGATTGTTATTTGCGTCTCCAGCTTACTTCGCTTCTTCAAAATAAACTCGCTAGTCGTCTAGAATCACTGCGGAAACTAGTGAGCGTGTACATATTCTAGCAGTTAGACGTCATTCGTGGCTTAAGCGTTCTCTGTGTCCGTGCCGCTCATTGCTGTCGATGTCCCGTATGTTCGCTCCTAGGCCTCATCTTTTCAGTGGCGAGTTCGTCGTCCTAGTAAACTCTGGCCTGTCGGAACCAGAGTAGCCGTAACCCTGGGTCGCGGCACCTTCCCGCACTTCCCTTTGTGATACTTGGAGCCGACACACCAGAAGAAGCCGAAAAACGTTATAAACAGTCAAAAGATACCTTTAAGAGGCGTTAATGACAATTAGGAAGTTGAAGACGAAGGAACCTGGATTACAGCTAACCATAAGCGTACAAGAGAGAAAAACAGGCATGGAAGCCTCATGGCTTAGCCTCAAATGAAATTTCAACGAACATACAGTGTACTTCCCATTTTTCCCATAAGAGATGTCAATACGAGCTGTAAAATTATGAAGAAGCAAATGCCACAGCTTACAGCAAGAATGTAGGATCCACTTGCCGTCGCTGCTTTCACAGTGACAGCTAAGCGAGAAATACAAAACATGTGGAGGAAGCGAATATCTTAGAACGACTCACTGCTATAAGAATACGAAACGACGTCTTGGAGGAACTGTCTTCAAGAGATACAATTAGTTCAACACTTCAGCATACCTAGATGGTTTTAAGATAACGAGGGCAGCCAATCTCATACACGGATCTTCATTTGTTTTCCGATGCAAACCCATACGCTAAGGGGCAGCAGCCTACTTAATAAATACCTACGAGAACCAAAAACAGGCTGAGCTACTCATCGCAAGAAGTGGAATAGCTCGAATGAAGGAAAAGTCGTTGCTAAAACTAGAGCTTACGGCTACAACACCATCTGCACACCTTTCTGAATGAATTGGCAGTGCATTTATAAGACAACTAAATGAAATAAGATATGGACAGACTCGACCATTGTTCTACGTTCGTCACGCGCAAAGAAGAAACTAGCCATCTTTTCCGAAAATATAGTGAAGTACACACAAAACAAAAACTGTCAGAGGGGAAATGCGTTGCAAATTCAAGAAAACTCAGCTGATTTGACGACTAGAATTGTGAGCGCCGGGCGTTTGATACCTTCATAACTATGGTGGCATGTTCGAAAATGGTTTGTTGTGAAAAAGAAAACGACAGAGCAATCAGAAGGAGACGATACAGAGATAGGTGAAAGTTATGCACGCTAATACATGCACGTCATCTGCGGCATTGATTGATGCTGATAAATATGGCACATACATAAGATTACTCAAACTGAGAGCTTGGGTTCTCATTTACATCTGCCATACACTAAAATAGAGGCGGATCATCGGAGACCTGAGTTTTGAGAAAGGAAAATATGCAGAGACGACAATAATAAATCTGGAAGAACGACACGTGCGAGAAGATATCCTACGAATACAACAAGTACGTTTCTTCATATTACGAATGTCTTTGAAGACGCGCAAAGTCTCATAAGATCCAAAGTTAGGCTACTTGAAAACATATTAACATAAAACGAAGGACATCCTATTGTACTACAAAACAGGACTAATGGTACTAGGCTGGTACACCATATTCATCAAGATGGAGGAAATAATCAGCGTCACATTAGCGCAACTTCGAACTAAGTACTAGATAATAGAAGGAAGACAGCTGGTGAAAAACTCATGGATGCCTAAATCGCCAAGAATTTGATGCCAGACTGCTGCACCAAGAAACAGCTCCAGTTTCTGGTGACAGAGTGAACGAGCGACAACAATTTGAAGTGATCCGTCAGGATTTAACGAATCTGGTGCTTATGAAAGACGCGATGAAAGACACTACAAAACAGCTTGTTACAATATTTGTATGTGCTATTACGCGAGCTCTACATCTCGAAGTTGTGGAAAAGACAACAGAGGCATTCTTGCCTACATTTCGTAGATTTATAGCGACACGAGTCTTAAGTTGCACCGTATGCAGTGACAAGGGAAGGACAATACAAAGGCCGACAGAGGCGAGAAAGAAGAAGACTGGGGGTTAAAACCAATAAAGAAATGGCGAATCTGGATTTTCTTCGCATCTGATGCATCTGTCTCGTCTCGTTTCTGCGACCGTCAAATACCAGCAACTCATACCGAGATGTACTAAAGATTGGTCTAGCCCTGATATAAGTCATTTAGAAAAATATCAGAAGCCCGAAAATAATGCGCTAATAGATTATGAGATGTGCGTTTAGAGATTCATTTGAGCAGGCACTGTATATGTAGACCTTGTCGTGAGTAATCTTTGATTATCAATATGAACGCCGAAAGTAAATCATGGCAATAGACATGAGGAACACCACGCACCTGGTACTTCTCATCAGGACAACCTTGCGCCGCATATGCTCAGTGCCACGAATAATATTTATGGAATGCGTCTTCCGTGCAAGCGGCATTATATAGAGCAGGCTAGCTATTGTTGGAAGGGCAGGACGAGCGAACACAAATGAAAAACGAGAAAACAGCGAGAAAAGAAAATTTTGTGCGCATTGTACGTTCTGCACAGGTGCACAGTTCTTACTAGACGCCAAAGCTTATGGAAGAAATAACAGCAAAGTGGCCCCGTGTATGTTTGCAATTTATCTTCGTAGAAAAATAACGCAGAATCTATCACGTAAAATGTTCGTAAAGTGGTTAATGAAGTGCTGTGAACTTGCATATGTCACTGCTGCGTCTCTGGCTTACAGGAAACGTACGCGTGCGCGTGTGGTCTCTCACATCCATGTCACGAAATGTGACAACCCCCAGATTGCGTTGTAGTTATTTTTTATTTTAAAGGGAAGCTTTGTTTGCGTACCACCCTGTGGTTCTGTGAAAGGTTGCTTGGTCGATCTGTCACTGAGTGGGTTCTCGCCCAGAAAATTACTACTCAGCATTAAAAAAAAAGAATAAGGAACGTCCAGCCACGCTTTTTGAACGTCGGCCGCAATACACCTCAGCCCCTTGCTCTAACGATTATGTTGCAACCTTTTATTAAAGCGTAGCATTGTTTGCCAACCATCCCATGGTTTCGCCTAGGTCGGATTCTCTATGGTTGAGTAAATTGAACGTCACTCTTTAAGACAGAGAGAAGCGTATCCGACGGTGGGAGTTTACCGTCGGCACGCCAGCGCAGCTGCCCGATGGTCGAACCATTAGGCCAGAAACGCTTTTTTCGCGATATTTGTTGCAAATACACAGTGTCATAAAGAAGCATCGCCTCATACAGAAACTATTATTATTCATATTTATTGATCCTATGACACAATGATACCAACCCCTCATGTGTGAACCCCTCGCAAAAAGTGTACTAAATTATCACACACACTTAGGTGTAAAAAAACACGTTCACATTTTCGGCGTGTTCTTCAAAAGAATACTTTTCACTAGACGGTTGGCAAGGGTACGCACCTGATCAAGATGGGGTACCAATAAGGTGTATTGTCACATTCATCATAAAGATCTTTTCAATGGATAATAAGCAAAACGACAAGCTAAAAGCGGGAGCCAACGCTTTGACAAGTCCACTGGTCGAAACGTTGGCTTCCGTTTTTAGCTAGTTCTCGTATTGACCATCTTGAATTTCCATCCTTTGCCTTCCAGTGTTTTCCCTGGTTTCAAATGGATAGCCCTTCGAGCAAGATGAATTCTTGAGGAGATGCTTGATTCTGCGTTACACTTACACATGCACGTTTTCCACAAGTGGTGCATTCTCATTAAGAAAAATTTGGCAAAGCCCTTCTCACGCTGGTTGTCGACGGTAATGTTAGCATTGAATCAAGATAGCAACGTCATGTATTCCCACCCCCAAAACTAGTAGCGTATGAGGCGTGTACTGCAGTGGCACTCTTCTTTCGCGCTTCCTTAACGCTCAACACCATATAATGTCGCCACCACGACGCCTGCGCGTAACCTCCGAAATGCATGGCGCGCCGGTTCGCTCGAATGTTTACAAACGCTTCATGCAGCAAGCGGCGCCCTCTCTCGCTTTCTGTTGTGGACACGCTGCGCCACCTAGCGGCGCTTTCTAGAAGTCTGCACGTGGCGTCCGAGACGAGAAACGTAGCGCGCTGGTGCCAGCGAACGCTCAGAATTGTTTCATTGCTTGCAGCACAACCTGTGACTCATACTCAGTGATCCAAGTAGGCGAGATGCTCAATAAAAAATGACACACGCCCAGTGCATTCATAGTGATCCTCGCTTAAGCATTGACATTAAAGAGGTTTATTGAAAAGCTGCACATACTCAGCGCATGTATGGCGGTGCCTGCTGAAGGTTTGAGTTGCCGCCTTTCAGGAACCCTTGTAAAGTGGGCTTGATTCCGCTCAGCATCGAATAAATTTAAGGGAATTTTTCGTCATTGTAGAGGGACGAAAAGCATGTAGAAACTACCCATTTACACAAGTTGGCGTCAAGGCAATCCATTGAAGAGCAACACACATCTAGTCGCATATGCCCAGTGACTGAAGTACGCATCAAAGAAGACCAGCAGAGACCGAGAGGTAGGTCTTTGCCAACCCTGGCAGGTATTTACAAAGATAGTCAGTATGGTAAAGGCTGTTTCACATGGTGAGAGTGGAGCGAAAAAAAAAATAAGCACGTTCGCGCACGTCCCAATACGATATTTAGAGGGCTCATTCCACACGATTGCGATTTGCTGGTGCGACGTCCAGGGCTGCTTGCTGCCAGATTTTGTGGCCCACGCCGCATAATTTCTCCATTGTAATGAAAAAGACATTCGCCTTTATTCTACCCTGTGATAGCGGATGTACAGTGAAGCGGTTGCCGACGTGAGACAAGCACAATCGATCCTACAGAAGGACTGCCAACCGAATTCATGTTAGACGGCGTAACACAAGGACCACCACCAAAAGCGAGGTGCGTCACTGGCACACGCATGTTTGTGGCAATGCAGCCTTTATGTTCATTCTTCTAGGCTCTCCGCCAAATGCAAGTGATTTATATAACTAAGCGCATGGAAAACTCGGGTACGGCAGGTGATGCAAATTATTCAACACAAAGCGAGAGCCAAGTGGACTTGACTTTTTTCAAAGAAAAGGTCCGCGCGTGCAGGCACGTTTGGGGAAGTGTAGCATACATTCTCATTCTTGTGGGTCTTCCGCCGAACGCCAGTGGCCTGTGGTTAACCCCCCTGCCTTTCTATGCATCCTATTCTCTTCAGCTAACTGAATTTCTGAAAGTAATATGCGTCATTAAGTTCGTAAAGTACGACACAACTTGTTGACACGATAGCAGGGGATTGTAATTCGATTATGCGATATTGTACTTCAGTTGCCGGAAGCATAATTCTGTTTCGTGAACGCTCAAACACAAAGCCGTTTGATGTCACCTGAGTGGCTGCGGCCGCTAGGTGCGACCCCACCAAAACACCGCAACCAACTGGAGGCTAACAGCTTCGCTGTAGAACCTGCGCCTTACAATAGTGTTGACCACCCTTTATTATCAGCAAATAATACGCATATATTGTAATTTAGAAACCCTTCGAAGTTTGCATTTGTTTCGGACTGCGCAACAGTGGTTTCTGATATGTAAGGAGATAAGGTTGACGTAAACAGCTGTTCACAACTGCTCGTTCAGTGATGTGTACTGTCACGTGTGCCTTTAGTGTGCGTGTTGCTCTGCCCGCGCTACAAGAAATTACAAGATGACCTATAAACAAGCCCATATAGCTATCCTCATCGCACACACTCTCCCTGGAGTGTGTGCGAAAAAGTTTTGGATGGGAAAGTGGGATTGAACTCGTAATGCATTTGCTCGGGGCTACATGTGTGAATGGTTTTTGTCATTCAGAGTGCTTTTTACAGCGAAACTGTTAGCCCTTAATTGGTCGACATTTTTTGCGTCCGTGTCCGTTACCAAAATGTGGGCCAATCGCGGCGGCAGCGCAGGCCCAGAAGCGATGGCTCTTGCCACCGTAAGGAAGAGGCTTTAGCAAAGTGAAGCGCACAGTGCATACATTCTTTCGAATCACAGATACAGCATACAGGACAGCGTACCCTTCAATAAAGAACAAGCGCAAAACAATCATCCGCGCCACATAATTGACCTCACCGACCGCGCTTCCTCTACAAGAAGCACCGACTCCCCTCCTCCCTACGGCCACAGGGACGCTCCCGCTACTCACAACGAGATTATTAAATTCTTCTACATGTCTAGAAGGGTCTTTCCACCCCCTCACCCCAAGTTGAATAGGGCGCAAGCCGTTTCGCTTAGGCTTCTGCAGACCAGTACGTATCCGTGTCTGTTCGTTCTCCACGAGGCTTACCCGGACGTGTATCGCGACGACGCCTGCCCCTCTTGCGGGCAGACCTCCACTCTAGCCCACATGCTGTGGGAGTGTGGGTCGACATACCCCAAGTTCATCAAGGAGGAGTGGGACTCGCTTTTGCGTAGCCCCGCTCTAGAAAAGCAAATCCTGGCCGTCCAGCGTGCCCGCGACCGGGCCGGTGGGCTAGACCTGCAGGTCCCGACGTGGGACTAGCCGGGTGCGCGACGAGTTCGCGTCCTCGCCGGACCTACAATAAAGTTTATTCACTCACTCACTCACTCACTCACTCACTCACTCACTCACTCACTCACTCAAGGTGCACGTGGTAACAATGCGAAGCATGTAGCGCTCCCCACATACGTTTCCCGGAAGTGATCGGAAATATAAACAGCAGATAAAATTAAAGTTACATCATCAGATTGGGAGACATACTGAGCTGAATTGCTTGGCACAAAGGCACGGTGTAAGTCCCTTGACAACGCACCGGATCGCCACGTCCAGAAAAATGAAGAACCATGGAAAAATTGGCGGCGGCTTAGCTCAGCTAACCCTGCATATGCAAAGCGAAAGCTTTGATATGCCCGGATAAGTCTTAGTTTCACTTAGTTAACCTCTAATTTAGCGGTAATCATTACACTTAAGCGTATAATCATCGTTAGGCCAGGTATGACGGCTGTGCTTAGGTCGGTGGCTAGACATGACTGTGATTGGGCTTGCGTAGACACGCATCGTTCGGCGGTGCGACGCCTGTTGTGCCACAGGGACAGCGTCAGTGCTAGACCTGCAAAGAGGCGCCGCGAACATGTGCAGCGTCGAAGCACAAACTGAGAGGGCGCGAACGCAGTCGCTACGTTTATCTCGACGGTGCGACGTCTGCTGCATTTCGGACCCTCTCCAGTGAAGCACCTCACCGGTCGATATCCGCGGGGTGATCAGACGCCGCTTGGCGACGACAGCTCAAAGCCTTCCCTATCCCGCGCAACGCTCAGAGAAGACGGCCTGGCCTCGCTCGCATCCATGGCCAAGCTCGCACCATAAAGAAAGACATTCAACAATAGCGGACACTCCCCTAGAGCCCAGCGGCTCAATTGACTGTAGCGCACCAAGCGGATCGGACTAACTTCTTCCGGTTTCTGTTTTGGGTGCGCGCGTTTTGCGCGCTAGGGGGCACGCGCTACGCCGTTTGTGCTACTCGGAACTTTCCCGTTCTTTTTTTTTTTTGCTTGTTCTGCTCAATCGCGCCGGTCTTAGTGTGGAATCGTTTGTTTAATTAAAGTTATGCCGAATGATCTTCACAAGCCTCCATCGAATCTGTGCCACGTACAATTTCATTAGGTAGATGCAAAATGCCTTGTATATGCGAAAATGTTTATTTTGTTCTATATAAATGATCGTTCCGGACTTCTTGTGCATCTATCCAACGTCGCAGCACGAGGTAAGTAGTAGTAGTTCACGTACAAAGCTCCACCGGATGGCATCAGCTTAACATTAAATTTAAAGCATGTGTCAGTTTGGTACTTAAACCTTATAGGAATACTGCGCGTAGAGGAAAATATATGCGAAAGTGGCGAATGGGCGACATTACAAACAACGTCAATTCGCTTTTACATGGCGTCGAAAACGCCCCATTCATTCCAAGCCGTACTATAAATTACGAAGGAAACCTTTACTGCCAAGCATTTTCCAATCTCCGGGCATTATTTCGTGCACATTAAGAGCACAAATGCACGGGCGACTGCGCGTTTACAAAACAACATGGCATCAGCCGACGCGGTAGTACGCTACATTCACAAAGGTGGCCACAACACAGGCTCTCTGCCAGACCTTGCTAGACGCTCACAGAATGCCTTCTGCTAGCACTCAAGGAAAATGGGTGGGTGCAAAGCCTGTTTTCAGTCACTCAAAAGACAGAATTTTAGAGTTTTTGGTTTTACAGCTCCCCGGCATTATTTTTTGCGCGTTCTGCCGGCGCAAGAAACACAGTCTATTCTTATCACTCTTGGCAATCGCTCGTCGCGTCTTCGACAAGCACGAGTACCGTAAGGATTATATGTTGCGGGGTCCCAGAAAGCGTCTCAAACTTCTCTCACTAAGATTCAGTACACGCTAAATTAACTGTCACCACGGCCGGCATGCTTTTCTGCTAAATGCGTCACAACTACAGCCGAGGCGAGCATGCTTTAAAGGTATCCCAAAATGTAACGAAATTAATTACAACAATAATTTTTGCGGTTAGAGAATGCGCCACGAACTTGTCCCAGTAAGAATCGGTACACGCGAAACTAACTATGGCACACAGCCGAGGTGCTTTTCGCTAACTGCGTCACAACGGAGGACGCGGCCACCGTGCTTGAAAAGACCCCAAAAAGTGACGAAATTAGTTACAATAATGTTCGGGGTCTGAAAAAGCGCCGAAACTTGCCCCGGTAAAATTCAGTACACGCCAAACTAACTGCGTCACACGGCTGAGCTGTGTTTCGCTAACTGCGTCACAAAGCGGAGTGGGGCGAGCGTGCCCAAAAACTACCGAAGTAAGCTAAAATAATGTTGGGGCTCATACAAAGCGTCGCAAACATCTCCCAGTACGAGTAATTACCTCAAATTACCTACTCCAGGACGGCCGAGCTGTTTTCCGCTAACGGCGTTACAGACTTCGGTACCGTGCCGTAAAAGCTAAAAGTGCTTGAAATGCGTCGCACAATGTCAAACGAAATTTCCCACCTTGCCGTAGTGCAAAAGTGCAGTCGTGCCGTGTCGAAGTGCAGATGGAATGCAAGAATATGCCGGAAGCCCTACAAACACGCTACATTCAAAAGAGATTGGTCAGCGAACAGCCGTACTTGAAATGCGCAACCGGCCTCGCTGGCTTCGGTGGCGTGTATGGTGCATGACACATGCATACTGTGCGCAGCCATGCCGTTAGCTAGTTTCTAGCTAACGCAAGAAAAGTAAGTGGCAAAGTAGAAGTTGAATTACACGCAAAAATTTTTAGTTTTAAAGGGAAAGAATAAAAAGAAATAAAACATTGTTTGTAAGTTCATTTCACATTTCTTTTTGTCCAATGCTCGCGTCAACTAACGGATGGGATCACCACTAGCCGTGACGTGTTTCCTGTTGCCAGTTTTCGCCGAGTGTCCCCTCTTGTTAAATTTATTTCTCTATGCTTGCACTGACTAGGCGAGCGCGGCGCTCCTCTTAGGCAGGCACGCCGCCAGTCACGTGGCCGCCTAGCACCCGTGATGCTGGCTCGTCGAGGTTAGTAAATATTTCGCTTTAAATGTCGCTATGTATCCTACAACGAAAAGTGCCAGACGAAGACACGCAACTGCTGTGCGTTCCAATCAGGGCGACATCTAAGCAGGGTGTTCGCTTAGATGTCTTTCTCAACTCTTGGCCAGTTTCTGCCTCTCTTCCCGTGGGCTGACCAAGTGAGCGTGTATCACCGGTGCCTCCGCTGTGCGCTCTATCGCATTGGTGGTGTCCCCGCGTACTTTTCAAAGGCAGTGAGTCTATTCCCACATGTCGGTCGGGCCGCTATGCGACTCCTCCAGCCTCCTGTTGAGTTCCCTATAACGAGGCCAGTCGGTAAAATTAATGGTTCCTGTTATTCTTCGCCCATTGGGGACAGAAATCGCTATTCGCATTATGTAATGATCGCTTCCCAGGCCTTCGTCGAAGAAAACCCACTGTTCGCCTCTCACGCTCATTGTAGACACGCGGTCGGGCGCCGTGTCTCTGCTGCCACTGTTACCTGTACGCGTCGGTTTGCCAATATCAGTGATTGCCCTTAAGCAATGCGCATAAATTCGAAGTCCGCGTGGACACCTGTGTCCATTCTGCGTAAAAGTGAATCCTGTCCGCAGAGCTACTTACTTTCTAGGCCGTGGAACAGCCAATAGATATCTCGAAATTATTCCCGTTACCGAGCTTAGACATTTTCTTACTGGCGTTGCATATTATTTTTTCGTGGAATCGTTCCTTCACCATCCACTGCTTTGTGTCCCTTGTTCGCATGGCAATTTGAACAATGAATATAGGTGTCACGGTTATGCGTGCAAATTTATATAAATGCTGTGCGGTCAGTGCTCGCGCCATGTTCTTGCTCCACCTTTCACTTGCTATTTCTGTTTTTCAGCTTCCTTCCTAAAATCGACCTTAGTTTGGTACTGTCTAGCTTAATATGTTACAGTAATGCCGCGAATGTCGTTTGGTTGTACGAGCGACTAGTCCCTTAGGAGAGGGCGGCTACTTCAATACAAAATTAAACAATTTCTTTGGCAGTGGCGATATTGCTAATGCTGAATTACTCAATAAGCAGGATACCAAAACGCCAACACTAATATTAAGGCTACGTGGAGCTTTCCTAATTGGCAATAGCCATATACCACTTTACATGTCGATTCTAAAGTGGGGAATAAAGGCACTGGTGTGAAACCCCAAATTGAACATTATTTTTGTATCCGTACAACAAACAGACGATAGGGGTGGAGACAAAAATCCGCCAGTTGGCCTTGACTAGGTCTATTCCCCTACTGGCTTTTGGCAGCACGTGACAAAATATGAATCAATACAACACATGAACATGTACAGAAGTACAAAGCATATGCCTCAGGAAACACAGTATACGTATAATATCTCGACGGGGGTGAAATGCGAAAACACCCGTGTACATAGATTTAGGGGCACGTTAAAGAACCCTAGGTGGTCTAAATTTCCGGAGTCTCTCTACGGCGTGCCTCATAATGAAATCGTGGTTTGGGCACGTAAAACCCCATAATTTAATTTTATTACCTATAAAACATGTGTGTTAAGCGAATCTACAAGTTCAACGTAATTTTTGCACAGTAGTCAATACTGACATCAATTCAGAAACACGCGTTTCGTACAAGTCGAAGAAAAACGCGTAAATACAAAATAAAAATCACTTTTC
This sequence comes from Dermacentor andersoni, assembly GCF_023375885.2. Lineage (NCBI taxonomy): Eukaryota > Metazoa > Arthropoda > Arachnida > Ixodida > Ixodidae > Dermacentor > Dermacentor andersoni. The sequence continues at coordinate 85,288,463 of NC_092821.1, forward strand.
GTTTAAACGCAGGTGCAATCGCAGCTGGACATCCTTGTCCATAAAACGAAACAGAAGCAAAAACACAAAAGCATTCAGGCAAATGAAAGAATTAACAAGTTTCGACACATGATTCAAAGGATAACCAATCTGGTTAATAATGCTAATGAAGCATGGTGCAGCATTTCATTTCCATGGCTTGTTAATTAATGTGGAATATGCCAAGTCCCCCTGTGCTTTGTGTTGTGACTGCTTGCATTGGATGTTAGTTTTCACAGGTACTCGAGAGAACTAACGCTGCTTTTTCTTTCTGTTAAAGAAATTTATTTAAAATTGTATAATAGAACAATATTATCAGCGTTATATATAATCTACAAAATAGAGGATCAGTGGGTGCGTCGAATGAACAGCTTGGAATTACATGTACGCCTTTCTTTTCCAATAAAAAAAGAATGCTGTCGTTAGAGGGTTGCTCCATACGAGGTGAGAATACTGTACAAAAAATAAAAAAGATTATTATGATGTAGGGACTTTACTATGAATGGTAACACGAAGCGTAGTCTTGTTTTTATCCCAACACTTTACTTCCACTTTACCAGAAACTAAAGATCCCTCCGCTCACTTACTCCTTACAGCTAAAACTTGGTCTTTTAATTTATCGCATCTGAAATCAAGGTGCTGTCATCAATAATATTTCTGCGCCCCAACAACTCAATCATACATTCTCGGAACAAAATAATATGTTATTACCTAAAGTACGCGCCAATTACGGCAAGCAGACAGCGCTCTTTTCGGGAATAATGTTTTGGAATTCATTGCCCATGAAGATCAAGTGCGTCCATTCAGAACACTCATTCCATAAAGCATTGAAAATTCACTTGTGGTCAACAGCCTGTTAGTAACAAATGACCTTTATTGACAACGAACCGTGTTTTGCTTTTTACACTTTACATTATGTATCACCATCTAGTACTTAATTCGTTTTATGTGTATTTCTCTGTATAACAATGTTCAAATGGAGTTATCTATTCTCGTTGTTTAATTTAGCTTTGCTATTACTGTTTCACGGATTTGCAACACCACTGACTTTCTGTATTTGATTATTCTTTTGTACTTAGCACAGGAGGTCCCCTCTGCAGTTTAAACTCTGGGATCTCCTTCTGTACTAACATTTACCATATACTTTCCTGTATCCAAATATGCTTCATTAGAGCCTTCAAACCATCAAACTCGAGCCAGCTTCCAAAATGTTCTCTTGTAAAATTACACCTAAGCCTTTATTTGATGCTATCATCTCTACTATAGACGTCCCAACTTTAATACACATATCAATGCTATAGTTCTTGTTATTTTACTGAAAAAGCCCACCTTTTATTTTCGTAACAATTATAGTGCAATGGTAAGGCGGTCGAATCTTTCCTCCAGGCGCGAGAGTCGGTCTCCTGGCTCTGACGCACTTCCAACGGCGATAGCTGGCTGTGTCCAAGACGACCAGTCGCAAATGTGGTCAACGAGTGCAGCTAGCCGATCGAGACTCCATCTCGTCAGAAGCCGACAGTACCATGCGCGCGGACTGTGGGAGGCATTGCATGAACAACTCGTGCGAATTCGGAAGCTGACTCTTTTTTGCGGAGTGCTCACTCAGTACTGACGCAACCGGTGTAAGAGTTGTGACGGCCATTGGTCGCCGATTTCCTCGGCGAGGGGCTGTTGGAGCCAACTCTATTGCGATGGCTTGAGACGCTGCAGTACCGTGCATTTCAGATCGTCGTCCGCTAGCAAGTCTCCTACAGCATCCGTGACGTCGTAACGTAGCGCGGCGACTACGTGGGCGCTATTTGGTGTGTCAAGCGATGCACCCGATTTAAAAACGGGTGCATCACTTGACACGGGTAAAAGCTGGCAAGCTGAAGCTCGGCGACGATTACAGGAGACGTAATCGTGGCGTCGTATCTGTCTGAAAGAGTAGTAGCAGCATCGTCCACGGCTAGCGTTCGAAAGAAAATGTAAATGCCCTGGGTTACCACTTCTTGGGATAACGTAGGCAAAGATTACACGTTTTGACAGCTTGAGAATGGGGAGTCGACTTACTTACTTAAACGTACTTAAACAAAAGCAGGTTTGCGAGTGGCTGTGTAGGCGTACTAGCCGGGGGAGCTGTCTCGGTCCCAAGAAAGAGCAGGAGGGTAATGAAACCCAAGGCATGGGGAACTGGCTTTCCAAGAAGCGGGAACAATGCTAGGACAGGCCGTTGCTCGACTACAATATAGTGAGAAGTCGGTAAACGTTCTGTCAGCTTATTCTGCGTAGCACACATATCAGACGCGATGCGATGCTCACCTGATGACCGCTTAATTATTATTTATTGCTAACTATTCTGCTGCCCCAGGCTGCTTACTAAAGCCGAGCAAGCTTTAGACTTTCCAAATATTATCGGTTTCTATTATCGTTTATACAATTAATAACTTCTCAGTGTACTGTGCTTCTACAAGATTTAGAAGGCTATTAACTTAATTCGTCAATTCTTTAAAGTATGCTAAATCTGTTGCATTCCATGTGCCTCGATTTTCCTTTTAACAAGCATTCTTTTTTTTCGTTTTATCAAATGCAACATACTGTCAATTATCCAAGGATTCCTTCTGTCATTTTCTTTCTTCAGTTTAAAAGATTGCGTAAGCTTGTTTAAAGGCTGATAAGACACTCATATGCCTTGTCACGTTATACACATTCTGCCAGTATATCCAAAATATTGTATAGCAGAACTTATCCAGTTTAAATGGGGCAATGTCTTGAAATTCGAACGATTAATACTTACGAAAGCACTGATTAATTAGTAAGTAAAAATTTGTTAAGTGATCACTGGTGTTAGCAGTGACTAAACCTTATTCAATGTATTGTGCGTCGAAATTCACGATGACAACATCAAATACACTTTCTCATACAGTTTGAATATGAGTAGGACTAGTAATTGTACAAACACACGCATTTTATTCAACTATGCACAATGCCTCCCAGCGAAGTGTGCCACCGTGCAACATGTTGATATGTATATTTCCACCCAAAACTAAACTGAATTCGTTAGCTGTAACACGGGATAACTGGTTATCAATGTACTTAAGGAAACTAACCACATTTCTTCCTAGTTGTCAATACAACAGAAACAACATTTTTTTCTATTACATTTCCAGTGCTTTGAAATTGTGCTTGTGAAAAACTGTTTCAATTTGTATCTGCGACTCTCTATGCACTATATTTAGGTGCGTTACTCCTTATGCATTTGTACTTTCTATTACATTTTTTCCGGAGCTTTTTTTTTTACTCCTTCGTCAATCTATTGTGTTTTTGTTTTTTTGTATGTACCTTTCCCCTCCTGCCTGGGCCTTCTAAGGCCTGCAGTATTCCTAAATAAATAGATACGAACATGAAAAACAGTCAAACATTCAAAATCAGCAGTTATATCAGGAAAAATTTTAACACTTCACACTGCAGACCATTCCTAGCCAACAATAGAACACTGCCACCTTTCTCCTTGGATTGATTCAGAGGATGAAAAACGTGGCCTGGTATTAGCAGGCTACGCCTAATAACAGCAGGCGATTAGCCTGGTATTACTTCCTCTTCGTTGCGAAAAGATGTTTCTGCTTCTTTGCGCTGTAACTCGCTATTTCCCTAAGTTTTACAGCAACTGCATAGTTCAGGCACCATGACTGCTTTCATGCCTACGAAATCAGATATATTTTCGTAACCTTGTGTGCTGTAATGTAAAGCTATTCCAATCTGTTTCTGTTCAATTTGTGCCGCTATGCCTTCCCGATTGGTCATAAATTTTGGGGCCCCGGCCACTCCGCCTGCCTTTTTTAATAGTCTGAGAAACTTCCCGCTCCAAAAGGAATAATAGATGGCCGCCTTCCGACCACTCTGGAACTGGCTACGGGCACCTGCTGGCGAAAATGGACATATTTGCATATAATAAGGATTGTGCGTCGCAGAGAAACGTTGTCGAGCCCGTGCGGCACGTATACATCATCCCTTGGCCAACAGTTCTTCGCTGAAATTCCGTTTTAGTGTATTTTACAGGTCACCGCTGTACACCACCACGGTTTTCGACCAGCCATGCACTGAAAACGAAGCAAAGGGTAAAGGACCAATCGCAGACGCCGTCACCCACTCTCTTCCCCCAGTTATCTACTTACACTGCGCTAGCTCGGCCTGTCTCGGCGGTGTGGCCCTGCCCTACCAAAACCCTCTCCACTACTGCGTGATCCGGGCCTCTAGTCAGCCAAATAACTGTCTAGATACGAAACATTATCTTTCAAAGGAAACGAAAGTGACCTATATAAATAAGAATAGCGTTTGATTGGGCTGTTCAAGCCGCACTGCGGGTAACTGCCCGATCCTTTTATTGGGAGTTACGTAAATTTGATCTCCGGAAAAGAATGGCATAGTTTTACAGTTCAGGGCCCCTGTGTCTGCAGTTCACAGATGTCATTTATATTCCCCAGACTCATTAAGGACGCACGTACGGACAAGAATGCAATGTAAATTTGGCTGTCATTTTAACGCCATTCTTCATAATCTCAAACCATCTTCATCAATTTCAAACCCAGTCATAGGGAATGTGCTATGTATGTTGCAGACATGAGTGTAATAGAGGCACAACTTTTTACATAAGTGACTTCTATTTTACATTGCCTTATTGATACGCTTTAACACTCTCAAGTCACTGATACATTTAAGGTAAAAAGGAATAGGATATAAATTGTGGAAAGTCCCTGAGCACAAATATTAAAAAAAATTGAAAGGGCCCAGGAAGACGAGGAACAGGAGCAGAAAAGAGTTGCGTAAATGGCAAGAGCCGTCATAACAGCTAAATAAACAGGAACGGTGTATCTGCGTGCAATCTGACAGCTAAGCGAGAGAGATAAACTAGAAGGAAAGGCACGGAGGACGTCGAAGGTCTCGCCCGGTTGGTTACCCTAACGGGCAGTTCAGAACTTTTCAGGGGACATTGAGCTCGTCTCGTCACGAAGGTTGTCGTCAAATGGCTGACTGATACAAGGGGTATGGAAATAGTTGCACTAAAAAGGAGCCAGCGTCATGTACCTGCGAAACTGTGCATAATCGCTTACTGATGGCAAGTTCGAATACCAGTGGTGAGCTGTTCTTTACTTGCACTGTGCGTGTTGGTGACACTGAATTACGGAGTTGGCAAGTCGTTTACGCATTCACGACGCGTCGGCCTTAAGCACGAAGGCACCAAAATTCAGTTTCGTGCAAAACAACTCTATAAAATTTGGTCACAGCTAACGGTTATTTCAGTAGTGTTGGTGGCCTACCCTAGCAGCAAACGATTTCCACTTCCACCGCACTGCAGCGAATGATCTCGTGTCTCCCCATGTTCTTGGCTCTTTAATGTCCTAGGAATTCGCTTGTGAGGTTTTCGTTTTTTTGTTGCTCAAGATGTTAACAATATGTGATTTTCTTTCTGGCGTTCTTGGCACTGTTGCCTGTCTCACCTGCAATATATATATATATATATATATATATATATATATATATATATATATATATATATATATATATATACATATATATATATATATATATATATATATATACACACATATATATATATATATATATATATATATATATATATATATATATATATGTGTGTGTGTGTGTGTGTGTGTGTGTGTGTGTGTGTGTCTGTGTCAACACGTTTCTATAAAAGAAAAAGAAGTGCAGAAAGCATGTGGGTCAAGCCGCTAGTCCAGGGCTCCACTGGCTTGAGCGGTCCGCCGCGTCTGGTCGAGGAGCGCTTGCTGGATCTCCCGATGCTCCCTGGTGAGCCAAGTCTCCCACTGCTCGCTTCCGGAAAGGTTGCCGGCTATTTTCGGACACCATTGTCTGCGTCACCTACATTGGAGCTGCAAAATATGTAAGAATACGCAGCAGAACTGTGGCTACCTTTGTGCTTAATCATACCTAGTTAGCTGTGACCAGATTCACCGATGCTAACAAATTTATTCTTGAAGCAATCCTCATTGGTGCATTTTAAATACTTTGCCTCCTTCTAAAACTTCCATTTCTAGGAAATTGCATTATCACCCGACATGGCTCTACACAGGAGAGCACACATATATGAATTAGGCGCACCACACATAGAAATCTCTATTACCGTAACAGATGCGCCAGGTCACTGTCTCTGTTATCTATGGAATTATGCAACGAAACCATAAGTGTTACCTCGAAGCAACAAATATACGCCACCAATAACATGACTCCTTATTAAACGAAATTGACGAGTTTTTTTAGCCTTTTGTTGCCATTCAAAGCAAGTGACATTTTTTTTCGCTCTTTCATTCTTTTTGTACTCGCACTTTCTCCACGTAGGACCTTGCTCCCGCTGAACCATGTTGCGCGGCAGGTTCGTCGACGAACGCTAGTTAGCTATAAGACGACCATGCTGTCGCTCAAGACCTACGTAGCATGTGAAGGTTCAGGCACTGTGGTGCCTCTCAGGTTTCAACTGGAGCTACATATGAGGCCGCCACGGGGCGAAAGAAAATGTACATTCGGACCGCAACTGTTTCGTACCCTCACAGCCTCCTGATGAGCGGATCATGACAATGCTACGTTTGCTAACTGGGTTCTTCGGGCGAATTGCAATACCTGAAGAGCAATACTTGGTAAAAAAAGCATAAATTATGTCTCTCTCAATGATGACAGAAAATGCCACTGCATTGCTTAGCCACAATCCAAAAGAGAAGATCTGGGTTCGGCCTGATTCTGACCCCATTAACAAATAGATAACGTACAAACAGAAGCCCATTGCCGTAAGAGAGCAATTCTGTGTAGCGGAATTAAAAGAAAATGGACACTGCTCTATGTGCGCTGGCGAGAACAACACACAAAGCCTGTGCCGTCTCTTGGAGTCTCTAGACTCTGTGGCGCTGCGCAGGTAAGCGCTGGAGGACCTGACAGTCACTTGCAGAAGCCACAAAGGGGAGAAAGTGGGTGAAGGCACAGTACCCCCCGAGCGTCCAGTTCTGCATCGAATGAGAGCACATTTTTCGTGCTAGATCATAGCACCACCCTCTCCCCAATTCCCAAAGCAGTATACCTCCACCTCGCCGGTATAAAAATCTTAGTAAAATGTATCATAAAAACATTGAAAGAAAACCACAAAACTCCTGCGATATACCCAGTGCAAGATATAGGGAGAACTGAGGTTGAACAGCGCGAATGAAACAGGGACACGAAGAAACAAGTACCACAGACAAACTTGTCTGTGGTATTTCTGTGTTCGTGTTCTTGTTTTATTCGCGCTGTTCAACCTCAGTTCTAAATATTAACCAACTGACTTTAATCAAGATCTTACTAATACTCGTGTAATGAGAGCGTATTGGGTATTTGTTCTTGGCTCATCGGTGTTTTCATTGCCTACCTGGAACGTGTACCTATGCATACACCACTCCGATACTGCCGAAAATCATATTGCCAAATGTTTTCACAGTGCACGAATCCTCTAAAACCGCAGCCAACAACAATGAGAAATGTTATCGTCATTCCTGAGCAAAGCTTACGTCTTCCTTCTTAAATACCGCATGCAGCTTCAGACCTCATACATAAATTTAATATACTGTAACAAGACGGCAAGGCTGTTTCGAGGCGAGCACTGCAATATTACAATACCGTCATCATCATCAGCCTATTTTTTGTGTACACTGCGGGGCGAATGTTTCTCCGTGTGACCTCCACTTACCACTATCTTGCACTATCTGATTCCCCAACTTCCCCCTGATAATTTCCTGATTTCGTCATCCCAGCTATATTTCTGCCCATTGTCGTCTGGACTTCCCTTCCGTTGGCACTAATTCTGTAACTCTAATGGTCCATCGGTTATCTGCCTTACGCATTACATGGCCTGTCCCAGCTCCACTTTTACAGCAAAGCTGTATGTGACTCGGATCCCTGGATTTGCTCTCGTCCTTCGCCAGAACAGTCGAAAAAAAGATCATTCCACGAAAAAAGGCTAAAAGTGGCTCTCACTATAAGAATTACGCATGGCAGACACGCCCACGTGCTCATTTCAATAAAAAAAGCGCGACACAATTGTCAAAACCACGTGATAGATGATGAGGCGCGTTTGAACAATGCGATGCTTGTATCGTTCGCCACATGCGTTTCCCGGTAAAGATTATATGGGTGCATGAGCTGCAGTTTCCAGGAAGCAGGAAGTATAGTATGCCAAGCAGTGAGTGACATAACTACACCTTCATGTGGAAAAGAAGAATGCTCCTAGCAAGTGATTTCATTTGCGTTCTGATATTGATAACAAAGGCCACGCATAATTAAGACTCCCGAAGAGCAGCGCGAATACAATCAGCGACGAAGGGAACAGCAACGTCATTATGCACAACAGTGTCGTGCTTCCACAGCGATCAGAAAGCAATTATCAATATATTTGAAATAAATACAATTTTCGGTGCAGTGCATTTATTATCTTGATTGTTGTGTTCATATAGGAAGTTGTGGCCAAGTACTGCACCAGGGTGGCCAATCCTGCTCTGGTGAGAGAATGCGTTAGCGGTTCTGGTCACCGGGATCAGGTCACACTCCAGGCCTGTTTATGCAATTTTGTCAACACGCGGATTTTTTTTTTAATCCGGTGGAAAATTGGGCGGCACCGGGATTCGAACCACGGACCTCTTGCACGCGAGGCGGGTGTTCTACCTCTACGCCACCACTGCATTTTTTTTTCTGTCAGTTATTTGATGTAGTTCACTGCTCGATCGTTCAAGGCTACGCCACATTAGTCTATCGGATCAGGTCATACCACAACTTCAATGGCCAACGACGTCCAAAGCGTGAATTAGAGCAGATTTGTTTTTACGGAAGCTCTTAAGAGCTCGGTAATGTGTTCGCCTTCGGCGTCCTTGGCGTAACCTAGTGAACGAGCACAGCGAAGGATGAAAGAGCGTACGCGGAGCGCAGCACGCGATGAAAGACAGCAATAACGAAAAGTGCGCGAGGAGGAAAGCTGAGGAAGGTCCAGCAGAACCATACGACGGAAAGCAGAGGAGGCTACACCGACAGCGTGAGAAGAAAAGCGTAGTCCCGCTAAAGACGGAAACATCGGCGACGACCGTTACGGAATGGCTCCAGAGTAGCGCGCCGTTGTCTGTTCACTGATGACGCCATCAACCCAGGCTGCAAGCCAGGTGGGGTCAACGTTCGATACGTATTAACTGTTCTTGGTCCAAGCATGGCCTAAGGTTTAACGCGTGGTTTCAATATGGACTGTGCCATTTTGATTCCTGGCCGAATGGTGGCATAAGATAAACAGTGGACGGAATATCGGCTGGGTCATTGTGATAGATATCCAGCGCTGGCGCTGTTTGCACATGCAGCAAACAATATTAGCAGTGTCCTTTAACAAGGCGGAATTAATTGGACCGATATGTCTGTGGATTTGCCAACATGGGTTACCAAGTTTACTTTCTATGAACAACAAAGGGCTTGTACATATGGCTGGATATGTAGTAAGCAACGTTTTTGTTTCCCATCTTTTTTATGTATTTTTGTACAACTTGCTGCCCTTCACGGACGTTTAAAAAGTAGATTAACGTAAAACCCAGGGGTTTACGTGCGTAAAGCACAATGTGATTAAGAGTAGTAGGGGCCTTATGATTTATCCTAAGCACCTGCGATTTTTCCTTGTGCACCCCATGAATTGTACACGGGCATTTTGGCACTTGTCCCTGACCCAAATGCGTCCTCCTAAAAAGATAAGTCTGTGCAACAGGTAGCAAGCAGGGGAAGTCGTACACCGGGAAAACTTACCGCTGCTTTGTTGATTGTGGAGGGCAACATGACCTACCCATAAGAAACAACGCTATTGTGCATTGTGTATTGTGCATGTGCATTCCACGGCTTTGTAGTGTCAAGATTCCGGCCAGAATCAAGAAGTGCACAGCTAAGGAGCTGATGCAACCGTTTTATAGCGCCTCTAGATGGAATGCATGTATTAGTGAGGAGGAGGAGGAATAAACTTTATTTGTGCACAGCAGATTTGAGACCTAGGCCTCTACCTAAATGACGGCCTCGAGCCCTTGGGCCCTGGCGGCATCTTCGGCCTGCTGGATTGCCTTGAGTTGGTCTTCCGGTGCACAGCTGAGCAACGCGGTCTCCCACTGCTCTCTGGTCTTAATTATTTTATTCTGTATGGGTGTACGAGGACAAGCCCAAACAATATGTTGTAGGTCCGCCCTTTCTTCACAGAATCTACATCTATCCGTGTAAAGGTCCGGGTAGTAGCGGTGGTAGGCCACCGGGTTCGGATAAGTATCTGTTTGTAAGAGGCGCCATGCCGTCGCTTGCCGTCTATTTAACGAGGAGTGTGCCGGGGGGAAATGGGCCCTTCCCAATTTATAGTGTTTGGTGATCTCGTTAAAGCTGGTCATCCGGTCTCTCTCCGTTCCCAGTAGTTGTTGCGTGTCACCTGCTCGGCCTGTCAGTTCTCGAGCCAGGTTGTGCACTATTTCGTTCCCGGGAAGGGAGGAGTGTGCGGGTGCCCAAATAATGTGGATGTCGCGATCTTCACGAAAGTTGTTTAAAATTCTCAGTGCTTCCGGCGAGATTCTTCCCTTTGCATAGTTCTTGACGGCTGTCTTGCAGTCGCTTACTACGATGTTAGCTTCCGTGGAGGCTATTTCTATTTCTATTGCTTAGCAGCCAAGAAAGGTTCGTGAATGGCATGTTGCGGCGATGTAATCATCGTGGTCCTGTTCCAATAGGTTTGCTAGTTTGTTACTTCATTGCGCATGTATAGTAAGCTGGCTTGTATGGGCGCCGCTGACAGAAAGAAAATTTCTTTGAGAGTCCGCGCTTGTCTGTGTCAACACCGTCTCGTCATTGTCTGTCTTTTTCGTTTTTTCGGCCTCTGTTCCGCCCATCAACCCTCATCCCCCCGTCCACCAACACACCCACGTAAGCCTGGTCAGTGCTATGAATGAAGCGCTGAGGCAGCTGCATAGTGATGTGTAGAATTCGCTGGGCGCGCAGGCGTGGACGAGTACGTTAGAGTCACTATTGCCCCTCTTGTCTCCCTCTGTCGCTGCCACCCGAAGAACGCGGTGGAGCTAAGCCGTGCAAGGGAGACGGTGGCATTTACGCCATTTTCTTCATTCACCCTTTCCTCGCACCATTTACTTCTTTGCATAGCTAGCATACCGACTGGGTGGCGCGAGTGCATGCAGTATTGTCCATTCTTCTCAGCTCACTGCTACCTTGAAAAATCCTCCCTTGCGGTCGTCATTCCTACTACGAAACCTACATCATAGTATACGCCGCAATGTTGCCATAGATTTTTATGAGTGTTACAAATTATTATAGGCAAAGGCACCAAATAAATAAAATTCGGCGCTGATAGCCACCGTCTAGGATATGGGAACAACTCGGAAGCGCAGGAACATGGATCTCGCAAAGGCTAGGGCATTTGCTTTGTGCATCTTGTAAACTTTCAAAAGCGCCAGATGGAATGAATTAGGAAACGGTTCATTAATTACGTGTTTTAAAAGCGAGATTGTTTCATTGAACTACACTTAGGGATACTGTTGCCTTAACAATTATGTCCATGTACTCAAGTGCTTTTTCTTGTCGCTTTAATTTCACGATTTGTGTGTATATTACGGTTGAAGTTCTAACATTTCCCAGAATTTTGCTGCATCCTTAAGGTTCCAATTTTTCGGTATTCACGTTGCTCTGCAGTGCATCAATTTGTCGATTTGAGACGGCCTAGAGCACGGTGTGTGGTGGCGACTGCAATGTTATGTTGCAGTTGCCTGCTGTAATATTGGGACAGTGATGTGCGGACTATAAATTTAGATTGACTAGAAATTTAAAACACCTATTTATGTATAGTGATCACATTTAAAATGGGATACTACATGCTTTGAATACCTTTTACTTAAATGAATGCATTTCCATACAACACCTAGATCGTTGTCGAGTTCCCCGTAGTGGGGGAACGCAATTATTTAAAGAAAAAGCGGGGAATCGAAAATAAAACGGTAGTTTTAACCGTTGGAAAATGCTGCTGTCGCAGTATGTGAACGCAGAGCCGAAAGAATCACTAAAATCTGCTGTTTCAGTCCATTTATTTTTGGCCCGCGTGAACTTAGGTGCTGATATATTTCTGGCATAGATCCATCAGCTTTTACTTTTACGGTCCTAGCTAGCAAGCCCCTGCTTAAGAACAGAAAAATTGTAGGAAAAAGTAAAAATCAAACAGCGCATGAGGTTTTGGAGACCTACCACATAAAGGAAAACGGTGATAAACGTGTTAGCGACGCTTCTGTCAAATTCTACAAAAAGGAAAAAAAAATTTTTTGCGCAGCTGTTGTTGATTACGAGTTGATTTGGGTTTTTTTACTCTCCCCCTCCCATTCTCCTCGTCCTTTTATTGGCTGAGATTCTGCATATATAAGGCACCTTCACAGAAATTAAACCACTTGATAGTTTGCGTTATTTACGCCTCCGTCGCCTTTTCCTGTGGTTATCTTTTTTGAATGCGCAACTTGTTCATCAAAGCAATGCACCAACTATCCCAGCAAGAAGTTCTAAACTACCTGGAAGCTTTGCGTACCCTTTAACTGCTTATCATATTTATAATGCTTCACGCACTTTTCGGAATCCAGCTATCTGTCTGTCTGTCTGTCTGTCTGTCTGTCTGTCTGTCTGTCTGTCTGTCTGTCTGTCTGTCTGTCTGTCTTTGTCTAACCGTTTCCCACCTATATGGGGCACTGAGCAGTCCGTAGTCGAATGTTTAGATCATCTGGCGGCAGGACCGAGGTAGCAGGGTGCGAAATCAATCATCGGACAAACTTGGGTCACTGAGTATGTGTGAGTGTGTGCATACATACCTCTGTTCAAGGAACCTAATTCACGCCTACTTGGGTCGGAGTAGGTGCGGGACATGGTAAGCACTGCAGCTCGAAGAAACCCTCTGACTCCCACTTGAAAACTTGGTACAGTCTAAGCGAAAATAAACCCACCTAGGGAGCTTTTAACCGGTGATGTGCCCTAAAACCTCCCCATCCTCGAATATTTACTCTGATGTATGGGAGCAATACAGCGCCATTCCCTGGTTTCCCTCCGTTGGCTAGCTGCGGGGGGATTAAGGCGACATAACGCCATTTTACTCCGCCCTAAAATCTTGTTCTACTGTGAAAACTACGACAGGGAGTTTGAAAAAACTCTCCTCCACCGAAGCAGGTTGGTCACGCGGCGCTTCCCATGAGGCTGTGCGCCTCGCTAGCGACCGGGCGCGTTCGGCGGAGTCGGCAGTGCTCATGGTTGACGGTTTGTTTACATTTGTGAAGTGTCGTTCCGTGACAGCGTTTCGTCAATTTGTTTCCCGTATTTCCTTCCAGAAAGTGGTATAGGCGTGTCTCAAGCTCACTGTATCTCAGCTTCAAGTACGTTAGCTCTGATGACTTTGCTGACAACGATGAATGCAAGTGTAACGTTTTCAAGTGCTTTTGGAAAAAGGCTTGGGTATACCTCAAAGCTGCTCACTGACTCGTGATGTCGGCTCAGGTTCTGACTGTGTTCTCGTGCTGCGTGACCATGGCTTGTGTTCTTCAGTACGTGAAATGCAACTTTTATGTCCTTGTGAGTACATGACGACAACGGCCGGTGTAATGTTTGAAAGGACCGCGTAGCAATGGTAACAGCAGCCACTGTTCGAGCGACGACGCCCGTGCTAGTCGCGCATGAATGGCGTACCCCAAGTTCGTTGCGGTGCTGTGTTGCCAGTGACAAATACCGGAGTACAAACAACTGTTTTTATGTATCTGTGCAGGGATATCCTCGCCCAAGAAAAGTGGTACAACACAACTATGCGTAATGTAAATAAAGCTTCTTACTGAGCGATGTGAACCGAATTGTTACCGTGCATTTCGGTTTTGGTCACGCCGTTGCTTCTGATATTGCATTAACATTATGCTCTATCCCAGACACTGATTTAGAAGCATTCTTGCTGGCTCCGAGTTTAAGGATTCGTTCGACAGATCAGCGATGTAGCTCCTTTTCACGAACGAGAAAAATTGTTTGGATGCCGAGCAAGTAGCGCGGTCTAAAAAATGCATGACTGCGCACTTTTTGTGTTACGTCGGCTGCTGCGGATCACGCTGACACGTAATAATATCTTGCTATGCTACCACTATGTCACACAAATTTAATTTTGCTATGAAGCAGAGGCAGATATATTTTTTTCTGTTTTACTGTAACTAATGCACTATTTTTTTGACCGCGAACGCCAGAAGTGTGCGAAGTCGCTTAACACTCACAGAATGACATACTAACTTTGAAAAATTACGCCATTAAATTTTTCTCTCACTATTCTGAATTACCAGCTTGGTGTTGATCAAGGTATTCTGTTAATTTCAGAGAGGCAGATCTCGTATGAACTAGCCTGTGAGTCGTAATTCTGAAAACAGCACAGCTGCTCCCTAGGCTGTTTCGAGGCACGCAGTATCGTGGCCATATATACTGGCAGCATTACTTCTTGAGTGTCGCGTGTACGTCGAATGTCTTTCGAAGTTCTCTATTGGGCGTTTCTAAAATGTTTATGTATGTCATGATTTATGTGCTTTCATTAACTTGTTTCATTGAAATGGAAACGGTCTTGTGTGTATATTTCGAAATCTGTTCAGTAGCTTCTGCATATAAAAACTCTTCACGCACACCAACGCGGTCCCTTCTTTTACACTCCCGTTGCACCTCCAAAAACACTCCATCCAGTGCAAACCAAAAAATAAAAAGAGGCAGAAAAAAACTCCCATGGTTCCACGCAAAAATTCCCTCGCACGGAGTAAAAATTCTACTCCCATCATACGGAGCATAATGAACTCCCAAGTGGGGGGTCGCTAGAGGGCAAGCATTATACTCCCACCTGGGAGATATTTCCCTTTACAGTGTGTGACACTCGGTCCGTACTAGTCTTCAATGAACATCTTTTATGCCAACTTGGGCCACTTAGTACGTGCCAGTAGGTTTCTTCCGCGCTTCAATGAACGTATTTGATGTCACCTTGGGTGACCCAGGTAAGTCCTACTAGGAATGTGCCGCCCTACAATGATGAAAAGATCCCTTACGTGTATGCGATGTTTATATAGCAGTATTGAACCCACGTCACAAGGGTTTCTCAAGGAGAGCGACCCTAAAATGCACACTGCGTTTGCAGGTGGCGCCACAAATGCAGTGGGTATGTGCCGCTTTACCGCGAACGACTTTCACGTCAACGTTTTACTCAGCTGCGCCATAATGCACTTGCTATGTGCCGCTCTTCAATGAACGTATCGCGAGCTTGGGTCACTGAGTATATGCCACAGATTGCGTGGCATATAGTTTGATGCGTGGCGTATTTGATGTCACCTTGGGTGACCCAGGTAAGTCCTACTAGGAATGTGCCGCCCTACAATGATGAAAAGATCCCTTACGTGTATGCGATGTTTATATAGCAGTATTGAACCCACGTCACAAGGGTTTCTCAAGGAGAGCGACCCTAAAATGCACACTGCGTTTGCAGGTGGCGCCACAAATGCAGTGGGTATGTGCCGCTTTACCGCGAACGACTTTCACGTCAACGTTTTACTCAGCTGCGCCATAATGCACTTGCTATGTGCCGCTCTTCAATGAACGTATCGCGAGCTTGGGTCACTGAGTATATGCCACAGATTGCGTGACGAGCGAGGGAAGAATTCTCAGCGTTCGCAGGCGCTGGCGCGCCTCACAGCTTGTGTAGGATGCCACGCCCGGACTTCTCGGCAGCGTCACTAGATGGCGCAGCATGTCCAGAAAGAAGCGCCAGAGGAGCCGGATTGTCAAGTGACGCGCATCTCAGCGTTCCCACGCACCGACGCGCCATGCATTTGAGAAGTCACGCGCAGGCTTCGCGGCGGCTGCGCTAGATGGCACTTAGTGCTCTTTGGGATAGGAGAAACAAGAGTCCCGCTGCAGTACACAACTCATTTATAATCCTTTCGATAGTGACAAATACTCTGTGTCGTTGTATTGATGAAATGCTACTGCATTTCTTAATGCTAAACAAATTTGTCGTCTAGCAGGCTACTTGTTTTTCCAGCTTTGCATACTCTTGCTGTAAATGTGACGATCTGTTCTTGGTCAGTCTTCCATACGCTGGGCTACTGTTAGGCTTTCTTTTGTTTAGTGCCTTTACTTTTGTCTGAGAACATTGAAAGTTATCCCTTTCCTCAGAGAAAGAAGCAGTCAGATATCTTTGCCGAAGATTTGCAGACAGTACGTAACCTAAGTTAATGCTGTATTCGAATGTAGCAAACCTAAACCTCCATGCTACGTAGTGTCTCCCAATTCAAAACACGAAAAGTAAATCTCTTGTGCAATATCCTACCTTATGCTATGGCTCTACAACGGGGAAAGTCGAAGTGCCAACATTGAAATATTGCGGATGAATTCAGTGAGCTTTGTGAGGCGGCTGAGCACATTAAAAATATTGACTACAATTACCTCTCTGTTAGGGGATGCAGAAGATCGCTTTCGTGGAAATTCTTGAATCAGAAGATAACAATGAACATTACCTGGGATAACTATCACGGTCAAATCACAGTGGAAAACTCACTCGGCAAGGCACGTCTACTAATAGTTGACCTTAAGTGCATGCTTTAAAACTAAAGAACTAGCGCTCTTAAAGCGTGCGAAGCTCAAACCTAACAGAATTACAGTTATTGAGGACTATTGCGCTTCAGCACGTGATTAGCGAAAAAAAGAAACAACTCATTCAATATGAGAGAGCTTTTTAAAGGTACACCAAAATACTATTAGATGCGATGTGCTAGAGCTCGAATACCAATAAAGACTTCATCAACAAAATTGGGCAGCAAAATAGTATTGTGGCTTAGACGGGGCTTCCACACCGTCTTCGAAGACTGGTCGCGTTCCTTCGGCTGCACGGCGATAGGAATAAGCGAGGGGCAAGTACTCAGTGAAGAAAACTGAACTATCTGTGCTGCCATTTAATACTCATCGTTATTTACCTAAAAAAGAAGTGTAATGCCTAATAAATGATTGTGACGTTGATGTATTTTCTCTACCGAAAGAATAACTTCAAAAGTATCGAACAGAGAGCTGTTCCAATTGGAATAAAAAGTTCAACATTTACCGGTGTCGCGGCATTACCACGGTGCATAGTGGTGTGCTTAATGTCATGAACAAACGTTTTGGCTGATTTTGCATTGCAATAGCCTCTGACATTGAATCCGTATGGTCTTGTCTTAACGTGAGTTTTGAAAAGGTTGTTATCGGAGTAGGTTATCGCATCCCATCAAGTGTTATGTAATCCTGCGACAGCTTGTACGACTGCCTACGCCAGGGGACACTTCGTTTCCCCGGGGAATAGCATATTAGGATGCTTAATTTTCTATTGGCCCATATATCTTGATCCGGAACGCGCCCATCTTCTCGTTCTTCGCCTGAAATGAGCCGATTCATTAACACGCGGACTGATTGCAACTTGCAATAATTTGTTAACTTACCTACATGTATCAGAAGCACCCCGCCATCGTTACTGGACCTGGTTCTCACGTCATCTACTGAAATTTTTCCCTCTGTAGCACATTCATGAGGTTTGGGTGATCATGCTGCATTGCATTTTGCGCTCTTGCAATTGCACTCACCATCACGTAGCCATTTTAAAGCTATTAGAGATTACAGAAGAGGGAGCTCCGCTCCTAGTAATAGGGTGATTGCATCAGTCCTTGAAGACTTTCTGTGTGATGTTGGCAATAATTTATTTTAAGTAAACTGATGCATGTTCAGCGCGCAAAATTTTCTCAATAATTAATCAATTTATGCATACTAAACATGTCATTCTTTTCCAATAGCAAAGCACCACGGTATAATGGACCACTATATTAATTTTTATAAAATCGCCAGGTCACTATATTGCCCTTCAAACAAAGAAACACGTCTGTTTGAAATACCAAGTCGTTCGGAAAGCCAATATAAATGGACTTATCACAAGGAAGCTACTTCAGCTTACTAATCTACATTAAAATACCTGGGTTTCTTTAACGCCTCTCCTATTTGGGACGACCTCAGCTCCTAAATGCGATCCTGGTGAATTTCGCTTTGAGCAAGCTGAGCTGGTCATCGCCAATAATCTTGTTTTCAAAGTAATTCGGAAGAACTCATCACGCCCACTTATTATTTTCTGTTCTACTGCATAGACGGCTGCAGCAACCCTGGAAAGGTGAGCGCCAGTTCCGGTTTCATAAAGCTTGCGCGCCCCCAGGCATCCTAAGATCCAGTGACATGATGTAAAATAGATGTAGTTATTACCATTTTTGGAGGTACCTAGTTTTAGAAATTAAAGAAAGTGAGCGGACGGGGACGAACACCTCTTCCCTTTTACTCCTTTATCGACTGCTGTTTTCGTGAATTTTTATTTGTGCACAGCACGGGAAGTGGCTGATGGCGTGCGTCTGTCGCCATTGCCTCCACTCACCCTCGCCGCTCGCTCACCGATAGCGCTTGCACCAGTTGACTTGCTTCGGTTGTTGGACTAGGTATGACTATATCGAAGGCAAGGCCTATTCATAGGCGTCGAGCAATGATATACGCAGAAAAGCAAGCCAGCCATGCATTAAACGAACATGGCTACAGAGAGGCATCACATGCGTGGCTCTTTAGCGTTCTAACAACAGAAATTCGAATTTCGCCAACTCTTTCAGATTTGCTAATGACGACACGTAAGCACATGTCCTTCATGAATTTTGTCAGCAGCTGGTCATTTCGCACGAGTGTGACACCGTTGTAGGGGCGCTAAGTTTTATACAAGCCTGCGTGACTTAAGAGCTGTTCGGTTGTTTGGTTCATTCCTTAGGACAGTAAATAATGTTTGGACGGCCGATAGAATACATGGATTGATGCATGGGCTAGACTTCGTGTTAGATGGGCTAACCAGTTCAAAGTTTGCTTTATCTTCGAATACTTACAGGGCTCAAACAGATAAAAAAACGCGAATGACATATTCTATTCCGTGTTAAGAGTAGTGACGACGATATCGTGCGGAAGCGCAATTGCTAGTTCCATTTTCATGCGCCGGGACTATAACGTCACTGAATAAATAGGCAACCCCTCTTTTCCAATTTTCTACCTCTGAAGGCTGCAGCAGCCCTCAGAAGAAAGACAGCTTGAACAAATTGTACTGATAGTCGCTGGTTCTCACATACATTTGGCTATCTGAGACCAGAAAATGGCTGGAAAATGTAGTGCCAATCGCGACATGCTGGCACCTACCTTCACTTCATAGGTACAAACTAAAGAAATGAATAAAGGTTGAGGAGGAGGAAATAACTTTATTGTGTCCTGAGGAACCCCTCCCCACCCACTCTTGGTTTAGTGGCCGGCAGGGATCGCGGGCCGCACCCACGTTGGGACGGGAAGCCCGTGAACCTCCGCCCTTTCGTGAGTCCTTTGGACGGCCCGGAGCTGGTTCTGGTGGTCGTCGCTATGCAGGGCGTCCACCCAGTCTTCTTTAGTGAACACGGTGCCGCTTAACGCGGACCAATGCCAGAGCATGTGCGCTAGCGAGCAGCACGATTCGCCACAATCCGGACATTGCGGCTCTACTTCTGGTGAATAACGGCTCAGTCTGCCTCTCGAGGGGAACGACCCTGTCTTAAGCATTCTGAATATCGATGACTGCGGTCTAGTGAGTTTAGCGTGGGGGAGTGGGAAGGTCCTCCTGGACAGCTGATAGTGTGTTGTTATTTCGTTGAAGGTGAGCAGCGGCTCTCGGTGCTTCCCTCCCTCCCCGCCACTTCGCTCGCCACGATCGCCGCGGTGCGTGAGTCCTCGTGCGCGTCCGTGCGCCAGCTCGTTGGCGTTGGGAAATTCGGGGTGCACGTTGGCCCCATGTCGGCTGGAAACCATTTGACGATGTGCGGACCCGCGGCTCCCTCGCTGCCGAGGACGGCCGCCGCTTCCCGGGATATCGAGCCTGAGGCGAATGCTCTTGCCGCCGATCGCGAATCTGTGTAGACGTAAGGACGTTCGGGGTCTCTCATTGCCATGGCTATTGCCACCTCTTCGGCCACTTCGGACGTTACCCCCTTGACCGATGCTGCGTTAATTATCGTGCCATCCCAGCGTACCGAGACGGCCGCGTACCGGTCGCTGCGCCCGTACTGGGCCGCGTCTACAAATGCCGCCAGGCCCGGGCAGTTGGCGGTCGATTTCAGCAGTGCTCGGGCCCTCGCCTTTCGGCGCCCCTCGTTGAATTGCGGGTGGACGTTTCTCGGAAGCGGTTCTACCTTAAATGTGCCCCTGACCACCGCGCTGAGCGCAATCTTGCGTGCGTTGCACTCTGCCTCGGCATTTATCCCTGCTTCTTCTAGGATGGCGCCTGCCGGCCCTTGTAGTCGACAGCCGCACGACCTGTGCCTTGGTCTGCGCTTCGATGATTTCTGATAGTGAATTGTGGACCCCTAACCGATCGAGCCGCTCCGCGCTTGTAGTGATCGGAAGACCTAGCACCCTTTTGATGCTCTTGCGCATCAGTGTCTCTATCTTGGCCGCGTCTCTCTTGGTGCATTTTAGCGCCGAGGCTACGTAATTTACGTGACTCATGAGGAAGGCGTGGTAAAGTCTGATGAGATTGCTCTCGCTGAGCCCTCCCCTGCGGTTCGTCACCCTGAGGATTAGCCGGAGCATGTTCTCCGTTTTGGACGTGAGTTTCATGACAGTTTGTGTGTTACCGCCTTTCGCCTCAATTAGCAGCCACAGGATTCTTATAGTGTCCACTCTGGGAATCGGCTGGCCGGCACTCGTGTGTAATTTGATCGGTATTTGATCGATCGGCGTCAAATTCCTCATGCCTTGTTTCGAGGGATTGTACAGCAACAGTTCCGATTTGCTGGGTGACAGACTGAGTCCCGTTTCCTTCAGGTACTCTTCCATTGTGCCCAGCGCCTCTTGAAGAGCCTGCTCGACTTCTGCGTCCGACCCTCCTGGGCACCACACCGTAATGTCGTCTGCGTACAGGGCGTGATTGACGTTGGTCACTCTCGTCAGCCGGTCCGAGAGCCCTTTCATTGCCAGATTGAATAATAGTGGGGAGAGCACCGGCCCTTGTGGGGTGCCCCTCGCGCCCAGCGTGTACCAATCGGACGTGGCATGTCCTATTTTGATCGTGGCTTTCCTGTCTCTGAGGAAGGAGCCTATGTAAGAGTGGAATTTCCGGCCGAGCCCCATCACCGAGATCGTTTCCATTAGAAATCTGTGTTTGACCGTGTCGAACGCTTTCGTTAGGTCCAGGGCCAGTATGCCCCTGGTGTCTCTGGTGATGCCGTCAATTATGTGCTTCTTGAGTAGTAACATTACGTCCTGTGTGGAGAGGCCCGGTCTGAAGCCCACCATGTTATGTGGGAAGAGGCCCTCTCTCTCTATGTACCGCGATACTCGGTTATATATGGCATGTTCGGCCGTCTTGCCTACGCACGAGGTGAGCGAAATTGGCCGCATGTTCTCCGCCGCAAGTGGTTTACCGGGTTTCGGTATTAGTATGACCGAGGCCTCTTTCCAGACCTCTGGTACTTGTCCCGTTTCTCACACTCTGTTGATTTCTTCTGTGAGCTTCTCGACCGACTTTCCGTCTAGGTTCCTCAACAGTTTGTTCGAGACGCCGTCCGGGCCCGTAGCGGAGCGTCCGTTGAGGCCTTGTAAGGCATCCCAAATTTCCGATTCCGTGAGGGGCGCGTCGAGTTCTTCGACCTCTGCGCCGGCGTATTGTGGAAAGTCGCCGTCGCCTGACGGACGCAGTGCAAGATACGTCTCCGCCAGCTCCTTTAGGAACTCGCTTTCCGTTTTGCCCTGCTCCTTTTGCTTTTGTAAAATCCTATTGATTGCCAATCTCTGATTGCCTTTGGATAGCCTGTCGTCTAAAAGTTGTTTTAGGAGGTTCCATTTGCGCCCGGTTCTCATTTGTCCGTCTACCGACGCGCACACCTCGTTCGACTGTTGCTTGGAAAGCTCGATCGAGTGCGCTTCGATTTCCCGGTTTAGTGTCGCTACTTTCTTTCGCAGTCTGCGATTTAGTCTTTGCGTTTTCCACCTGGCCGTGATGGAATTCTTTGCCTCTAATAGGTGTGCCAATCTCGCGTCCATCCTTTCCACGTTCAGTTCAGTTTGGACAACCCTCGTCGCGGTGCTAACGTCCTCTTTGAGCCTTCTAAAAAGACTGTCTAGATCCGCGTATTCGTTTGTGTCTTCCTTCCTTATTTTGCGGAAGGCGTCCCAGTCGGTGACCTTAAATTCTCTCGGTGGTGCCGCCCTGGTGGGTATCGTGACCGCCAGTATGTAGTGGTCGCTGCCGAGGTTCTCGTGCAGGTTGCGCCACTCGGCCCCTCGCACGTTCTTGACGAAGGTCAGGTCGGGCGTCGTGCCCCGCGCCACCGACGTGCCTAGTCAAGTCGCATAGCGGGGGTCCGTCACCAGCTGTAGCGAGCACGTAGTGACTGCCTCCAATAGCCGCTCTCCCTGCACTTTTACGTTTTTGCCTTGTTTCAAGCCATCGGGAAATAAGAATTGTGTCTACCAAAATGATATCTAGTTTCTTGTGTGTTTGCCATAATTTTATAAGTATGCATTTTATTTTAGAACACTATTTTTGATGTATTATATTTTTTCCTCCCCTCTGTAATATACTGCATGCTCCTTGATAGTATTATCCCTGAATGAGTAAGTAAGAATTGAGCCAGAGCTAATATCACGATGACTATCGACGGTAATGCGTTGGCATTTATTAAATACAGCTGCACAAGCTATTTTCACCGTCGAAACATGTTATAAACGAGCCGTGCACTGCAGCCGGACCCATTTTTCGTGCCTCCCTAAGAACACTCGGTGGGATCTACTGCCGTCGCCGCGGAGCTCACGCGCAGCTTCCGAAATGGATAGCGCGCCGGTGCGTACGAACGCTGAGAAATGCGCCAACCGGGATCCCCTCTCGCGCTTCTTTCTTGGCACGCTGCGCCATTTAGTTGCGCTTCCGACATGTCCATGCGTGGACGCCGCGAACGAGAAACGTGGTGCAAGGGTGCCTGCGGACGCTGACATTTTTTCCCTCGCTTCCCGCACACTCAGCGGCACATGGTGAGCCAAGTTGCCGAGAAGGTCATTGAAGAAGGGCACATTGCGCAAAACCGTTGGCGGGAAAGGCGTTTCGTTGAAAGCGACACATACCCAGTGCATGTGGAGCGCAGCCTGCTACTACGTCGGGTTCCTGTCCTTCAGCATTACTGAATAACCAACGAGCGCAAGCTTCCATGCTAAGTCGCTTCAGCAACCGTTGTGACGTGGGTTGAATTCCGCTCATTGTCTGGGAAATTTAAAGGCGGCCTACACCACTTTATATCGACGTGGAGAAAAGCATCTGAAGGGGAAATAGGCTATTTCAGAAATACGTTGCCCCGAAGACTACTTCAACGCGTTCACCAGAAGCGGAGTAATTGGCAATCAAGCACGCCCTTCTCGCTGCTTCCGCTCCTTCTTCAATGCCTAGCACTGCAAAGGTTACTGCGGAACGGGACGTGCCCACAACGCTCCGCGCACCGAACGTCACCGTGGCCCGCTATTCAAATTTAATTTTGGATGTTAAGGTAGACGCGACTTATGCCCATTTTGGTGTCTGCGACGCACCTAGCGTAAGCCAAACGCGGTTGTCCTCAGCAAGCTACCGTGCGCTTAGCCAGCGGACTCGTTGCGAACCCCTGCGGCGGCCGCGGTATCTGCGCTACGTAGGAGTAGATGTGTGCGCCGTGTCGGTTTAGACCGGCGAAGGTGTGGCGGTCGTTTATAGTCGGCGGCGGCGGCATCGGCGCGGCGCCGGTTTATTCATAGGCGGCTGCGGACGGCCATTTTTCGTTGGTGGCGCGGATCCCGAAAACACGAAGCCGTTTTTCTACATCCTTCTTTGCTAAACTTGTTGAACTTCTGGCCTTCTTGCACTAAGGGCTAAGAGGACCGAACGCGGAGGTGGCGAATGTGAGAGAAATACAGAAAGTTTAGCAAGTTTTCTGCTCTTCAGCCGACGTATTAAAAAAAATGGGCACATATCGAAAAGTATCCATGGTGGGTGTGTTTCTATATTCCTTTCTCCACGAATACGCAGAGCCTTGCTGCAGCGTCGTAGTCACAATTGTTTTCTTTTTGTTTCTTGCTATGTCGCGGTTTATATATTCTTGTATATTTATATTGAATGTTTATATCTAAACAGTCAGTGAATTCGTCTAGAATTGCTAAGCCAGCCCCGACGCTCGTGATACTCTCTACGTAGGTTAACCATCCTTCCAGTTGTTCTGAATGAGATTGTTTTTATGCAATATACTTTACGTAAAAGAAAAAACGAAAAACAAACAAACCTCTTCTATGACTAACCTTTGCTGGGTTCACCGCTTAGGCTGTCAACCAATCAGCACATGTTCTAACACACCTTAGCGACTGTACTATAAGTGAAATCACTTATTTTGAATATTAATCACCATTTGCTTATATAACTTTTCTGATAGCGTCTTTTTGCTCTGAACAGAATCAAAATGCTTTTTTTGATGCAGCATGTGAAGATTTTTTTAGTCGAGGCATGTTATGACGCGGTAGAAAACAAGTTTTCTTAATTAACTCGTCATCACCAGGTTGAAAGAACGAAGTGTTTGTTAGTAGAAATGCAGGTCTTGCTTGAATGCACAATTGTTTCCGAAAAAAAAAATATTTTTTTTTAACCTGCACGTCGAAACTTTTTTGTAGTCCATTGAGGGCTGTCGGTGTCACTTGTATTGAAATTTTTATATGAAAGCTAAAAAGAAAAAGCACCATGTAGTAGGGATGTAAGTTTCTTTTTTACACGTAGAAATGCAGAAAAGCTTATTCGAATGCAACGGCCGGAATAATGCGAAAATTTCCAACCGGCGTCTTAAAACACATAGGGGTCAGAAATTTATATCTTGCTACAAGTTGCATCTTTAGCATTGCCATTTAGCATAGGATCTTTAGTATTGATGCCGCTATCAAACATACCGCCTATTCTGCCCACAACTACTTTGCCCACGACCCTCAAGCCGTGATTCCGACGTTTCGAGGCCACTGTTTTTTCTCGTTGCGTCATATTACGCTTTTAGATCGGAAGTTTCGGAATCCGGACGTTGCGCTGACTTGTGACGACACGCATGCGCAGACGCGTGGAGAGCAGGGTTACTTTTGTTTGTATTGTGTTGCTTCATTGCTCCCCTACTTGACATAATTCTGTGTCTGAGACACGCAAACTAATTAAACAAGGCAATATAAAATCTCAAACGAACCTGGATTGACTTAAAAAAGAAATGTATACATATTTCAATGACGTGCCGATCTCGCCGACAAAAAACATCGGCTCTGGCGGCACCGGCGCACCGACAGTTAGTTATAATTTAAACAACATACTATTGATTACATCATTCAAAAGGTAATTTTAAATTCATTATAGTCAAGAAACATTTTTGTGCATCCATGAAATAAGTTCTGATTTCGCTTAATGTGATCTACATAACTTTTTATGATAAACTTATTTAGCGACATAATTATTTCTTCGCTATACGACGTAACCACAGCGTGGTATTTCAGATCACGTCCCTATTTGAAGCCTCCTTACACCATGTCCAATTAAAATGTTTTGTTTAAATCAGTAATTAGGCTGTAAGTGAACAAGCTGTGGCGATGCACATATCTCCTTGCGTTTCATGCTCAATGACTCGTTTTGAATGTCGCGCCTTTTAATTATTCGATATTGAGACCTAAGCTCCTTCTAAAGCCGATCTCACAAGTGAACTGACACAGTGCCACTTGCGAAACTTTGGGCAACCTTATGTGACGTACACTATCGCAGTGCTGCTGCATAGTGCGCTTGCCACGTGTGAATTGTTTGGGCTACAAGGTTAAGCTTGTATAATTGTCGCTGCGACGTCGCGGTTGGTGTCGACAACGTCGATGCTTTCGACGCTTCATTTCCCCAACCAATTTAATATTGGTGCATAATTTATTGTTGGTATGTGTCATGTTTAAGCTTTATCATATACATTGTCTTGTATGGCTCTTTTGTGCCATCAACCCTGCTTTGATAGGCTTGACAACACCCCCTTCTCCAGCATCTCGCGACTCCCACATGCTAGCTATATAACCGCCGAGTCTTTGTCCAGTTTGCCGTAGTGCCTGAACGTAGCAAACAGCAGAGCTATATGCCGGTGATGCCGCAAAATGTAATCCTCTTCCACTATCAACCTAGCCTCCAAAATACCTGCGCAGACTCCGCTTCTCTCAGAGTGTGTTTGCAGCGCAAAGCCTTTCACTGATTGCGCAGCACTGTTGGTAAGCGATAGCTCAGTGGTCAGCGCGCTTGAATAACAAATGCAGTCTGCTTCTCTAACTTGGGCTCAAATCCGGGAAGAGGCGATTGTGGAGAGGTTTTCGATGACATAAATTATCGTCTTTGGCGTAATGGGAAAGATCGACAAGGAGAGATAAATTCTGAGCGCTTAACTTGTACTCAAATACTGCGCTTATTTATCTTAGGGTGGTATGCTAAGTGGTAACGCTCATTTTTAAGACCTTTTGCACTTTCATAAGGCCGTCAATGGACTTCAGATAATTGTTTTTTCTTTGCCATGGCAAATACCCGCCTTTTTATGAGCAGCACTTCGACCATCACTGTTAAAGTCTTTATTCTTCAGTTATCGATCAAGAAATCAAAGCGCTGCTTTGTAATGCAATTGCAAAGGAAGCGAGAGAACTGCTGCAAGTTTTAGTCTCTATCAAAATGGTGCTTCGCGGCATCATATGCAGAGGATCTGCACATTTCGAATAAAAATGACCTTTTGCTTATGTGGTGGTATCTGATTTAGTGAAACAATGGACATTATACTTTCTGCAGAACATTTGTGTAAAGCCGTTGCTGTTAAATTCTGATCAGCTGTAATGTTCGCAGTATGCGTAAAAATTTCGACAGTGTCTTCTTGCTGTGGTTTTGGCGTGCCTTTTTGTTTGACTTTATCGTGGCATCCGAAACATAGCTACGATCAGGTAAGTCACACCACCTACAGGGATATAGTATAATTTGCTGTTCCTCGCGAAGCAAATAATAAAGCTGGTGGTGTAGCCTTAGTTGTCAAGAAATCTATAAAGTGCTCTGTTTTGCCTGAATATTCATTTTCCTTCAAAACTGTTTTCAAAACTCTGGCAGTAATGTACGCAGAAGTTCACATAGTGGTTGTTCATTCACCGTCAAATAGAGGAAAGGCAGAATTATGGCATATATTTGAGTGTTTGTTAATTTCCTTGGGCAACCTTGATGTTTTAACGATATTATGTGGTGCTTTCAATGTTGAAGCTATGAAGTAACCTGATATTGAATTTTTTAATGATGTTGAGTCATATGGATGTCACATTCTAATTAAAATCACGCCCGTGTCACTCCACTATTAACTACATGAATAGATCTCATCTTGTGTAATCTTGAGCCCACGTCATGTCGGTATCACTTCTTTGATTGGAAATCACGTGATTACTGCGCCCCGACCATCTAATTTCAATGCGCTGCTACTTGTTCTGCACCATCTCTCAGTGCGCGTAGCTCTATGTATATTGTGGTTTAGCGGCAGCATTTGTATTCGTTTAGTTGAGATATATAAGCGATGTTAACGGTCTTCATGATTGGTTCAACACTGCGCTTTGTGATGTGAAGCATTGTGAAGTCAACAAATGTTGAGTAAATTAGATCACCGAACACCAACACGCATATGGATGACAAGTGGTTTAATAAATTGAAAGAAAACATTTTTGCTACACTAAGGCGAACTAGAAAAGGTATTAATGAATATTACAGACAAAAAATGGCCAATGCTCAGAATAATGTAACTGGTGCGACGCGACGCTTGAGAAACGAAACTACACTAGATAGCAATAAAGTCAGGAAACTGTACAACATGGGCATAATCGTGACTCAGTACGACAACATAATTATTATATAAAGACGAAGAAAGATTGACTTTGATCAACGAAGATGGGACTACGATGACATATCCACAACGAATGAAGTCACTGAAATAATGATAATGGTGAGGTAAAAGCATAACGACGATGGTATGACGACACTGGTATAATGATGAATGCGTGACGACGGCGTGAAGACAGTCGTTTGTCGAACCTAGAATGACCGCGATCGAACAACATCGACTGCATCACGACTACGCGTGATATGAATGCATCGCATCGACTTTATGACGACGACACAATGACGGCGATGGCATGACAACTGTATGAGGGTAATGGGATAACAACGAGTGTAGCACGACAATGGCATGGCCACAATGGGGTGAGCACGATGGCATGTCAAGAGTTAGATAACGAAGCTGGAGTGACAACGATGGAACGACCATGACGCTTAGATGACGGCGGGGTCACCCCGAATGCCTCACTACTCCATAACGATGATGGCGTGAGGACAACGGTATGACTATAGTTGAATGATAGCGAAAATAAGGACGAGAAAGTGGCCACGACGTGATCACAACCACGAGAACAGACCTAGTGGCCCCAACTCATTGACAACTTTGGTGACTTGGTCAGCATAGAGGGCGTAACGACGACGGGATGATGAAAGTCAGATTACGAAGCGTTAAAAACGACAATGAGACGACTACGATGGCATGAAGATCGCGAGCACATGCCTAGTGGCCCAAGGGACTAGACAATATGGGTCTCAGTGTTAGCGTAAGTGGCTAGATGAAAGGCCAAAACCTGCAGCAGAGCTCATTTCACGATGAGTGTCATCGGTAACACGAATGACATTGCAGCAATGTAGTGAGAAGTTATTCCTGAAGTATTGTTTATTACGTTGATTAGCATTCTTTGCCTACTGCATGCGTCTTGATCTTATGTATTGATCTATCTATCTAGTCTCCTCCGCTGACGCATTGGCCCAAGGTGTCTTCCAGTTTGGGCCATAGATGTAGGCTCTTGGCCGTGATGCCGTCGTGGTCGTTCCACCGCCGTGGTTCCAGCTTCGTGATCTGATTTTCCTTTTTCCGTGGCTGTTAGGCCTTCCACCCCGATGCAGTCACCTAAGTTCCTGAAGAGCTTCGGAGACTGGTTGTGCGCTCTTAGTCGTGTTGCCGCTGTGGTGTTTCTCGTCACGCTATCGTCATAAAGTCATCTTAGTCACACAGTGGTCATTCATTGGATGTGACATGACCTGTCATGGTTGCATGTTGGTCATTAAATCGTCGTTATTCTAACTTCGTGATGTGACTCATGCCTTTGTTGCCACACCTTCTACTTCGAGAATGAAACCAAGCTGCCTAATGGTTTCGCCAATTAAATATCTGCTCGCAGTCGTTGCATCGTCGTAATTCCACATTCTCCATCCTACTTTCACCATCGTCGTCATGACTTCGCTGTCACACCGCCGTCATGATGGCGTCGTGGTTATTGTATTGTATATAAAGAAGTAGAATGTTGGGCTAGTTGGTACTTTGACATGAGAATCATCATGAAATAGCGCGCAGCGGGACGGTACAGCAGAAAAGGACACTAACACAAGCGCAATGTGTTCGCCTATGATCGCCTTCCTTTCTGTCTCGTTCGTGGTATTTCATGATCGCTCTATCATCGTTACTGCAGTTTCGTCAGCCCACCCTGGTCACGCCATTGTAGTAATGTGCGCTTCTTGATCCAGTCGTCATTACGCCATTTGTGTGAAACACTTGTCATCCCATTGTCTTCTCACCTTTAACATGCCGTCATTATTGTATCGTCTTCATCCATACGTTGTCGTACTGTCGTCTTGATGCCGTTAAGGTCGTTCCATTGCTGTCATTCTGACTTCATTCTGCCCTCGTCATGCTGTCTTCGTCACGTTGTCGCTCTAACACCGTTATCACTTAAGTACGTCATGCCATTGCTGTAATACCTCGTCATCACAACGCCTTCTTCGATCCATCGGCGTCATTCCTCTTCCGCATGTTAACATAATCATACGGTCACCATTCAATTGTGGTTACGTCACCTTTGCTATGTGAGCGTCGCCATTGCGTCGTCTTCAGAGTTGCTATCATACATTTGCTGTGCTACCTTCCTCGTGAGGCCGTCGTAGCCGTGCCAACATCGCAATTCCAGCTTCGTCATCCGGTGGTCATCATACCGGCGTGGTCATTCAATTGTCGTTGACCCATGGTTCTGATGTCCCTGTCTCCATGCACCGTCACCATCATCATCTAAGTCTCGACGTCTCATTGTTATCATGTCGTCTTCATCATACCACCTTTATGTTTCATCGACGTCACTCTTTCATAATTCCATGGTCGTGACTACGTTGACGTCAATATGTTATACTTGACGTCATGCCGCCATGCTCACGAGCGACCTTGGCAAGCGAACGCCTTCGAAATGTGGGAGGATAGCGGACTAAGTCGCATATAGCCAATGAAACTCGAGAGAAAGAAAGAGAGAAATCATAAGGGAAAGGACAGCCAAAGCAAGTGACTCTCAGAATGACCGTAGCAGATGATAAACTAGACTTGAGGAATACCGTTTGCCGCTGCATTACTGGAATGCTAGTCACATTAGCATTGACAGACGTCGTGGGATGAGTTCTTTCGTTATTTCTTGCAGTTTTTAGTGGTCATTCTAGGACTTGATTTGCTTAGGCTGAATTCGCTATCTCTGGGAGCGTCTCACTGAATCTCTGGCACTCGCTTGACAAGGTCGCTGATGAACGTGGCAGCACGAAGACGACTGTATGACACCGACGCCCTGATGACGATTGAATAACAAAGGCTGTATGCGCGTAGAGCGCGCCGACGGCTTTGCTAAGTGCGCTAGGAAAGAGTGTAGCCACCCGCTGCAGATTTCTGCGTCTCTGCTCAACCATCTCTGTTTGATTCACGTTTTCGGAGTGAAATAGGCAGCATTCGTCGCACGTGTATGGGTGCCGGATCTTCCAGGCAAGTCAAAAAACACTTGTGTGGCCAGGTGCTAAAATCGCTACAACTTACCGGTGACGCAACTCTACTAATTGCCCGCGAGCCATCATGTGCGGAAGGTACGGCAGCGGTGCATCGCCACCTCTCGGTGGTAAAGCGGGTTTTAATGCTTTTTCTGTGATCTCAGCTTTTCTTGCACTCGGTGATCTTTACACGGGTCAGCAACTGAGTAGTTCCTGACATAGCCGTGTTTTGGTTTGCTTCGTCCGCCGTGCATTACCCGGGTTAAAGGCACTTCGCTAAGAGTGTGAATGCCACTTTTGCTTTTGCTTTTGCTGCTTATTTACCGTGTTTCTCTACCTGTGATTCACGAGTGCACGAGTTATTCGCGTTGTTCATAATGCGAAAAATGTAAATAAAGCGAGAAAACTCGAAGCTAAAGGAGGAAATAAAAATGTTAAAAGCGGAAAGCGCAAGAATTAGGAATACAAAAAAAGACAGAGCTAACTCATAACACACGCACAGATAGTAGGGCGTCGAACCAAATCGAGCTCTGTCGACCCCGGTATCCGCGCCGATGAGTGGAGTACCGTTGCTGTATAAGAGAAGGGCAAAGGAGAAAGCAGACGAGAAAAGCGACTCTGTAAATGTTCGTAGGTTGACAACAGCAATTCGCGCAAATGCGCGCGGATATGCAGCAGCAGATAGCGCAGGTGCGAGTCGAAATGTCGCAGTGGTTCGACGCCCTCGAGTGTAGAGTAGTCCAGCTGGAAAACGCATCGACAGATGCCCGACTTGTCGGAGCGAGGCCGGTAAATAGTAGGCCGTGCAGCACACCACCTGCAGACGAGTCGACTATGCGACATGGCGCTCCGTAACAAGTACATAATCTGGCATTGGCATTCTCGTGGGTTTCGCCGTAAGAGAGACAACGGACACCAATTCGTAAAAAAAAAAAAAGCAAGCACCGGATGTAATTGCCCTCCAGGAAACAAAGCCACCAGGATACTACTATTATAGCACATTAGATGAAAAAAAAAACAGTAACTGCACTTATACACCGAAACATAGCGACTCTAGAACACCACAACAGCGAACGAAACATAGACCACGTCCTACTCATAATGATCTCCTGCGAAAAAACGAAGGCGGGAAGCCTGTTCGGGCTGAATCTATATAGCCCACCATGAGAAAAGGTAAAGTTTGGCTGGCTTTTCCGCAAAGCGTTAAAGGCTGAGAGGCACTCGTCATCGTGGGCGACTATAACACACCCCACGCGGCCTGGTGTTACACCGTCGAAAACGTTCGAGGGATACAGAAGAAAAAACGACGGCAAAGTCTCTGGCTCCACTGATAGCTATTGCACCGAGAATGACCAAAACAACACTCTTTCTAAACAGAAATGAGCGAAAAGTAATTATTTGAATAAATATTTCTCAAATCGCCGCACCCAGCGGCCTCCTCTGAACGCTCCGGTAAAACCGGATATCGTGTCACAGTTACCTTACTTGCTGCTTCCCGCCAAATGAGAGCGATCGCCCGCACGGAGCACGCGAAAGCGCTAGTTTTACGTTTGCTGCGACGTGTTTGCTTTGTTGGTGGACCGTCCGATATGTACCGCTTCCTCGTGTGAACTGCTCAAGAATCTCGTCTTCCATCTCTTGTTTTTCTTCTTTCTTTTATGTGCGGATCAGCCCTGTCAAAGCCGCAGAATTCCCAGGGTCTGCTGCACGCAAGGGTGCCGATATAGTATTGGCGGGCGACACTAGCCGTGCCACTCCTTTCTGAAAAATGAGAAGCTGTGCAGAAAGTGTACTCGAGAAGCGCAACCATCGCGCCCAACGTGGATTCCGTCAAGCGCCTCCTCTCTTTGCTCCGACCACTTTGAGAACAGCGATTACGAGGCGTGCCCGGCGTTCCTATGCAGCATCGGGGTGTCGTTGAAAAGGCTGCGCCTCACGGCTGGCGCTGTGCCGTCTGTTTTCTCGAGGAAGCGCAAGCGACAAAGCGACAGAGGCGTGCTTCGCACTTTTGCATGCGCATGATGAAAACGGCAGGCAGCGTTAAGCGCAGACGACACGTACGTACGCTTGCGGACGCGCACAAGCTCGCGTCTACGGGCCTTGCGACTACTGCGCCTCGTGAGGAATGGTGGTTTGCATCCACAAGGACGAGCGACAGCGCGAGCTCACTGGGCTCACTCATAAACGCATTGGAAGACGTCTCTTCTTATTCTGTTATTGACAGTTTTTCAAAATGCGCCGATATCTATAAACGTAATTGTTATATTTTTATAGCTGCTAGATCAGCACAAAAAGAAGAGAATAAGAGCTTTCTTCTATAATATAAAGCTGTTTCTCCCGCCACGGTTGCTTACTGCCTATGGCGTTGGGCTGCTAAGCACGAGGTCGCGGGATCAAATCCCGGCCACTTCTGCCTCATTTCGATGGGGGCGAAATGCGAAAAACACGTGTGTAGTAATATTTCGTGAACGTTAAAGAACCCCAGGTTGTACGAATTTCCGGAGTCCCCCAACACGGCGTGCCTCACAATCAGGAAGTGGTTTTGGCACGTAAAACCCGATGCCTTTCTATTAAGCTGTTTCACTGAGAGTTGAACGTACCGCGCCGTAGCTGCCCGGCCACGCTCGCCGAGTCGAGGCAGCCCAGGCGCGCGATAAAGCCCACACCACAGGCACGCTTGCGGACGCGTGCCCACGTATGCTCAGACGATGCGGCTCGGCTCGTACGCGTCGAAACGCGGCCTGCTCTCGGGGAACAGCTCATATCGCTCATATATTTTATCGCCCCTGGCTACGCAGCTACGGCGCGGTAGATTCAACTTCCAGTGAAGCAGATTTTTTTCATGCAAGAAAGTGCTTCTTCTTTCCTTGTTGTGGGGATCTAACAGGCATAAACATATAACATATTACAATTACGGTTACAGATATCGAGGCATATCGAAACATTCAGTAATAAAGCACGAGGTGGCGTAACCAAGTGACCGGTGAGTGAGCTATGAGTGGCTATGAGTGAACCCAGTGAGCATACACCGTCGCGCGTCTTTGTCGATGCTAACCGCCATTCCTCCAAAGAGCAGCTGTTCACCGAGATCGCGCCGCGCCTCCACACGTGCCTGCCGTGCCGCACTATCTGCTCATGCGTGGGCACGCGGACGCGAGCTTGCAGGCGTCTGCAAGCGCAGGTGGGGTCTGGGGTTTAGTCTTTTCTCGCGTGCCTCTCGTGTATGGTTCTCCTGTAAACCACTCGCATGTTCACGCTCGAGTTTTGTACAGAGGTGCCGTGTGGCAGTAATTACTTGTTTAGATGATGTTCTGAGGCAGATATTTGGCCAATTCTGCTCAATGAATCGAAATTCTCATCGTCTTCAGCGGCGATGAAAGATAAAAAAAAAGATATCGCCTACACGATACTGGTGGTGCCAACACGTTCCCGCCAAGGGAAGGAGTGCGCTGCTGCGATGAAACAACGAGGGAGCAGGGTGTCAGCTAGCGCAGAAGGAACGTGCTGATCTGAGGTCTGTGTTACCTGTTCGGCACTTGAGCAAAACGAGAACAAGGTTTTGCTCATCGTCTTGAATTTCCATCTCCCGCATTCCCCGTGTTTTCCCTGTTCGCCACTTGTGTTCCTTGTAGTTGCCTGCCTGCAGGCTGTGCATAAAAACTTTGTTCCTCTGTGTTTAGATAATTGATCAATTTCTTAGTGAACGTACTGAGAAGTAAAGTAGTTTCCCTACGTCGCCTGACATTGCGTAGCCCGAGGCATAAGCGTGCTCGCTGTGCTGAAACCAGACATGGCAAAGCGTTTGCGTGACTGGGCCACGCTGGGCGCACTGCCACTGCCGTCTCACTTTCTCGTTCATGGCAGATATAGCTGCAAGCTTGCGACCCGAACCGCAGAAACCGCAGTTATATCTGGTTTCTGCGCATGATGCCACCCCTGATCTCTCAAGGCCTGCGCGAATCCATACAATGCACAGCGTAGGCACAACGTTGCTGGTCCAGGCTCCCTCGGCACCGCGGAGGGGGGCTGCTGCGGCGGATCGTCGCCATTTTGTCACTAGCTGACGCGGAGGGATCGTGCGCATGTGCCTTTATCGTGCGTGGTCGTTCAGCAGGCCGCTCGTCGAAGTCAGAGTCATAATCTTCGTTTGGGCCATCCTTCTCACTAGAACTTAGCGTTGTGCACGGCGCAACGAGGGGAAAAGAAAGCTCGCAACCGGGGAGTTCGCTCCGTTGATGCTGAACGTAGATGTCACGTCAGATCCGCCGGATTGTTGTCCGGAGGGCGTCGAGTGTAACCCAGTGGCCGCTCACAGAGCGTCAAAAATAAAGCCGCCTGAAAAATAACCCGAGTAGTGACTGTACACAAGACAAATCGTGTCTTAGAAATGCAATTGCGGTGCTTTCTGAATACTTCTTGGATTCTTATTCTGTATCCCTTTGCATAATGGTCAAGGACTATGGGATGCCTGACTACAGACGTCAGGCAACAGGAAGTCCCAAAATACGACAAATTGAAATTGTCTGTTGCGTCTTTCGACTGGGTTGTATAAGATTTAGTCGCCGACTGAAAGGGGTACGGAACCGCTTTCACTCGGAGTCTAGAAGTGCATTTCACGGTAAAATAGATACTTTCCTACATACTTTGCATAAAAACGTACTTCAAAGCGTTGAACAAAATCGGATGTATTAGGAACCAAAGATCGGCTTTGTTTCTCGTCGCGGCGCTGCCGATTTTTCTATGCCTTGCGCTGCAAAGACTATTGCGGAGCGGGGTGGTGCCCACTATGCTCCGTTTACTAAACCTCACTGTGGCGCGCAATTGAAATTTGAATTTGTATGTCCATACAGACGCCACTACTTTCAATTTACCAAACTCAAAGGTGCATGCCTCAACTTGTGGTTGAGTTCACAATGTATGATCAAATAGATAACTGCGAGCGCTTATTTTCGCACTGAGTGACGTGAGTAGCACATCTCCCTTAACACTAATCTCTACGACAGTCACAACTTGCGACGGTCAAAGAAACCGTACAGACTTCATCTCCATGCTTGCTCGTGTGAGTGCGACGGCAGCACGCATTTCGGTTATGCAATGGAATCCGCACTCCGCACTGGCCTTGAATGGATTCTTAACGCAACGAGCTTCAACCATGATGGCCACACACCTAGCTCGAGGGCGTGCGAATTGGGAGGCAGGTGACCTGTGTGCGACATGTTGGCAATAGGGCATTTAAATTTGGCCACCACAGCTACCAATCAGAGCACAGGATTGTCCTCAGCGATATCAGGGGGCTCGTCGCGGCATCTACGCTATTGGTGTAGATGCAGTTACATGCAAGTGTAGTGGCTAACTAAGTTCGCGACATGCCTCTAATCTGGCCATGCCACGTGGAGCTTTGTCGTGCATTTGCTTGATCGACGTACCATAGCCACATCCAAATTGCGCGTAACAGCTCAATGTGAAGCGAACGTCACCAATGCATCTAGCCTGGAGCGGCGAGGTGTAGGCGCGCGCTGACAAGCGCAAATTGGTCTGACGTTGCGTTTCGCATGGTTCGAGGTGAGTTCCATGTTCAAAACAATCCAAATCACCGAGATGCCAACAGCTATAACACTGATAAGCCGCGCGGCCGAAGTTTCATTCCACAGTGCGCGGGCGCGGTCGAGCGTTAGAAGACGATAGTGCGATATTAGTACTTAAGGAAGTGCGTAATTCTTATTGAAATTTGAAAGGCAGACTGTCCCTTGCTACAGCCGGTCTATGAAACTGCGTCAATGATTATACACAGTAACAATAGAAAGAAACACACTGATCTAATAACCCTTTGTAATTGATGTCAGCTATATCGTAATAGTAGGCGCTTATAAGAATCCGTTATGCGGAAAAATATGGCAGCCCCCGAAAATGTGAGAAGGCTTCTGTTGAAAAGGGACTATTCGAGAAAAAGGTGACATCGCGCTCCACTTGCGATCTCCAAGCGGCGCGCAGGAGCGCGAAATTTCACTGAGATGTTCACAGCAGCGTAAACTGTCCGCACACATTTATTTTTCACAAAGCCGCAGGGGTGTTTGACGATTGCTTTAGCGAAAGCTTCATTCACAATACATATTCCAACATGACCGTTCGATCGTCATAGTTTTATTCAGCTGGTGATTTAGTTCTTATGATCTGCGTCTCCTGTTACTTCTTGGCATAAATGTACTCTGCAGAGATTTGGGAAGCAAAGTACCGAACCCCGACGTTCCTCTCGTCAGACAGACATTTTGCGTATTAACTTAAACCAAATATTACACTTCGCCGCCGCAATGTCTCATACCATTTCTGTGTCTTACCAACAGCGTCGCTAAAGAAAAGGGGCAGTGCAATCTCCAGACAGCATGCAGGGTCCATGAGTCATTTGCTGCCCACTCTTACACTTATTCATCCTGATCTAGTAATGTGAATACTGCGTTCTGAAAATAACCGATCTAGATATAATATTAACTCACGTGGCACCCCGACGCGTGGATCACCATTCAACTCCTCTACGTCGTAGAAATGTCGCGGAAAAGGAAGCTGCCGTCGCATGGGGGCGAAATGCGAAAACACCTGTACTTAGAGTTAGGCGCACGGTAAAGAACCCTCCGTGGTCCAAATTATTCCGGAGTGCCCCACTACGGTGTGCCCGATAATCACATCGGGATTTTGGCACGTAAAACCGCATAATCTGATTTTGAAGTTCCTGTCGCATATCCCTCTTCCTAAGAGATAACTCCGATTGGCGCAACTACCGATTGGACACGTAATCACTTCAGAAGCAGGGGGAAAACAGACCTCTTCATCGCACGCTATCGCGAAGTATCTTTTTGCGCCACCCTACTATATCACAGACGAGTTGCACAGCAAGCTGTGCTCTGCAGTTCCGAATGCGTAATTCGGTAGACTGAACAAATAATTTGACGCCACTTTTTGATAGACACGGGTATGATGAAATGTAGAAGAACGTAAGTAGACATTTGTGACGATTCCTTTCAAATTTCCAATATAAACATATGTACTAGAGTTTGCAACTAGGAAGGTATTTGTCCTAATTAACTTTTTACTAAAGTGAGTGCTTTCGCTGTTGCTGGCAGATATGTCCGCCTGCTGTTATAAGTCATCTTTACTTATGTGATTTCAGTAACATTTGTTGGCTTTTCTTAAAAGAAGTGATTGAAGTAAAAAAAAATACAGTGCATATTATCGCCTTCTTCTTAACGTGGCGGATTTGTGGAACCAGTTTGTCATCTCCAATGCCAGCGACGATAGCGCTAGTTCATCAGAAACGCTCCCTTATAAATTGGAAAATCGCGAACAGTTTCTATTCCGTTGCATTAGTCACCTGAGAAGCAATCGCAATAAATATGTATAAAATATAATGAGATCCACCTCACAGCGCTTTGAGGTGAACCTCACCGCGTGTCTTGAAGCGCACCAAGAAAATATCAAGAAATAGTGTTCTTTCTTTTTTCGTATAAGCCTCCCGATACATTTTTTTTCATATGCGAATTACCTTCAATTAAGCTTTCTTATTAGGGCACAAAATATCCCTTGCGTGAAAGGTCGAACTGTACCGTATGCTCTACGTAGCAAAACTTGTCAAGCATACTAATTTTGCAGCTATTTCAAACGCTAAGCTTAAGACTCCGGGTGCGAACCCCGATCCATCAGTGCCATTTCTCTTTGTCGCATCTGTGGGTGTTACCGAGGGCCCCTGGAGGAAAGTAATCTCTTTGTTCACGATAACTGACAGATCAATAAAGTAAGCGATGTGGCGGGGAAAATTTACATTTTTTAAGCCGGTGACAGCCAATCACTGCTATTTGTTATCGTTCACGCCTACATTCTGGCTCGCTATAAATAATGTAACACATCCCGGTGTTAATTGCCGTACTGTAGTCGCCAGAAGAACCATGAAGCTGCTAGCTTTGTTCGTTGTATCCTTTATTTTGCTAAGTGAGCTCCACGTCACCATCTTGGGCGCGGACAGCGGCACGGAGGAAGAACCGGATTTCGAGGAGGTACAATAATATTTTTATCACGCATTTTCTGAATTCATAAGGCAGCGATCTGATTTGTTACTTTCC
The DNA here is from genome assembly GCF_023375885.2 of Dermacentor andersoni. Taxonomy (NCBI): domain Eukaryota; kingdom Metazoa; phylum Arthropoda; class Arachnida; order Ixodida; family Ixodidae; genus Dermacentor; species Dermacentor andersoni. Next base: position 85,327,628 of record NC_092821.1, read on the forward strand.
GCAATGATAAGTTTAATTCTGCGTACTCGGATAAGGTGGTCTGCAAAACTGGTTCCTTATTCTCTTGGTAAAAAATAATATATTGCCCTTTTACCATAGGCTAGGAGAGTTCGAGGCTCACGTTACACGGCTCTGTACACTGTCTTGCTACATCCAATATATTCACGAGGCCATAAATTACAGCACAGATGCTGGTCGGCATGTTGGGAGTGTAAAAGCGGTATCTAATCAGTAAGGCATTGTCACCGTAAACTGGCTTCTATGCGGATTCTTAAGGCTCGTAATCGTTCCATCCTTTCCTAATGTGATCGGCGTACACTTTTCAATATAAACCCAAAAAGGACAAACGCTAAGGATAGGTTTTTGTCAGAGGTGTACTGGTGCAAAGCGCGTAAAAGCAGCAAATGCCTACAAGGCCATGCGGAAGGGTCCCCGAAATTTTCACAAGCATACTTAATCAATCATGTGCAAATTTCTTACTAAACAATCATCTGGTTTTATCTACTACTACGCGAGCCTTGTGTATCGCAGCAAAATGATGCTTTACTGGAGCCGCGTACAATTCAGGCGGCTTTATTGTGGCTTGATTCAGTTTACTTTCTGCGTTGGTTTATTGTGAGAGTTGGTATTGCGTTGGTTTAATGTAGAAAAACTTGGGAAAAAGTGTTTGTGGTTTCTTAAGCTACTGATTGAATATGTTATTGAATGCATTACCGACCCGTAATAACAGTCTATACCTGATACATACGAAACGCCTCGTTTTTGCTTCAAGAACTCGTGCGTATTTGACCCAAGTGAGACGCATCTATACAAGCAGAGTTGTAGAACTAAGGCATGCTTAACACAACACCATGTCACCGATGCACATTGCGGTTTCAAAGAGCTGTTTGTAAACAGTGTCCACCTCCATCTAATGCGGTAAGTGCTTAACTATTGTACGGAAACATCAGAATTGTAACTGCAAGAGATGAACAGGCAAAACCAAAATTTTAAAACTTCTTATTTATTACACCCTCGGCAATCTAAAGCAGCGCAGCAAGACAGGATACCACACGAAGACACAAACAGCCTTTCTTCGTCTCGTCTTCTTTCACGCTAGGAAAGCCCCTTTATATAGCACATATTGAGCAACAGGAAGCTCTATCGGGAGTTTTTCAGTCGCTCTACAATATTATCCTTGGCACTTTTCATCTAATTAAAATATTTGAGAAGTGGAATAATTAGTAAGACTAATTCACTATCTAGTTAGGCGGAATGAAACTAAGAATTCAATTATCGCCAAGCGACAGCAACCAACATTGCCTTAGTTCTGTCGAGCTACGTGGCATTCGCATATTTTTAAATTCTGGCTAAAGTTAGCGGGACGCTCTACACACACACACATATATATATATATATATATATATATATATATATATATATATATATATATATATATATATATATATATATATATATATATATATATATATATATATATATACGCATGCAGTTTGCGAAGAAGACAAATAAACATCGCTGCAAGCAGTGATGAACAATCGATGATTGGACGCATCCTACATTCTCATCCGCTTACATTGTGACCAGTGCCCTGGCTGTGTGTTAGGAAACTGAATTGCCTCCGTGTTAAATGTGGGAAAGATGGGCGGATAAAGTTAACAAAATCCAAGTGTAGTGTTTTACGTTCCAAAACGACAATTTGATTACGATGCATGCCGTAGTAAGCGACTTCGGATTTATTTTGACCAACTGCAGTTCTTTAACGTATACCCAATTCACGGTACAAGGGCGTTTTTCCATTTCTCCTCTTTCAATATGCAGCCGCCGCGGCCGGCATTAGATCCCACGAACTCCAGTTTAGTAGCGCAACGCCTTATCCACTACGCTACCACGGCGGGTGCGGTGAAGAAAGTCGTGCATATGGTTTTAAAGCGAACTTTTCTTTGTTTCCTTCTTCGACTTTTCAACTGCTGCTGCACCTGGTGCTACTGTCTTGTACGCCGCGTCGGGAGGTGGTTCAGAACGTGCATATACACACGACGAGAGTGTCAGTGAGGAAAGGCGACACGAAAAACCCGTTTGGACCTTTGAACCACGTATAATGTGCTCATTGCCCTCTGGAGCTTCCTGGGCGTCGCCACAATACCTTCTTCACGGCTGTAATTATGCGTGACCCCCCGCAAACGCATTGCAGAAAATGTAGCGCCTACCTTTCTACTAGCGTGCAAGTACAGGTGCATATAATGGTAGAGATGACGAGGGAGAGGAGGCAGAGAACGGGTAGAACCGACGCAGCCACTAAGGGAGTGAAATGAGTGCCTTGACACTTTTTGCTCACAAATTGCACACATGAGGGCACGGTGGTGCAGTGAAATTGGACGTGAGAAGGTGAGGAAACGCTACTACTGGTTCGCTCCATGAGCGCGTCCCCGAGGCGTCATAGCCACTACCTCGACACAACACCGGTTGCAGCCCAACTGGATAAATTTGAATTAAAGGTAACGTACCTTACTTTTCTGCTATTTCTGAAAAATAAACACCGCGCCAATTTGTCAAGAGGGCAATGCGACGCACGGTGCGCAGACACAAAGCCGCATTAAAGCACCGTAGCGTCTCGGCGACATCGCAGCATCGTAGAGTCTAGGCGTCCCAATTCAATACTTCTGTGCCCTCCGTGGTAGCCTTGCGGCTATTGCATTGGCCTAGGTCGCGGGTTCGATCCCGATTGCGGCAGTCTCATTTAGTTGGAGGCAAAATATAAAATTCTTGTGTTCTTAGGTTAAGGTGTTGGTTAAAGAACCTCAGGGGCTCAAAATTAATCCGTCGTCTCCCACTGCGGCATGCCTCATAATGCGATGGTGGTTCTGGCACGCAGTATTCCATCATTAAAGTAAACTTTCATGCTTCTGCCACGATAAGATCTACCATGTGATACAATGACAACACTAACCTTCTCGGAGGTTACGAACAGCAGCGCACAACAATGCCTCAAGCGGACGCGTCTCGCTGCGTGTCCTGTGTTCTACGCAGACAAACAAAAGTGGTACTGGTAAAGTAACCTTTACTATCAACCAATTTCTCGTATTGCACTAACTGCTGCGGAAATTAAACATTCAGCGTCAACATCACCGCTAATTGTTGTCAATAAAAGCAACCAGCAGAGAAAGCTTCTCTCACGATGATTCCCACAGTGCGTGGGATCCGCATAATTTTTTTAAAAGAGCGCGTTTGGCTTAGTTGTTATCTCGTAACGCCCAATAGAATGAAACAAAAACGTTGCCCGACGTGGTGCTTATAATTTGCATGGAGGCCAAGGTCTTTTCTATTACATGCTGGGCATCTGCTTGGCCACCAAGCACAATCCTGCTGCTATACTTTTCCGGTTACAAATCGCATAGCGCACAAGCACACGCACAAATGTTTAAAGAATAGCAGAGCAGACTGCCTGCAATTTGCCATGATGTCGAACTAAGAAGCCCAAACAGCCATAGCTCAGTACTTTTCTGGTCAATAGTTAAGTTTGCGCGGCTGGTGCACGCATAACTTAATTTTTTTTAACCCAAACGTTGTTAACTGTGCGCGCACACATGGCGCAGCGTTTGCGACGTTTAAATTGTGCGCCATTTGCCGCGCACTCCGCTAGCTCCGGCCGGTGCACTGCGTTACTACGATGAAGAAAGTAGTTCATCAAAGAAGCGAAGCAGAAAAGCTTCGCACAATTACAAAGTGCAGGAATCGTTAAGCAATAACATTACATTACAAAATTAGTAATAAATATTGCAATTCATGTTGATGTAAGCGTGTATTTGAATGCGTCTACTTGTATGAATGCCTGTTTGCGCTGTTGACTGGCGCATTCCTGCAGTTAGCGCGCGCGGTTTGCTTAGTAGCCTCCTGCGCTTTTTGCGCTCTTTGTGTTTGCTGTGACTTCTTCGGAATACCCCTGCGTGTTGCTCGCTTTTAACGCGACAGCGTCAAGGAGCTCGTGTCGCAGAAAATCCGGTGTCGGTGTCGGACGTCGCTTAGGCGAAATAATTTCGAACCACGCATACCCAGGCCCTCCATGTGACGCAAGGAATTTACTGAACTGACATTCTCACACTAAAATAGGTGGGAAAATCGTAAACTATGACTTACACACAACCTACGAACATGATAGGTCTCGGATTGTTTATTTAACTATACGAGAAAACATGATTCTGTTACGCGGATACTCAAAGGAGCACCCCTTTTCCAGCGTTTCTACCGCTCACAAACCGGCTGCGGTGTCCGCCGTTTGCGCGCACCGGCACGCGGGAGTCTCGGGGGCCACAGAGAGGCACGTACGGTTCTTTGCAATACCTCCAGCTGGTGCTCGCCTTCGCCGCATCGCGGCCCACGCAATAGACCACGTTTCCACCAGAAAGCCCGCCTTCGTGCATAGTGTTCGCGGCCAGGCTTTCCCGGTAAACATGACGGTTACATATGCTCCAGTTCCGGGAAGCGTGAGAAGCAGTCAGGGATCTTTGAATGCTATCGCGTTCCATTCTGCAAGGCGACGCAAAGGATCCTCAATATTTTTATTGGCTCCTTGTCGCCTCAAAGATCACTATGATCGCCTCCGACTCGGCCATATCAAAGGTGAGTGAGTGTTTCTAATTCCCTTTGTTCGTTCATTGTGACGCGGTGAACAAAAGCGCCAAAGTACGTACAGCTCCTGCGCGTGTCTTCCGCGCGCCTCCGTGCTTCTTTTCGTTCCTAGTGCTATTCCTCCGTTGTGAGAATTGGTTGCACAGCACTGGATTTGTGGTACTGAACATGAAGTTTTGTCCTGGTTTAACTTCAAGGTACGCTTGTGGAAACGTAAAACAAGTATGTGGTGCCAGTTAAACAACAGGGCATGTTGTAAGCCACGACTTTCGGTTTAGTGTTCGAGCACCGATAGAGTTAGCCTTATTAATGAGTGCAAAGCAACGTGGCGTGATATCATCCAAACTGAAATATCAAAGGTATTTGGTTCGCGCCACACCGTCTAGTACATGGTGTATGAGGGGGCTTGTAGCAGTAAAGAGCGGTCGACGCTCACGTAATCAGAAAATATATGGGAGACTATGGCGCCATGGTAATAAAGAATTAGAAGGGTGTATTCTATATGATAGGTGAGATAAAATACTTGTGGTGCCACTGAATGCGGCGAAATCACTTATTTATGCACCTTGCCAACTGCGTGTGTTTTGTTTTCTGCTAGTTTGCCCACATTCATATCTCTTTTCTTACGTGTTCTCCGTTCGACGCCATCGAGTCCTCCGCGCAAACGGCTTCGTGTAGGTGCTCTCTGCATTCACGGAAAAAGCAGGTTCTATGGCTTTCTAGGTTCTACTTTACTGGGATAGAACATTAAAAATAATGTAATCGCGTGAAATTTCAGTTTTTGGCACATCAAGTAATTGATTCATTTAACAAAGTTCTAAAAATCAGTAGGGAACGAGGTGCCTAGGCATAGTTGCCGTTTTGTCACAGTGTGTTTCCAGACTCTATGTATGCGTTATCAACAACATAAACGTAAAAAATTAGCAATGTTTCTTGTAACCATAGAAGTAAATAGTTATGTCGAAAAGTTATTTTTGTTTCGAATTCGAGTGCTATAAAGAGAACAAAGTGAAAGGGGAACGCATCCTTGTGAATTAAATGACGTTTTGCCACAAGCTTGGAACAATGCTTTGTCGGTGGAGCAGTTCTATGCAATAATTTCTTTGAGCGTAAGCAAAACCTCAGTAGCAGCAGGTAGACGGGAAGCAAAAAAAAATATGCAACACTGGTTTTATAAAAGCGAGCTACACTTAAGATGTGGCCATAGCAGTTAAGTAGATGAGCAGAAATAATTTATAAAGTAAGCAGAGGAATTATAAATAAATTATTTGACAACATCACACTGCCATTGGCCAGAGCAGCCACACTTTAGTGTTTTCAATGGGTCATTTATATTTGTCCATTTATGTCAGCTAAATGGTTCATGTAGCTCTTTTGATTGTGGTTTTTGGTGCATCGTGGCTTCACATTTTATTTTTTTTTTCAGATTTGAAATGAGCTGAGAGACACCACAGCCGGAACGTGAAAGGTTAACTTCTCTGGCCATTCATTGTCGAGTCTCACCGGGATCAAATGCAGTGATGCCGCGAAAATGTATTGCACTGAGCAGCAGAAAATATTGTTTTTGCAACCGCAAGAATTTGCTCCATTGATCATTTGGTGCACAGTGCCTTCAGTAGCAGCCATGGTGATTTTAAGCACTCAGTTGAGAGAATTTGCAATTGCATTTGGACTGGGAGTAAGTTTCAGTGTCACTTGTGAACAAATTAAACGTAGAATGTGTCTTTTCAGAGTATATGTCTTATATATGAGGGGTGTTAAGAAATTTGGTGTACACGTTAGGGGTCAACATGAGTGCAAGTTTTTCTAGTTTCAGCAGCATAAATGTATTATGTCCTATGTCATACAGCAGTACACTGCTAAGGGCGTCAAACCAAAAATAGCAGCACACACTGAGAAAGTTAGTTGAAGAACGAGCTGTGATACGGGCTTTCTGCATTTCAAGGGCCGAATTCCAAAACGACTGAAGCAAAGCTGCACGGTGTGCAGTGCCGGTCACAACATACTGTAGCCAGCGCGGCATGAATTTCCTTGGCATTGTGTGTCTTTGAGATGCAGAAACAGGGTCACTGCTCATAAAACTATGCGAAATTGGGAGGTGGGCGAAAGTGGCAGGGCTTCCCTCTAGATCAGCCAGGGCACGCCCTCTGCCATACTCGCAATCCTACCTTACTGAGAACCAGTAATGCATATTATCCTATTATTCAGCCACGTACATTCCTTTTTTGTGTTAGAGGGGCACTAATGACGCCCTAAATTATTTAAAATAAAAAAGCATCGTTTTGAATATCGACTTCTGTTAATTCCTTGGTATTTGGTTGATTATTAAAGAAAATAAAGCTCAGAGTTCAATTTTATTAGTATCGCCCCATACTCTTCATGCTAACACCTCATTGTCACTACGTGGATTTCAGGCATTTTTAACAAACTTGGGTCGTTTTGGTTCAGTAATAGTTCATGACAGTTTTTAATTTCGGTCTTTGACTTTTTTGAAGTACAACGAAGGACACCTTGTAAAAAATTAGCTACACCTGAGCAGACACAATCAAAGTCCATGACGTCACATGAAGCTGGTGTAGGAACACCAAGGCAGCAGTGCCATCAGTCTTCCCTCTTGCTTTTTTTACAATTTACTCAGCCTCTTGTCACGGTACAAGTGAATCGTTTTCTTTTATAGGAAGGTCATTTACAGATACGCCTGAAGTTACTTTTTTTCTTGAGCACTCATTTTACGTGGTGGCTTAGTGGCGTTGGCGTCACACCGCTAAGCACGTGGTCACGGAATCAAAGAATCGTATTTTGATGGAGGTGAAATGCAAAACTACCAGTGTAGCATGCAACCCTACGTGGTAAACATTAATCCAGAGTTCGCCACTATGGCATACCTCAAAATAAGAATGTCGTTTCGGCACGTAAAACCCCAGAATTAATCATTTTTTCTTTTGTGCTCCTTCAAGCTGTCGCATTCATTATGTTTGAAAAATCTCATGTGCAACGTATTCTCCATGAAAATTTATTCAAAGTAGTAGATATAAGGGTCTACTTATAATTGTAGTTAGTGGTAATGTATAGTGAGTATTCTTCTGATGGTGAAACTAATGAGACAGACAGAACATTGATACAGTGTGTGAGGGCACGATGACGCGCATTGAATTAATGACTGAGTCTCCCTCGAAATCCCTGACGTGGACGTCAACTGACTGCAAGTTGATGGCGGCAAGGGTTATGTGTTTCTCAAAGCTGTGCTTCTCCACAAACTTATAATTCTGCTTTAAAGTCTTCCAGCAGGTCCCTAACTTTTTTGAAACTTTTTATATAAAGATCTCAAGTAGTCAAATTGAATAAGTCGTAAGATATAGAGTGACCTGCTCAGGAACATTATCATATCAGAAAAAAGAACTGCATCACGCAACAAGCAATGTAGCAGACTAAACCGGTCCACTTAGCAATGGTCATGTTTCAAAAGTAGATGTCTATTGAAATTGACATAAACCATTCAACCAATAAATAAGGATAATACAGTGAACATTTTTCAGTATTACAGAATTATTTAATATTGCCTGTAGCAGATAGCATAATTGTCATTCTTCAGCGCGATTATGCAGAGGGGGAAATTACTGGCACGAGATATTGCAATGCATGTTAAACTGATTCTCACAAATTTACTAATTCCCTTATTACGTTGCGGCACATATTGCAATTTACAAATTGTAGGCAGCGAGTTTGAAAGACATATTCACTTCAAATTAATTTCCAGGATGACACCAGTTCTGAAATTTTTCCAGAAATATGGGACGAAATAAGTGGGCATTCTAGTTACTTTCGTGCTTCAATGCATAAAAGTGCGTTTTGTTAAATAGATAAGTGGAACAACAGTGCATTTTACGGCCTGTTTAATGCCATGTATCGCGTCATTGCTGTCATTCTGGAAATTCATTCTAAGTTCACACACCTTGCAAAACCAGCGACTACAATTCGTAAATGAAATAATTAGAAAGTTAGGTGAATTTTTGTTATCTGAATAGCTGTTTCTCATGCAATAATCTCATGCAAATAATCTTTGGCACTCAGCATAATCCAGCTCAATCTAGAATTATGCTACCTCCAACAGCCAATCTTTAAAAACTCCAGAAAACATAAAGATCACTACCACGCACATCACTGTGCTGTGTATTCAAGCGAATCGTGCCATGGTTATGAGTGCCACTGGCTACCTAATAAGAAAGCAATACCTTCTTTCAGTGTTTTTATTTAGTGTCATGTCAGTCTGCTTGTATGCGTATTTATCTAGGTATTTATTTTTAAGCTTTGTTTCATTTAGGAAATGTGTTGTACTTCCGCGCCACACAGACTACATTTATCAGTATTCAATTTTCTTGTGGTGTCAAGCTGCAGACAGGCTTTACATATCAGTACATTTAAAAAATATCTCATGTTCTCAAGCTGCAAATAGTTGTAGATTTACACAGATGTTTACATGCAAATAAACACTTCATGTAGAACAAGGGTTTTTGTCTGCCTCAGTTTCGCACTGTGGATTTCGTGGACGACCATTTACTTTGCTGTGTTAAGGTAATTGAAAAACTGGCATAACACTTCTGCTAGTTGCTTTACAGTATGATTTATTACAGGCTATTTAAAAGCAAGATCTTGAGCCCAGAGTGACCCAGACCTGCGCTGCAGAAGCACTTGTATTCAAATTTTCCATGGTCCTCAAGGGCCATGGCAAATCAACATAAAATAAAAGACAATGCTATGGGACTCAACATAGCTCAGCACTATTTTAGTAAAAGTGCACTTTTCACCACTGCTAAATATTCATTGGGGGATAAAGGGCTTTCACTTAATTTGAGGTTTGACGTTGAACACAGCTCCAACAATATTTCAATGGGCTTTCAGTATTGACATGCAACATGTTCCAACAATATTTCAACGGGCTTTCGATGTTGATGCAAGACGCATCTGCAACAATGCTTCAATAGGCTTTTAATATTGAAAGAGAACACATTTAAAGCATACATGAATGAGCGTTCAGTCTTTTCGTTCCACATATCTTCAACAATGCTTCAACTAGCTTTCATTATTGGAATAGAACATGGTTTCAGCAGTACATCAAGGATGCTTGAAATTGAAATGTGCCACTGATGTTTCGACAAAATGTCGCGGGCCAATTGTCAACACTTGTCAACGACGTTCTAAATGAAGTTTCAACATTTGCACAATGTGCTTTCAATCTCATTTCTGACGTTGCGTAATGATGTTTCAGTAACATTTCAACGTTTTGGTAAGGGTTATAACGTTGCACGCACATTTATGAGCAGGATTTTCTAGTTATCACTTTGTTGACAACGTTCACAATGTTTTCATTAGACCAAGTAAATATTCCAGGAGATGCACAGCATGACAACAATAGATGATTGATGAAATTATGAAATAAGGCGTAGCGAAGTTTTTAAAAATGAGTACGTGGCAACATACACGTTATGTAACCTCTGAATTGAGCTCAGAGCGCGTCCAGCTATCAGTATGATTGCGCATAATAAATGCATTACTCTCTTACAGGCATTTCCAACAAACGTGAGATACCTTCTGTCTTTCCAAAATTTTTATCTTGAGGAGAATGAGAGACATCGATGGTGCGCCTCATTGTGGCGTCTACAAAACAACACTGAGAACAAACTGCATGTGCGGTACACATTTGATGGAGAAACGTACGTATTGAGAATATTTATTAAACATACATTTTTATTACGCCTTTAAAAACACCTAGCGTCAAAATTAACGGAAGAGTGCGTTAACGAAAGTGCTTGAACAAGTTGTGCATACTGATAGAGCAGCAATTAGACAGCCTTAAATTTATCGCCAGTTGCATCAGTGTGGACTGATTACTAGCACAGCAACTAATGAAAGGTTTGAAAAGTGGTGCCGTCACGTATAGACCAGAATTTCTAGCGCCTCTAGGTAGCCACCAAGTTTTCGTTATCATAGCGATGATGGTAAATGGACTGCGGGAACGGCGCGAGCAGCAGCGGGCCACAGCGCGTTTGCGCTTAACAGTCCCCTGCGGTGGCCGGTTTCAAAAGCGATGCCGCCATCTTCTTGTCCTTGAATGCCGGACGTATGTCCTCTTTATTGCGATAACGTTTGAGACCACAAGAGTATACCAAGGAGATAATTTAACGAGGGCTCTTTGCGCTATCGTCTGCTTCAGCGAAGCTGCAGCATCGCCTGCGGCACAGCAGCTGCGACGTCGCGCAGTTGGCTACGCTTTATTTTGCGAGATCTGCCTAAATATACACGTCTTTTGAGGGGGTTTTAGGCACGGTATGAAAGATACTAGACAACATCTAGTACGTTGGACCTGTATTTTTTAATAAACATCACATATGTGCCACGTTCTACCGGCCTACATTGTGATGTACTTTTACCTGGCTTCACATTTCGACCGCTGGGTGATTTTAACATATCACCATTGATGTGTGCAAAATAAGCTACCTGCTTTTGCGCGGCAGTCGCAGGGAAAGCTGTCGCGTCTACGCACTCACGTAAGACTTCCACAGGAAGCAACTATGAGTATCATTTAAAACTGACAGCAGATACACTCAGCAACAGAACCAATTAATGGGCCAGTGCAGTGTGCACGAGATAGAAGCACTGCAATTTATATCGCGTGTGCTGCCAGTTACATATGCTTTACTACTTTCTTCCACGCAGTCACTAGAGAATACGCCATAATTTGCGTATCCATGCACGACGTCATAGAAGCGGTCACCAGCGTTGTTACAAACAGCGGAACCTGCATCTCGTCTCACAGAGTGTGAACATCGCAGAATTGTCGCAGTTCAAGCACACACACATTAAGCGCCCACAGTAAGGCATTGACGCGTGCGCAGTCGATCGTGTTCTAGCGCGGTCATCATGTGCTGCTTTCTGTTTTCGTGGACACCAATACTCGAATGCGGCTCATTCACGTGGATACAAAACACAGGACACGAAAACCGTCAAGGTCCGCACAGTCTTGTTTATTTGCCGTAACGGGAAAATAACTGCGAAATTTACAGTGTAGACGCACGCATGCCATTGCTTCCTGTCTCTCTTTCGTATCTAAAACGCAGTTTTGGGTATGGGCTGACCTCGGTGTAGTTTCTGTTCGCAAAGTGAACCAAGGAGACCCAAAATAAAGACGTCGAAAGGTCTTAAACGGTACTGTTACGCTTTTATCACAGGGCCGCAATGCAGCAAGGCAAGGCGCACGCAATTGCGTCTTAACGTAACGTAACGTAGCGCACACTGCAACAAAGCAAATACCCACCCGAGCAAGCCTGCTGGGCCAGAAGCATTTTCTATATAAAGCCACCATCCTATAGTGTCGTTTCTGAGGCGTCACAGGAACCTTGTGCGCACAGCGAATCCGCTCCATGCATTACCCGAGGACCCAATTTGGCGTCAAAAAAGTTAATTAAGAGCGGCGCATACCTGTGCAGTATCATATTCAGTGACCAAATTGGACTGGCAGCTGGTTTGAAATTTCGATTCCCAAGTACATTAGCCCGAGTGTCTTTCCACTGCACCATGCACTATCCAGTGGCCCAAGTTGGCGGAAAAATGGCGACAGACCCAGCCTGACAGAAACATAGTCCTTAAATTGTGTGAAGTTTCGAAAGAACGCCAATCGCATCAAAAGAGAAGCATACTACAGCGACGTACGTTAAGTCACCATACGATGGGAAAGAGATGTGGCTGTTAGAATAAAATATAAACAAACAGATAAATAATGTGGTCCCGTACGCAGTATTCTAGGAAGTGTGTATTCGAACGAAGCTATAAAAATAGCATTATATCAGACGGAGACGTGCTGTTGTTACTTCCCAGCTCTTTACACCCTTGCAACGTAATGACATATTACGCAGATCAATCTACCAACCTTCGAGGCGCGTACGACACATGCGCTACTGCTATTCTCCAGGAGCTCTTGTGCAACAACAAACCGCCATTTTTACGAAGACATGGATGTACATTATATCTGTGCAAGCGAAAATAATTAAAATGGTGAAATAGAAGTGCAAAAAGCAAGGAGAATAATTTACTGTAGAGCATTTTACGGGATACCGAATATAAGGACTTGATGGAAACGAACCAGCCTGAAAGAATATTGCAAACTAAATTGAACGAAGTCAAGCACACGCGATAAAGAAAGGCTATAAGACTGATAACACGCAGCACATAAATCACGATAATGTGCCGCAATTACGTATGTTATTAGAAAGAAATGACGGCCTGACGTTGCTAAATGGCACTAGTTCGAACTCGGCCGATCCTTTCTAAACAATTTTGAAAGTGCTGCATGTTGAGTGGAGCATTGAATTCAAGTTCAACAGGTGGCAGGAGGAGCAATATCTAAATTCCTGGGCTTGTAATTTTTATTTTTATATTTTCACATTTAATGAAGAACAGTGAGTTAGCGCGGACATACTTTTCGCCGATCAAGGGTGCGATGGGGATAACAACATCTTCGTTTATTTGTGTGCATAATAAAGAAAAAGGATAGCGATAGCTGCGTTCTAATACCTTGAAAGAGAAGTGCATCGACGCTTCCCTTGAGCAATAACAAACTTGCAGTTAAAGCAAAATTACGTTGCTTTTCTGACCTACATTCTCGAGTAAAAGGGTAATGAAGCACAAACCCTCCCAGATTGGTGCTCACTGTGCAGTCTGTGCACATGAACTTACTAACATTAAAGCAGAAATCTATTAATTACCATGAAAAAAATATGCATCAATTGCCACTACTAGCGTATAGCCTCTGACTGGAAAAATGTGCTTAGGTAATTGGTTTTACTCAAAAAAAGGAATAGTTCAAAGTAGCATGGAACACGACAACTTGTTTTCTCATGTTTCATATTTTGTCTTGTATAGTCATTCTAAAGCTTACGCTTTACCTCTGTAGCAAGGAACGCTCTTAACTGTTCTATTCATTGTGTTCAGAACAAATCAATGTTCCTATATATGTACATTGAAAGCCTTGAAACAGAGGCAAGATTTTTGTTACGACTTCCGCCTTCAACAGTAAATGCGTGAAGGCACAAGCACAGCTATCACTCCTGTTCATGTTCAACTTTTTCTTATAGAAAAAGAGGCACCGCTGATCTGGCTTTCTTTTCGCCGACCGGCTCCACGAATCGTAATGCAGCGAATGTAAGCAACGCAGAACCTCAGGAATTTGAGCCTCTGAACACACATGGCAAGTAAAACAACTCAAAACCAAATTCGAATGCTCATTGCCTCCATAGGCCACGTTTACACGAATGGGACACTGGGGTGTCGCATTTCGTAGGGCATCAAGGTAATTCAATGCGGCAACACCTATCTTTGGCGCATACCCCTTTGTCCGAAACAAGCCGGAACCTTTTTTCGGGTAGTGCAATTTTTCGGTGAGCGTCTGAGTGTAGGCTTGCTCGCTTCTCTTTTCTCCCTAAGCGCGATATGCTCTACGTGCACCGCTTGCGATGACTTGTTCCGTACCCACTGTGATGACTTAGTGACAGGGGCGCTGCGCTCCTAAACGATTGAGGTGAAATCTAACAATGCTCGTATACCGTGGGATGACTGTTCTTTAAAGACCACCAAGTGGTCGAGAGTATTCTTTAGTCCCCCTCTACGGCTCACCTAACAATCTGGTTGTAGTTCTGGCCCGTAAAACCCAAAAGTTTATTTATTTATTTATTTATTTATTTATTTATTTATTTATTTATTTATTTATTTATTTATTTATTTATTCATTTATTTGTAACTTAGCCCGCTTCAAACTACCCATCTCTATTGCGATAATGCATTTCGTCTTCTCTGATACGAACCAATCACGCACCTTTTTAACCATCAAAATTCTATTCGCGGTTGAAGATGCGTTGCGGGAGCGTCTGGTTGGTGCGCGTCGTCATCGGCAGTGCCCGCGGGTGGCAGACAACAAGCAGTGCAGTCTGCTACATCGAAGCAACGGAGCTGTGGTAGGAATGCTGTCGGAACTCGATTTGACGGGCATGCGCACGGCCTAAACAAGCCTTATGGCGTCCTGGCATCTGTAAATGGTCGTGCCTGGGCCATCATCGGTGTTTCCATCTTCATTTTTTCGTTCCGGCCTCTCTCGCGGCTGCTCCCGGCTGTGTCACTAGCCGATCCGTCATTTCTCTGCAGTCCTGACCACTGCACCAGCCTGTGTGCAGCTATCATCAGCTGCTGGAGCAGGGCCTGCGGTTCCGACCTTTGTCCCAGCAGCACCGCAGCTGTAGTACCAGGCTTTTTTCTGGTCACCGGCAACTCTGTCGTCCCTCTCTGGACCCAGGTCGTCAACTTAAGGCTCCGACCAGACCTGCGGTCCCGGCCACTTTCCTGGGGCACTTTAGGCCTGTGCCTCAGAGTGCCTACAGTACAATCTCGGGCTCCTCCTGAGTTTGCTCCAATGCGTCACTGAGCCAGTCCGGTGTCTATCGTGTGTTCTCGAACTGCGGTCTCACGATTCAGGTTGCTGGAGTGCATTCTGGCCAGTTGACCATAAAGATTGCTCGAGAAGACCGTGATCGTGTAGTCTCGGGGGCTTCGGCGGCACCTAATAACTATAGTGGTACCACACGCCACGACTGTTATGAATTAACAGTGTTATATGTAATGAACGAGAAGACAGAGGGTTAACCAAGGGGCCCATATCTCTTAAGAAGAAATGTATCTTAAGAAGCCAACAAACGGAGACCAAGGACAATACAGGGAAAATTGCTTGTACTTACTAATTGAAATACTGAAATTATAAATTATTGGAATTGAAAGTGGATGAAAGAATAACTTGCCGCAGGTGGGGAACGATCCCACCTCTTCGGATTACGCGTGCGATGTGTTGCAGGTGGAGAACGATCCCACGTCTGCGCATTACGCCTGCGATGGGATGACGTGGAATCGTTCGCCACCCGCGGCAAGTTGTTTTTTCATCCACTTTCAATTCCATTAATTTATAATTTCTTTATTTCAATTAGTAAGTACAATTAATTTCCCCTGTGTAGTCCTTGGTGTCTTTCTTTGTTGGCTTCTTGTGATACAGTGTTATATTTGTGTCCCTATCGCGAAATATTGCTGTCTTCGTTCACTGCGTCTCCTTGTTTTGTCAAAGGCTTAGGCCCACGCACTTGCTATCACGCCTTACTTTTGTATCACCACTCTTTACATGAATTCCGATGCGCTAGAAATTCGATGAGCGACTTGTAGAATTCGTGAACACGCTGATATAGCGATACTACTTAGTTCGTCTGCGGATATAGCATGCCTCACCGTCCTGTTTTTACTCTCAAAGAACCAAAGAAACAAATTAGTAGACATCAGCTACTTCTTCGGTGTTGTAAGTCATTACTTCAACAGTAGCAGGCTCTCACAGCTGACACTATTTTCATGTGAAGAACTCCTTGGCGATGCCATACAACGTCGCCTCTGTCAGCTAGAGTATTGCCCTTTGCGACTTCCGAAATACATCAGTTTGGCAGCACTCTCAGAGAGTGTGTGGAGCACAGCACTTTGCACAGATTAACAAGAGTGAATGTAGCGCAATACTACCGTTAGTACGTCTGGCTCGCAACCGCGCATTACTGCAGAGTCATAAATACCCATGTGTGGTTACACACATGTCCGAAATCTTTCTGGGGGCACAAATGAGGCAGTACAGCTTGGTCCTGTGCAGGAAGGTGATGGCCCGAAAGTCGCTACGACAAAACCCAGCCGTAGCTCGAGCGTTCCTCGCCGTCGTTCAGTAGTAGCAGGATGCCGCTGCGACTGCCCCTAGTGTGCACCTCACGGCAGCAATTAAAATTAAATTATGGGGTTTTACGTGCCAAAACCACTTTCTGATTATGAGGCACGCCATAGTGGACGACTCCGGAAATTTTGACCACCTGGGGATCTTTAACGTGCACCTAAATCTAAGTACACGGGTGTTTTCGCATTTAGCCTCCATCGAAATGCGGCCGCCGCAGCCGGGATTCGATCCCGCGACCTCGTGCTCAGCAGCCTAACACCATAGCCACTGAGCAACCACGGCGGGTGACGGCAGCAATGCTAACAAGATTGAAAGGTGAAGGTCAACACTCAATCTGTGCGCAGTGTGCGAGCGCGTGTAAGGTAATTTTGGTAGAACGTAACGTATCGAGCTAAGGGAAAAGGGAAGGGCACGTCATACATGTTTATTACTGCTTATGTTGCAAGGATATAAAAATAACCAGTCATAAAAGAAACTATTATAAATAGCAGGCACATGAGTGCCTCTGGAAGTTGCGCCACCTCCCTTTTTTTTTAGAACAAAATATGAGCAGATTAATCGGAGACAGTTAGGCTATACGAAAAGAAAGAGATGTATGAAAAATACAAACAACAATGACGATGAAGGCAGCCTCGCAGTAGGAAGAGAAAAAAGAAGCAATGAAGGCAGAACTCATATTACGATGATTGTCATTAAAGCGAATAGCAATCGAGCTATGTTACGACACACCATATTCCTGAAGTTATGTTTGCTAGTTATCAAGGACATAAAAATGATGTTAGTCAAACGACAAAGGCATATAACGACGACGGTATGACGACAATAAGCTGTCGAATCCTAAATTATAACTGCAGTATAAAGACGACAATGTGATCACTACGACATTAGGACAATTTAATGAGAGCATGACGATGGTATGACGACAGCCGGATGAAAATGTGGGAATAACGACGATGGCACGACCAAGAGGAAGGTATGGAAACGAATGCACGATGGCGTCTGTGTGACGACGGCGTAATGATGACGATCGCACGACAACGGTGACATAATCAGGACTGAATGACGCCAGCATGATTGCAATCAATGAACGACGGATAACGTTGATGGAATGAAGAAGGCGGTCTGACAAAGGCGGCATGACGACAATGGGATCACGATACTGAAGTCACAACGATAGGGACACTGTGACAAAGATATGACGACGACGGCATGATATTACAATTTTGACAATGGAACAACCACGACGGCATCCCGACGGCATCTCAACGACGGTATGACGACGAATGCATGACGGCGATCCAGTGACGACGATTGCAAGACAAAGGCATGAGGACAATGGTATGACAACGACGCAATGCTGACGATGGCGCGACGATGACTCTATCACGAAAGCTCTATGACGTGTATGGCGTGACAATGACGGCCGGATAACGAAGCTGCAGTGACGCTTATGGCACGGCTATGACACAATTACGACGACGGCATGACGATAATAGGATTACTTTACTGAAATAATGCGAATGATGAAACGACCGCGCGACGACGACCTCATGATGACGACGGCGTGATGACGACGGCATGGCTACAGTCTGATGATAAAGGTTGAATAATGAGGATGCAACGCCAATGACGGCATCATGGCGGCGAACACAAATCGAGCGGCCTAAGTTATTCAACAACTTGCACCATTGGGACCGTGTAGTAGGCGTGAGGACATCATGACGAGAGTCACATCACGAAGCTGGATTGATGACGATTGACTGACTACGATGGCATCACTATGGCGGTGTGACAACGAATGCATGACGACTGTATGACTACGGCATGATGACTGTGGGATGACAAAGCTGGAATGACGACAATACAATGCCCATGACGGCATCATGACTCCGAACACATGCAAATAGACAGATATGTAGACAGACAGACAGACAGATATGTAGACAGACAGACAGACAGATATGTAGACAGACAGACAGACAGATATGTAGACAGACAGACAGACATGTAGACAGACAGACAGACAGACAGACAGACAGACAGACAGACAGACAGACAGACAGACAGACAGACAGACAGACAGACAGACAGACAGACAGACAGACAGACAGACAGACAGACAGACAGACAGACAGACAGACAGACAGACAGACAGACAGACAGACAGACAGACAGACAGACAGACAGACAGACAGACAGACAGACAGACAGACAGACAGACAGACAGACAGACAGACAGACAGACAGACAGACAGACAGACAGACAGACAGACAGACAGACAGACAGACAGACAGACAGACAGACAGACAGACAGACAGACAGACAGACAGACAGACAGACAGACAGACAGACAGACAGACAGACAGACAGACAGACAGACAGACAGACAGACAGACAGACAGACAGACAGACAGACAGACAGACAGACAGACAGACAGACAGACAGACAGACAGACAGACAGACAGACAGACAGACAGACAGACAGACAGACAGACAGACAGACAGACAGACAGACAGACAGACAGACAGACAGACAGACAGACAGACAGACAGACAGACAGACAGACAGACAGACAGACAGACAGACAGACAGACAGACAGACAGACAGACAGACAGACAGACAGACAGACAGACAGACAGACAGACAGACAGACAGACAGACAGACAGACAGACAGACAGACAGACAGACAGACAGACAGACAGACAGACAGACAGACAGACAGACAGACAGACAGACAGACAGACAGACAGACAGACAGACAGACAGACAGACAGACAGACAGACAGACAGACAGACAGACAGACAGACAGACAGACAGACAGACAGACAGACAGACAGACAGACAGACAGACAGACAGACAGACAGACAGACAGACAGACAGATAGATAGATAGATAGATAGATAGATAGATAGATAGATAGATAGATAGATAGATAGATAGATAGATAGATAGATAGATAGATAGATAGATAGATAGATAGATAGATAGATAGATAGATAGATAGATAGATAGATAGATAGATAGATAGATAGGCAGGCAGGCAGGCAGGCAGGCTCAAAACTCAATAAATAGGCAAACAATGCTATTTGCATTCAGAAAACACACACGGAGAAGAATGAACAAATAGGAACGAAGATGGAAGAAAACAATGGGCTTAGTCTGCCTCCGAATGCCCACCTAGAACCATACATCTCTACAGGATGTTACATGGAAGGCCAAAAAGTTTGTAGTCTGCCAGACACGTTCTGTGTTTCCTCAATCAAAGTTGGATGCTCAAGTACATCACATGGGCTGCACGGCGTATGCAACGGACTACTTACACGTTCTGGATTGTGCAAATGTAGAGCTATTGGTACATAACTAATGCAGCCTAGGTTCATGGTGGATGCCTGCCTCGATGATGAATACCGGGAGGAAAACGATGCATTTGTGTAAAGCTTCGTGTTGCTGACTGGGGAGGCAGATACGATTCAGCAGATGATTGTTGCCAAGCTTACGTGACGTTTTCCGCAATTCACAGCCATGGTGCGCACAACTAGGGGCCTAATTTCCTGTGATATCTGTGTGCGAAAGTATTCATTGGCAGATGGGGGCCATTCTACAAGATGCGATTTTCCAGACGTTAAGCAGTGCGCAAGTTTGGGCTAGTTGGTTGGACGTAATTAAACTGAGAGCGCTAATGTACATCTTGGGCACAAGAAAAGTTGTTACTAGCTTTGTTAATATCACAATGCACAATGGGAGTATCAGCTTCACTTCTTTGTAGTCTTCTATTAGCAGCGTGGGAGCAAGTAGGAATAATTATCTTCTATGGGGCGAGGTTGTCTCTTACATATTTGATCGAACAGCAGTCGCTGCAGCTCCGCTGACTTGACGAGGTTGCATGTCGATAGTACGAGTTTTAGGGCTTGGTATCAATAATATATTTACCAAATTGACAATCTAGATAAGACAACGGCATCCCACAGTAAGTAAACTTTAATTTTTTACTTTCAATGCATCACACACCATCAAAATCAGTGTAGTGGTTTGAAGAAAACAATTTCTTTATTCCCATGTGTTTAGATTTGAGATCCAGAGCTAAAGGTTCCTTTTAAGAGCTGTTCGTTACTATTTTGTAATTTCTCCTCAAATGACTACAAGCTGTTTCTAAAGCATGGCGAGGTGGCCAGGTTTTATTATTCATGCCTGCCTGTTTTAGCATTTTAAAGAGTATTTAGGTTTGAATGATTCTTCCTTAGCGCTCCATACATAGTGACACGCATACTATAGTAGTCAGCTACCGTACTGCCCGTGAGCGCAACAATGTTCATAGAGCATTTGTTTTCAAGAAGGTCCGTAACACTCTTATGGGATACAATAAAGCTATTTACTAGAGATAGAAGTGTACCACTGGCATGTCTTCTACTATAGAGCGAAGGGCCACAATAAAGACTGGGTTGTCGAAAAGAAAAATAACGCTGTAATATTCCTATATTTTGTGCCAACGCAAACAATACTGCGAGCGACCAGCTTAACGTCCCTTACATTTCGGCTTTTAACGCTTTCTTATACATAAAAAACAGGCATTGTGCACAATCCTGCCATTCTCGAGCTGCATGCTTAGCTAAAACGGTCTGCAACCCGGATAGATTATTTAAGGAGAATAAGACTCTTCCCTGCCTTGACGCTTTGTGGTTTCTCAGTGCATATTTTAAAACCATGTGTTTTGCCTAATGATCAGATGAAGTGCACAAACTTAAGCACACGAATGATTCTGGAATCAGTTAAACGTTTAGGCACATAAGGCCTAAATAGGTGTACCCTGTAGCCGTGTTTCGTAGGTTCTTTGTCTGCAGTATCTAATAATTGGCTTCATAATATTCCAGAACACCACTCGCTTCCCTCATCGGACCAGAACGGGTTCAAGGAAGCGGAAGCCAGTGTCAGCTTTCAAAAAAAAAACACAAAAACTGGTCAATTCTCTTAAGAAACTCTTACTATTCCCGACAGCTCGTATTGCGATTGTTACACAAGAGCTTCGAGCTTCGAGTCATGGCCTTATTTCGGAAGACGAGAGTATCTCTACTACTGAGGGTCGTATTCCGGCAACTGCCGGTGTACAGCCTCGCGCGAGTAATAATAAAGGGCAAAATGAATGGAAAAGAAGAATACTTAAACAACACTGACTCTGCTCACAGAATGACGTATACAGTGGTGCCATTCTTCTGCCAAACCACCAAATGCCCAACTTGTTAGAAATAACAGATGGCGACCATAGAGAGTTGAGGAGGTTTAAGGGCCAGTGGGTCCAGCGGGCGAGCGGCGACGCAACTACGCATGTGCAGTACGCTAGGGGGAGGGGGGCGTGCGTGCTTACGGAGCAGGCCGTTCGTTCGCTAGTCTTCTCTCCCCAGCGGAGTGCGCAGACCAGCGTTTTTGCGAAACAAATATGGCGACCAACCGCACGAACTGCGGCATGTCGTCGGCGTCATCATCAAACGCGGCGCTGGCTCCCCTGCAGGCGAAAAAGTACCAGAGGCCCACCACTGAAGAGGACCTTCTTATCATCCTGCGAGAGCTTTCATCAACGAGGATGTTTGGCGACGCTTTGAAGTGCGTAACTATGATCGAGAACGTAAGGCGAGCACACTGATCTATTCACAGTAACTCCAACCTTGTTCGACAGGCGGTGCAGCCAAACGCTCCACTTGACCGAGCGAAGGACCGCTGAGCTAACACTCTTCCTTTCGGGTAGCGCTTCACTGTTGTCTCCGCTCGCTCGCTCGTACCGTTGGCCCGAAAACCTGCTCAGCTGTGACTCCCTAATAACCCCGGATATATCGAAACTGGCCAAGCATCCGAAAACCGCCATCTTTGTGCACATAAGGGAGTAAACAACTCATATAAAATGTCAAAGGAAATCTCTGGCGTTGCAATCATTCAGCTACAGAGAAAATGAGGTATGCGGATTGGTATAATCTTCATGATTGTGGCTTCAGACATACTTCTGGTGTTATTTTATATGCTTTATCTTAGTAAAGTTCAAAGCAATGAGATCTTTTTTTTTCAAACGCATTAAACCTACACCCTTCTCTACACATGCATAATCATTGCACATCTTTCCATTCTAACCCATTATTCTGTTCGAAGTTACCATAAAATTTCGATATGGCCTATAGGAACGAGATTAGAAAAATTCATTAAGACTCAACATTAATATGCTAATTCAACTGCCATAGTTCCATTTTCTGTAGACAAAAGCGCCAGTAAACCTTATACTATTTGAACGCCTTGCTGCGCGAAACGATCTCCGAAACAAACTATAGCCAGCTAGGCCCCATGAAAGCCATGATTAAGTTCTCACCAGAAATTTTGGCAGAAAACTTTATTGTGCCCAATCCTACGCACTCCACGAACTGCAACATGGCCGTTACCGTATGTTCACTGACTTATGAAAAAAAGATATTGTTGCGGTTGCATAAGGCCCAATCTCAAACATACGCCATACACGTATTCAAATTTCATCTGTGTGGTCATTGTTATTTTTGCTTCCTATACTTCCAGACAAGCCCTACATGCTTCTTTATGCCAATGGTAGTGAATGCATGGTAGTGCGCATTCCAGAAACAAAGACCATGGGAGTGGCTCAAGAACACGGAAAGAAAGACGGCGCTAAAGGTAAATATCAAACGCCCACAAACTTTCTGACTTTAAGTTGGTATTCTGGCGATGTGGTAATACTTTTTGTGAACACGAAGCCTTTCATGAAGAATAGATTACGAACGTAACATTCGTACGTTCGTGCAATAACTATCGCGTAAAATTATTAAGCATTGGTACATACGCTTATATTGTCGCGGTTTATTGAGACTGGGAACTTTAATTGTGAGGCGCCGTCCTGTCGCACTCTGTCGTCAGACCCGAGAATGGAGAACGCAGCCTTCTTCTTCTATTGAGCCTGCGCTCACTGTCCAGCAGATCGGCTCGACGTTCGCACGGAGCCGACGCGTCTCTCTCGAGTTCTGCAGACGTTTCATCTTATTCTGGTTGACGTAATGTTGGACCTTCCATTTTTGGCAAAGACATTCCAAACGCTGATTGACACCCGCTGAGTAAGACATCTGACCAGTCGGAAGTATCGAAGTTGTTTTATTCATCACTTTCTGCGTCGCCTAGCTCTAGCCTCGTCAGTGGCTCCGCCACGTAGGCGGAATCGCGC
Organism: Dermacentor andersoni; assembly: GCF_023375885.2. NCBI lineage: Eukaryota > Metazoa > Arthropoda > Arachnida > Ixodida > Ixodidae > Dermacentor > Dermacentor andersoni. The sequence goes on from NC_092821.1 coordinate 85,351,256, forward strand.
GACGCCAAGGCGGCGATGCCAGCTGCGATTGAATTTGAAGGAGAAGAGCTCACAACGAAGGAGAGGGCCCGCTGGCGCGAACAGCACATATTCTGCGCTGACAAGCTTTCCTCCGCAATCGCGCTATCGCCGCAGCCGAGATGACCTGGGAACATGGTGTGGCCGAGGCAGCCACTGCCGCCGTATTATTCGTACACCGCCGTCGTACGGGTACGCGGGGGCGTAGATTGCTGGAAATACCACCCGATCCACCTCAAGAGTGTAATGGAAGGGGCTGCCCGACTTACAGAAGACGTCGACAGCGCCCTGGTAAATATCCTAAATGACACTTTGTTGATAACCTCTACCAGTATGGACTGCATTGATGCCTACCTTCGCGTCAAAAGCCTCACCATCGCTGGCAACCCATGAAGCGGTGGTGCACCCCACCTCTCCGCAAGACTCCTGTAGAGGCATTTTCGCTTTACCCGTCGACATTAAGGAAGCCGAAGTCTTGCCCCATGTTCGGCAAGCTAACCCGGAACCACCGGTGCTCCAGACCCGCCGAATGGGACAAACCGAAACAATATTGCTCACTTTCCTCGGGAAGAAGGTGCCATTCTACGTCAACTACGCCCACTGCTGGCTCCGATGCACCCCTTTTCAGCAGAAGGTGGAAGCCTGTGTCTAGTGCAAGCAAATTGGACACCGGCCGGATGTTTGCCCGGTTGTGTGCGTTCCACCTTGTGAGAAGTGCGGCAAGTCAGCCCCTACGCGCACCATATCTGCTGCCCTAAATCTGTGATATGTGCGGGAGGCCACGACACGGGCTTGGCCCATTGTCCACAGCGCTACAAGTCCAACAGGACCCCTCCTCCTCCAAAGAAATGTGAAAAAGAAAAGTGATCACGCAAGAAGCCGCCGCTGCCCCTCAAAGGAAAAGAACAATGGCCGGCACTACCGACACCATCGACCTCACCATCAGGACCACCACAAACCAGGTAAGCTGGGCTGGGGTAGCACTACTCGGCTCCTCATTTCCCAACTCCCCTCCCAACCTGACAAAAGCTAATCAATCTTTCTTGCTAGCTCAAGAAAACGCAATGTTAGGAGTTAAAGTAGCCCAGATCGAAGCTCAAATCAAATCGCTTGACTCCACTATCCGAAGTACGTGCAATGTATCAGAGGACATGGTAATTTCCAACAACTTGCAGACGAGCCCGCTGGTGGCGCCTCCCACTCTAAATACGGTATGACCTGCGCCCGTCAAACGCAGGAACCCCGGTGAGTCCGAAATACTCTTCCTCACACTCCAACACAGAATAATGTCCGAAACAAATAAAAATATTTAATTATCTGGCAGTGGAACTGCCGGGGGTACAAAGAAAAGCTAATTTCCAACACTGCATAGCCAATAGCCCAACCCCGCCGGCGGCAATAGCGGTACAAGAAGTGCACTGTGCAGTAAAACTACCAGGATATAATACTCACTTGTCGCATCGCTCCACTGCAGAGCCGTACACGGCATTCCTTACACAATACACAACGACACCTCCCAGTAACACTTACCAACTTTGCCGGGCTTGACATAGAACACGACTTCATTAAAATTCTTCCACAATTTCACAAAATTCGTACCATATCGATTCTCAATGTTTACAGCAAAAGATAAGAAACGCAAATTCGACGCTCTTTCTTTTTGCCCACAAAGAAGCCGGCCGGCACCAGTTAGTTATTGTGGGGGATTTTAACGCACTGCATCAAGCCTGGGGTTACACAACCAGCTCTCCTAAGCGTAGGGAATTACGGGAACTGATTCAAGATTCTAGTAGGCGCACCGCCGGTAGAAATAGCCAAATAACATAAGCACCATGTTCGCGGGAGTGTGAATTTGTAGTGTAGAATACTTGGGAACAGGAGCATTGCACGTTAGTTTTTTTCAGGACAACATGAACAGGAAGAAGCACACGCAAGGGAAATACTAAATATTTTCATCGACAACGTCGTCTCCGATCTTCCCTTGAATCACATGCGCCAAGTATGATTCCAGCATGACGAAGCACCACCACATTTTTCCACCTCTACAAGGAGCTGGCTTGACCGTCATGTTCCACGACAGTGGATTGGACACGCAGGAGCAATGTTTCGGGGGCCGAGAGCTCCTGAGCTTTCTCCGCTCGACATTCCTTTTCTTTGTCTTTTTGGGAGGGAGGGGGGTTCTCCGTTTAAGATTTAGTTTATGCAACAGAGCTTATAGACGTTAACGACACAAAGAACAAGATATTAGTTGGCTGTGCGAGCATCTGCCAGTATAACTGTGCTGAGTTATCGAGTCAACGCGAGAGTGGTTTATTCGTTGTGATGCTGTAGAAGGAACGCATTTCTAACATTTTTGAAGCATTGTCATCTTGATGGGTGTCGTGTTTCCACGAAAAGTGAGATTTCTGCATGAGCTCACGGACCTAAAAATAGGAGAATGAAATATTTGTTACCACGATTAAATCTGTTTTTCTTGTTGACGATTTCAATCAACTTCACAATATTTAAAAATTAGTAGTCACTTCATTTGTGTCACCCAGGAAAAGAGGATGCCCGCTCGTGTAGTTGCCGCTACGCATGCGCACTGCCCTCCGGCTTCCCCGTGGCTCCCTTATCTCAGCATGGCAGCTGCTACCATCGTTACAGGCTGGGCGGTCGGCTGTGTCGACACCGGCTCCCGATTCTCCGATTTTCGACTTTGCGAGACAAAGACTCTCATAGATATCATCTTTACATCTGTGCCTCCGCCCCGTTTTCCGGCTAAACGCCGCACGCAACAGCCGCGTCACATCAGGGAGGAGCTTTGCGCCTATTCTTACTGTCTTGCATGAGTAATCATGTGAACGAAAATTGAAATTTCCAGCAGGATATCTCGGAACACGGGCATTCCTGAAGAATTCCGCCAAGTGGATCTCTGTAGAATCGCAACCACCTCTAAATTTTCAATACAAACATGCGCGCTTACCGCAGTCAGTGAAAACTTTATTATTCAATTTTAGTTACCGGGCTAGCAGACAGCTATAATTATCGTCTCACTTTGTGTACCCCTGGCCACATAACTTATTGGCATAGGCGAATTTCACGTACTTCTCAGAGCTTAGGTTTAAGAAAAGGCGTAAAACTTAACTTTGATCAACCTGTATATTTACTCTGTCATACACGCACTGAGACTGCGTGAGTTTTTCAGACATCTTGTTTTCTACGTGCGTACACTTCACCAGATTCAGGGCTTCTAAATGTGTGGCGCGTCACTGATATTTCGGCATTGAGGCACATTCGTGCTGCTTGACCTATGCGACAGCGTCTATAGGCTACATTACGGCGTTCATTGACATGAGAAATGTTCCTATTTTTGAATTATTTCTATTTTAATCTTTTCTCTTTTAATTTTTTCTCTTTTACCATAGGTCACTGCGTTATTTTAGTGCGCGGAGATCTTCACAACGACATATCTTTAATCATGGCCTGCAGAATATATTATGCTGCATCCTGCAATCCGTGGAAATCTCATCGAGTTAACAACACCCAATGCTTGAATATATAGAGCTCCAAAGTTACGTCCCGAGACGTCTCAAGAACATCCAACAACAAAAAACATTGTTTTGTAAAGTTCATAAATAAAATTGCTCCTGCGAAAGATATTTCTAGTCTTCTGGCGCGTCAGGATGCCAAGTAATATTTGCTTCCCTTAATATATTTTTTATTTTATTTTTTTATTCAAATACCCTAAAGGCCCTCTTGGAGAGGGTATTACATAGGGGGGGCACACGAAACACACTAATAAGAATATGCGAAAAAAAATAGTCAAAATAAACAATTCAGCAAACATAGTAAGAACACCACAAAATACGCATACACCAATATTGGAAGTGGATTAAAGTTCGAATAAAGATAAGAATGAAGTGTGAAAATCGAAACACCGGGGGTTCAAGGATAACACAAAAAGAGAAAAAAACTGCAATACGATGTCAAACAAGATACTATACTATACTATACAAAAAATACTATACTATACTGTACAAAGGTATACTATACGATACCAAGGTATTAAATTAGCCCTGAAAAGAAATAGCTAACACCAAAGACGCATAGAGACGTCAAGTTCTGATATGATTCCACAGCATTTGATGAAATTGATCGGTGTTAACTTCAGTGGCAATATCAGATGGTAGGTTATTCCAGTCAGCTATGGTTTTGGGGATGAATGATTGTGCGTATTGGGCCGAGTGGCAAGCTGGGCGTTTGACTTTGCAGGGGTGATCACGGCGAGGAAAAATGACAGGGGGTGACTGAAAGAAGTCGTCGCGCAAACGATCATGATGATAAAGTTTGTGAAAGAGAGATAGGCGGGCGTGTTTCCGTCGTAGTGATACGGAGGCAGTTCGGCACGAATTTTTAAAGATGTAACACTGGAGTACGGAGAAAAATCTGAAAAAATGAAGCGAGCAGCACGGCTTTGCAGGGATTCAATGTTACGTATAATGTAGTCTTGGCTCGGGTCCCAGATGGCACATGCATATTCAATTTTAGGCCTGATTAACGTGGTACGCGAGTTTCTTTAGGTGTGAAGGCGCTTGCTTTAGTCTGTGTTTCATGATTCCGAAAGTACGGTTAGCAGATGCAAGAGTAACGTTGATGTGATGATGCCATGTTAGATCCGATTGCAAGTTGATTCCTAAGTATTTGTACGTGGTAGTAAGTTCGACAACATTGTTACCTATAAAGTATGAAGTTGGAATACGGGAAGAGGAGTGCGTAAATGACATGCACTTAGTTTTAGTATGATTTAGGGTCATTTGCCAGTCTGAACACCATCTGTTTATTGCGTTGAGGTCTGACTGCAAAGCTTGATGATCAGTGTCAGTAGAAATGGTGCGGTAAATTACGCAATCATCGGCGAACAGTCTTACTCTGGACGACATGCAGTTAGGCAAGTCATTAATGTAAATTAGAAAAAGCAAAGGGCCAAGCACGCTCCCTTGTGGAACGCCGGACGTGACAGGAATAAAAGAGGAGTTGCAATGATTAATATTTGTGAATTGAGTTCGAAAAGACAAGAAATCTTTTATCCATGCAATGACTTGTGCGTCAATGTTAAAATGTTTAAGTTTCAGTAGTAGCCTGTGGTGAGGAACGCGGTCAAAAGCTTTGGAAAAATCTAAGAATGTTGCGTCGACTTGGTTGCCAGCGTCAATACATGAAAGTAAGTCATCAGTAAACCCTGCAAGTTGTCCATCGCATGAATATCCCTTGCGAAAGCCGTGCTGGTATTTGAAGATTATGTTATGTTCTTCTAAGTGTTTTATGATTTGAGAATGTATGATATGTTCGAGTAGTTTGCAAACGGTGCTAGTTAACGAAATAGGCCGGTAGTTAAGCGGTGGTGAGCGATCGCCAGATTTAAAAATTGGTATGACCTTGGCTGTACGCCAGTCATTAGGAACTTGGCCGGATGATAATGACTGTGAAAAAAGAGCGCACAAGATTCCCGAAATGCTTTGCGATGTACTTTTAAGCAACTTGTTGTTGAACCCAACGTGGTCAGATGCAGATGATACCTTACGATTATTAACTAGTGATATGATACCGGACTCGGTAATATTTATCTGCGGCATGATGATATCGGAAAGTGTACCTATGTTTGGGCATGAAGTGACGTCCTCGCGGGTGAAAACAGACGAGAATGCATTGTTTAATATTTGTGCACACTTTGACTCGGGAACAGTGGCGCCTGTGGGATCGGTAAGCACAACATCGGGGTGATTGCTTGGATTTATTACTTGCCAAAATTTACGAGGATTGTTAGTCAGCATAGATGACAGGTCGTGGTTGAAAAAGTGACGACGACTGGATTTAAGTAACTGTTGGTATTCTTTGTCGCACTGTTTGTATGTAAGCCACGATGGTACAAGATTGGATTTCTGGGATTGCCTGTACAATCGCTTTTTTTTGTTGTTTAGACGCCGAAGTTGCTTGTTGAACCATGGCGTAGAGCTCCTACTCCTAATTGTTATGGACGGTATATATTTGTTAACGACGTCAGTAAACATATTTTTGAACGCGACCCAGTTTTCTTCAACTGTACGGGACAAGAAGTCATTAAGAAACTGGTCGGCAAAAAAAGATAATTGTGCATTCATTCCATCAAAGTTAGCTCTGCTATAGCATTTAATTTTTTTTTCAATGATCTTCCTACTGTTATGCCGACAAACAATGTTCCCAGTAATGACGTCATGATCGGAGAGCCCATCTAGGTGACTAATGTTGACGCAAATGTCAGGGATATTAGTCAGGATTAGGTCAAGAATACTGGAGCATGTGGCAGTGCGCCGTGTGGGTTGCATGATAAGTTGGGATAATGAAAAATCTAGACATGACTGAAGAAATGCATTCGATTCTCTTTCACTCTCCGTGACAGATAGAGTTGCCCAATTGATGCGTGGATAATTAAAATCCCCAAATATGAATAATACACAATTAGGAAATCGGTTACACACTTCACTCAAAATGCGATAGAACTCTTCAACAAAAGTACTGGCCATATCAGGGGGGCGATAAAAAACACCGATAAGTATGTCAGTACTGCTACCTTTTAACAACACCCATACACATTCAAGAAACGTAGAAATTATGATGGGTACACATGATAATTCTTTTTTTATTGCCAACAGAACACCACCACCTCTCCGATTTGACCTGTCGCAGCGAAATATGTTGAACGTCGCCTCGGTAACAAAAATGCTGTCGTCGGGAACATTGTCCGTAAGCCACGTTTCCGTGAACGCGATTAAGGATGCAGAGCATGAATCGATAAGCGAGGAAATGGGAACAGCTTTAGAGAGGATACTTCTGGTATTTGTATAGAGGAAAGTTAATGCGGTATTATGGCAAGGCTTATGAACTGACGGCAAAGAAGGGTTGATTACTTGAGCTGAGGCAGGAGAATGATTGGGTCATTCGTCAGCACTTCCGTGGGCGCCGTCCTCTACCTCTGGCGCATCATTTCCAGATGTTTGTAAACGGACTGCGCAGTTGGCATCCGTGTCCCAGACGTAAGCGTCAGCATTTAGAATGAGCTTGGTGAAAGCAAGGCGGGGACGATCACCCTCCTTTTTTATTGACTTCGAGAACTGCCAAAGCTTTCGGCGCTTATCGCGCACGACAACAGAGTAGTCCCGTGCTATCCTGAAATCTGTTTCCTTCAGCTTGCTGCCATTGCTGAGCAGCGTCTCGATTTCTTTTTCATTGTAGAATTTAGCAATTATTGGCCGATTTTTCTCGGCTGAGAACCGACCCAAGCGGTGGGCCCTGGCAATAGACTGTACTGAAAGCCCCAGTTTATTTTTACAAAATTCTCGAACTATAGCCTCGGTACTGTCCCACGTTTCTGAATGGCCGGTGTCTGCAATGCCAAAAAACAGTGCATTCGATCGTCGTGAACGGTTTTCGAGGTCATCAATTTTCTCTTGGAGTTTGCGAACGTTACTGTCACAGGTTTCTGGAAGTTGCGTTGGAGGCATAGGTACACGTTTAGATTCAAGGTCATCGACGCGTTTAGTTAGCGCGTCTAAGTCATTCTTGAGGATGCTATGCATTTCTAGAACTTTATTTACAGATTCTAGAAGGCTCGCGTTATTTGTCTCGAGACGCCTAATTGCATTGCACACTAAGTCAAGCTTCTCCTCCTGCGCCTTTGTCATCGGACCAGGGTTCGACTCAATGTCACCACCTAAGAGCAAACGACGCCATAGGTACAAAGCCGCGGAACGAAAACGCTTGCAACAATCGGGTGGCCACGACACCGCAACAAGACAGACATTGTTATCACGAAAGGCGTAGGAATCGTGGTAGCTAACCTGTACAAATGCAAACGGTGAGAGCAACATCGCATCTGCGGTGGCGTGACCCGACGTGTCGAAGATGTTGGCGCCCTTTTCATACTGCGGATCAGCTGACAATGTTCCATGTTGCCAAACGAAGGGTGCTCCCGTGTCCAGAAGTGGCGGTGTAGGTAGCGGCCGGCTCGAGGATAGGACGCACTGTTCCATTCCAAGGGCGGCGGTCCTAGTTGATGCGTCAGCACACCATCCGTCATTTATCTTGAATAGCCGAGTCGAAGCAATAGGCGTCAGCAGACCAAGCCCAGTCACCAGCACCTGTACAAATGCAAACGGTGAGAGCAACATCGCAACTGCGGTGGCGTGGCCCGACGTGTCGAAGATGTTGGCGCCCTTTTCATACTGCGGATCAGCTGACAATGTTCCATGTTGCCAAACGAAGGGTGCTCCCGTGTCCAGAAGTGGCGGTGTAGGTAGCGGCCGGCTCGAGGATAGGACGCACTGTTCCATTCCAAGGGCGGCGGTCCTAGTTGATGCGTCAGCACACCATCCGTCATTTATCTTGAATAGCCGAGTCGAAGCAATAGGCGTCAGCAGACCAAGCCCAGTCACCAGCACCTGTACAAATGCAAACGGTGAGAGCAACATCGCAACTGCGGTGGCGTGGCCCGACGTGTCGAAGATGTTGGCGCCCTTTTCATACTGCGGATCAGATGACAATGTTCCATGTTGCCAAACGAAGGGTGCTCCCGTGTCCAGAAGTGGCGGTGTAGGTAGCGGCCGGCTCGAGGATAGGACGCACTGTTCCATTCCAAGGGCGGCGGTCCTAGTTGATGCGTCAGCACACCATCCGTCATTTATCTTGAATAGCCGAGTCGAAGCAATAGGCGTCAGCAGACCAAGCCCAGTCACCAGCACCTGTACAAATGCAAACGGTGAGAGCAACATCGCAACTGCGGTGGCTATAAGTATTCACGATTCCACTCTCCACGTACAGATAAGGTAGGGTAAGAAACCGTTTCACCTAAAGATTCAGAAGATGATTGGCAATAAAGCCATGCTTCCCGAAGGTATTCACTGTAAAGGGTGAAGCGGAGTTGACAAAATTAATCTGAATATCGTTAATTCTCGATATAGCAAAGTTGGTAAAATCTGCAATTTGCTTCATTTTATAGAAATTTGGCTATATTGAAATTCCACCGTTTATGCAAATAAATTCAGTCGCCGATAGATATTTCCTTCACGGAAGGTGCCGAAACATTTTCCAAATTGTCAGCCAATGTGAGAAAAGGCAGTTCCGCCCGAAATGCGAAGCATTGATTGCGATTGCAATTTATTAGATAGCGATACCAAGTACGGTTAGTCATCTTATAAGCTGCATCAAATGCCTTAAGTATTTCCTTGCTAACTAAATTAACAAGCACTTTGCGCACAGGAAAACACTAGCACATCTCACTCGATGACCGCGGCACTCGCTGCCAGAACGCTGGCTTGGTGAGCAGTGGCAGCAGTGGTGAGCGAATTCCCCTGCGTGCTGCCTTTTGTTTCATCGCGAACTAGGCGCGCGGCCCACAGCTCACACGAAGCCGTTTGCTATCTCGGGTTACCTAGCCTTCGAACCCATCGCAAGTTATCTCCAAGATTAGGCGCGCGCTGTCGCACTCAGCCGCCGCAGCCTCAGTAAAAGAGGTGATGCGAGCTCATTTGGCCCGCATCCCCGCTCCCCACGCTCCGCCTTGTGCGCCTGACATGACGGCGCGCACCCTCCCCTCCTTCCTCCCTTGCTAAGCCGAGAAGACAGCGCCGCATCAAGCCACCATCCTTCTCAGCTCACCCTCGCAAGCTTTCGCTCGCACCTACAGTATACGGAGCGCGGACCTTATGTCACCGTGCTTGGCCTTTATGTGGAACGTCGCGGCGACGCCAACAACGCAAATTTGCGTCAGGTGTTCACATAATTGCTATCGCAATAAACGAAAATAATCCGTTTGGTGGACATATGATAGTCGTCGGCGAAAGATTGTTGCATGCCGTAGCGACGATATCTTCACATCGGCGGTACGAAGTGAATCCAAGCACGCTTTTGCGTCCCCGCTGCCAGCGGGAAGCGAACGTGCCTCTCGCTGCAACGTCTCTCCGAAACTCAAGGTTACGCAACCTTATGTTACAAAACATGTGGAAAGACAGCGCATATTATTTCACGCCAATTCGACACGCCCGCTATTTGCTCCAAGTCAGATAACCTTCAAAACATGGCGCGTGGGCTGCGTCCACGCTCATTCACTGTAGCAGATGTGCGCAGCAACGGCCACGAGCTCCAATCGGCCTCCTATGCCAACTAGTGCAACAATGCGAAAAGCGGGCAAACAGCCTGTTCTTGTGGGGATAAAACAGTAGAAAACGACGCATTAAAGTAAATGAAAACTCTGCAGTGAAGTCAGCCAGTTGCATCCCTTCCTGTGAGACATTGAATCTTTTAAGTACAAGCAGTTCTTGCACGTTCACAGGTGATGAATTGTGCAGAAACATTCGTGCCTTACATGTTTCTAATAAGTTTGTGATCACATATATTAGTGTTTAAGCCCATTTAATGATATCCGCTGTGATTACTATGTTTATATGTAATGAAATACCATGCTACTTGCACGAACATATCACCGGACGATTTTAGAAAAAAATTCTGCATTTCAACTATACACAATAATTGGTTTATTCAATAAAGGACCAAAAACTGCTTCTTTTGCAATGACAAACTTATTCTAAATTTTACTTACATACAGGCAAGAAAAAAATCTATAGACCAAAATATTGTTTTTCAATTTATTCACCTGCCACTGTGACTATAGCATTCTGCTGCTATCGCAAGGCGAGGGGTTCATTTGCCAGCCACGGAAGTCGAATTTCTATGGGAGTAATAGGTAAAAAAAAAAGCTCTTGCACTTAGATTTAGTTCATCACCTTTTATTGCACTCTTAAACTTCAATATACTATTGCATGGGGGGCATGCTTATACAAAATCTAACACAAATAGAAAGCAAATGGCAGAATTGTAAAACGACCATCTTTCGTGCTAATTTGAGCGTGAAAATATTCATTGCATCAATATGTATTACTCAACAGCACTGCACAAATAAGCATGATCAGGTATAGCAAGTACTCTGTCAGGAAGCAGGTTCTACAGATGTATAAATGTCAAGACACGAATGCTCATACTACGTCGCGCTCATAGGACAACGAAAACCTTTTCCAAGAGGTGTCCTTCTGGCAGATATGAGTGGGCCACAAGCAGCAGAAACTTTATTCCAGGGCATTGTGTAATACCGCTTATGAAAGAATGAAGAGAGTGAAGGGGCTTTTAAAGGCAGTACCTCATGCTAATCTAATAAGAGGAACGATGAGCAAAAAAAATTCTGGTCGAGCCATTAAGTTAAACAGTAACCTTTCGAAAGACAGAAAATTCCAGGTGAGAGTTTGAGGTACATTTGGCCCACCCACACCAAAAACATAGGCACACTACTAGAAGTACTAGAGCCTATGGTGTACTACCGTCTATAGGAAAGCTATCTTATACAGAAATTATGAATGATGCAACAAGCTCTCGACAACACTGCAGACTTTCTTGGCCAGTCTAGCCTCTCGCATTCTGATAAGTGAGCTTACATCGACGCCGGGAAAAATAGAGTAGAATCAGAAACTACCCCAGATTGCATATTGTGTTCCACGTAGCTGGAGAAATATACCCACAAGTCAACATCCACAAATCCTCAGCTAGTGTAAGACCATGAAGGCAGAGCCAGCACGTGGGTGAAACAATTATGCCATGCCTGGGCGCAAACTCTACGCCCCGTGAAAAGAATAAGTGGGCACGGCGAAAGCACAAGGATTATGCGTCGCACAAGCCCCTTCTTGTTTTTCATTCAGGCCGTGCACATAATCATTGCAAAGCGCTCACCAGGTGGAACATGCTTTAGTTTTCCTGTCGAAGCGGCCGAGCAACACGTACCCTGGACTAGCCAGTCAATGGACAACACCTGCGGAACAGAAAATCCGGACCTGCGCACTTGGAAACTTCAGCTTCCTGATTATCGCGAGCCGCCATCGTATACGTCATCATCTCCGATGCCTATATACAGCAAACTCTGCTGCACGAACGTCGGTTTATCGAATATTTCAGAATAACGAACTTTTTAAAAATCCCCGGCAGTTTTCTTACAGATTCCATGCAGAAACGTTTCACTTAAACGAATTTCGGAACAGTCAAAATTTCAGTTTAACGAACTTGCTCAGAGGACCAAGGCTTGCACTGCACTGCACTGCACTGCACTGCAGGCGCAACCGATGTCCGCTCTCATCAAACCGCCGCTCCAGCGGCAATGTAACGTCGCTGGCGCTACAGCGCCCCTGGGGCAAAGCGGTGGCGCGGAAAACGAGCGGCAATGAGGCATGGCCTCCGAGACAGCCCGCACAAAACGAGCAAGCATGTAATCTCGGAGGCCATGAACAAAGTAACATCGCTGGCGCTTACAACGCCGCCAGAGCAAAGTGGCGATATGTCACACCACAAACCATGTGGTGTGTGTTTTTTTCCGACCGGCTAGTCGTGGCATGGTCGTCATCTCTTTCTTTCAAGTCTCGTCGGTTCCGCGTGTGCACACAAACGACCCACGTGGTGTGTTTTTCATTGATATGTACAAATTCCATTTCACACATTTCTAACACTAAGGATGCCACGTGATTTGCTCCATGAATCACACTTCAAACTTTTGACTCTGTATGCCATGTCTTACTGGTCTAGTGAATATTCAGTTTAGTGAACTTTCAGTTAAGTGAACTATTTCCTTCGGTCCTTTGAAGTTCACTCAAGTGAGAGTTCACTGTATATGGACCTCCCGTGCTGTGCAGTCAGTGGGCACGGCGAAAGCACAAGGATTATGCGTCTCACGAGCCCCTTCTTGTTTTTCGTTCAGGCCGTGCACATGATCGCTGCAAAGCGTTCACCAGGCGAAGCATGCTTCGTTTTTCCTGTCGAAGCTGCCCAGCAACACGTGCCCTGGACTAGCCAGTTAATAGACAACACCCGCGGAGCAGAAAATCTGGACCTGCGCACTTGGAAACTTCAGCTTCCTGATTATCGCGAGCCGCCATCGTCTACGTCATCAGCTCCGATACGTATATATATATGGACCTCACGTGCTGTGCAGTCAGTGGACAAGGCGAAAGCACAAGGATTTTGCGTCTCACGAGCCCCTTCTTGTTTGTCGTTCAGGCCATGCACATCATCGTTGCAAAGCGCTCACCAGGCGAAACATGCTTCGGTTTTCCTGTCGAAGTGGCCGAGCAACACGTACCCTGGACCAGCCAGTCAATCAACAACACCTGCGGAACAAAAAATCCGGACCTGCGCACTTGGAAACTTCAGCTTCCTTATTATCGTGAGCCGCCATCGTTTACGTCATCAGCTCTGATGCCTATATATATAGGATCTCCCGTGCTGTGCAGTCAGTGGGCACAGCGAAAGCACAGGGATTATGCGTCTCACAAGCCCCTTCTTGTTTTTCGTTCAGGCCGTGCACATCATCGCTGCAAAGCGCTCACCAAGTGAAACATGCTTCGGTTTTCCTGTCGAAGCGGCCAAGCAACACGTACCCTGGACCAGCCAGTCAATGGACAACACCTGCAGAACAGAAAATCCGGACCTGCGCACTTGGAAACTTCAGCTTCCTGATTATTGCTCGCCGCCATCGTCTACGTCATCAGCTCCGATGCGTACATATATATGGAGCTCACGCGCTGTGCAGTCAGTGGGCACGACGAAAGCACAAGAATTACGCGTCTCACAAGCCCCTTCTTGTTTTTCATTCAGGTAAGGGACAACGGTCCTGTTGAGGCTTACCATAGATACGATGTCTGTCTTTTGCTTCTGCCGTGCCCACGGTATATGATCGGAGTGCTTCTTGCAACTTACCATTGTTTCGTAGGCTTGCTCTGTTCTTGTGGCGAAGTGGAGCCTTATCCTGGCCCTAATACTACTGAAACTATGCTTAAACACATTATTGATGAACTGAGTGAACTGAAACAAACCACATAGTCTGTGAGTCAACAACTAGGCGAAACAATTGACAGGATGGCGTCTATCGAAAGGAAACTGGACGGACTCACCTCAACTGTCACTGATTATTCCCAGAGAGTCGATGAACTGCAAAACGCTGTCGAAACTTTGCTCCGGGAAGTTGACGACTTAGAAAACAACAGTAGGAGAAACAATCTAATGGTTTATGGCGTGAAAGAACAAAAATGAAGAGCAACATCAGGACCATTTGTGTCAAAAAAAATTTTTTAGTGACATACTGCAGGTTTCTAATGTATCCATCGAGCGAATCCATAGAATGGGAAAGGCCCGCTGAAAATAATTGCCGCCCAATACTCTTTAAATTGTTAGACGGAAGGGACAAGGGTAGGATTCTTCAATACTGCAGCAAACTGGAAAAGACAGAATGCAGCATCTCTGAGAACTTTTCGCCTTGAGTTCAGTCGATACGCAAGAAGCTTTGGGTCAGCGCCCAACAGCAGAAAGCAAACGGAGGAAAGGTCGGGTTGTTTTTTGACAAGATAAAGATAAACGGAAAGCTGTTCAGATGGGAAGAAACTCGTGAGGAGAGGTTGCCTATAAGTGGGGAATGACAAGTCTGTCAGGTTTCTCGTAAGACATGCGCAGACTGCGGTATTACCCAGCCAACGACTAGATGTCCACCCCACTGCAGGCCCTCGTTCTCTTTCTTTGTTGAATATCATTGCCAGAAGCATTTGGAATAAATGCGATGAACTAGACGCTCTCCTTATCACACACGACCCAGACGTCACAATCATAACTGAAACGTGGCTGAACGAAGCAATTCCAGATAAAGAAGTAATATCCAACACCCAGGAGATAGTACGGCATGATCGCAGCACAATTCGAGAGGGCGTAGCTGTAGCGATAACAAAAGGAATGAGATTACACAGTTATTCTCCGTAACACAGGCAACTAAATGGTTTGGATTTTGCTTCGGTTTTCTGATCTGATCATTTTTATTGGTTCGGTGTACAGGCCCCACGATGCTGACATTTCGGTTCTTGCACGATTGCGCGATTTTATGGAAGAACATCGTAGACGTTATACTGGCATAATGATTTGTGGTGACTTTAACTTGCCAAGAATTAATTGGGAACTTTTGGCGGGAGTGACTTCATGTCAACATGCCACTCCTTTGCTCGATATTGCCTTTGCATTCAATTTAAAGGAGGTCGTGCAGGGGCCGACACGTATTGCATCAGGAACAAGCTCGCTTCTTGATCTTGTGTTTATTAGCGATGCCATTGAGAGATTCGGTTTCTCTATTGATATCATCCCAGGTATTTCTGACCACGAAGCAGTGCTGTTGAAAAGCAACATGGTGCGGCCGCCGGCCCTTGAGCTAAGAAAACCGTTTCTCGACTTTAACAGTCTCCTAGACGAAAGTATTTTAGATTTATTGGAGCAAGACTACGATCAATTCATGGAAAAACACGCGGCTGGTCTCATAACTGTCAATGACCTATGGGTGCACTTCAAGACTATTGTACATGAATGTATCGCAAGATACGTGCCGAAGAAATGCAGTAAAATGAATTGCACTAGTCCATGGATTACGCGTGATGTGATCCAGCTTAAACGTCGAATCAAGCGCCTAGGATGCACACGATTTAGAACAGGTAGCGTTTCTTTGCAGTCCCTTCGCATAGGTCTGCGCATGAAAATAAAACAATCCAAGTATAACTTTTTAAATCTTAAAATGGATAAGTTTCTGACCACAGACTCCGCAAAATTTTGGACACACTTAACACAGAAGAAGGATCCAATTTGTAAAATTCGTTCGGATCACAGGGAAATTAATGATCCTTATTGCATCGCATCAGCTTTCATTGATTACTTTTCTTCAGTGTTTACAACGGATAGTACGTACACCCCAGAATTTCAGTCTCCGTGCCTTATCTTGCCAGACTTACTAATATCTGTCGAAGGTCTTGTTGCTGCCCTGCTTAATTTAAACGCAAGAAAGTCTCCTGGACCAGATGACATCCCAAATACATTTGTCTCCCCTTACGCAGAATGGTGTGCTAGATACCCTGTGGTCATTTACAATGAAAGTATCTTTAAATTAGGAAGTTCCAACTGACTGGAAGGTTGGGAAGGTCGTCCCCATTCACAAATCCGGAGACAAACTTTTTGTAAGTCACTACAGGCCAGCTTCACTGCTATGTACTTCGGGTAAGATTCTGGAGCATTTCATTTTCAAGCCCTTTTCTTTTTTAGAAAGTAGTAACTTCTTTTCTAGTAGCCAACATGAGTTTCGGCGTGGCCTGTCCACTGTAACACTACTAATTCACACAACCAATGAATTCTTGGCATGCCTTGATAACTGTGGGTAAATAGACGCAATATTTCGAGATTTCGCGAAGGCCTTCGATCGTGCTTCGCACCGTAAGCTGATGGTAAAACTCCGACATCTACTGAAAAATCGGCGTCTTGTTCAATGGCTTGACTCCTACCTTTCTGAACGGCAGCAGTACGTCCAGATCTCTGGTTCCAATTGTCCTCCAGCTTCAGTTCTTTCGGGAGTCCCCCAAGGATCCGTGCTTGGTCCACTTCTGTTCCTTATTTATTTAAATGACTTGAGTTTCGATTTCCCAGTGCGATGCCGTTTTTTCGCAGCCGACTGCTTTGTATACCTACCTATTCAAAAGGCTGATGATCATTGTATACTAAACGATTACCTGTCAGGGGTTTCGAAGTGGTGTCTCCCCTGGAAAATGTCTTTAAATACCTCAAAGTGTGCGAAAATGACAATTAGACGCAAGATGCATGTTCATAATTACACATACAAAATTAACGGCACAGCCATTTTTCATGTTAAGGAATACAAATACCTGGGGGTTGTATTTAGCAGTAACTTAAACTGGAGCTGGCATATCGGGCATTTGGCTTCAAAGGTGTCCAACAGGCTTTGGCTGTTAAGAAACCGCCTAAATCACTGCACAACTAAAACAAAATTTACAGCCTACACTGTATTAGTACGCCTATTGCTGGAATATGCGGACGTTCTTTGGGATCCGCACACCCAAGTAGATATAAATCGCATCGAAGGCGTTCAAAAGAAAGCACTAAGATTAATATACAATGCATATGGCAGACATGTGCCAGTCACTAATCTACTAAGGCAATCTGAACTCCAGACGCTTCAGTCCCGCCGCAAGTTACAGTTTAAAACTGCTGCATGGTATTATTAATAATTTAACAAGCATTAATTTTGCCTCTTACATGGAATATAATACTTCTCGGCCAACACGCGGCAAACACAACTCGACAATAGTAGTGCCACGATGCCGAACTAAAGCTTACCACTTTTCTTTCTTTCCAAAAGCAATATCAGAATGGAACGGGCTTCCGCATGACGCAGTCAGCTTGACAAACCAATATTCCTTCATATCTGCTGTCGTTTCTCTGTTATAGACGCAGTGTGTTTCTTCATGCTCTTATTTCTTGCATTTTTTTTTAGGAACGCAAGATATTTGTTCTTGCTCCTGTGCTCGCTTTTTTTTAGTGTGTGTGCGCTCGCTTTGTTGCATCGCGTTGTACAGCGATGTATGCTTGTTCCACTCCTGCCTTGGCTACCAAATAGCGACTGGCAGTATTGAATAAAAAAATAACCTTGAAATCATGGGGGGTGGACAAGTGGATACTATGGAAAATCGCAGATGCTGTAGTTGTGTCCAAGGTGTTGTACGGTATGAATTACCAACAGTGCACAACATGACAACTCATCGAATAAAGGTATCGGGTAATAACAGGTCTTCCTGACTTTGCCATGCTTGAAGATCTCTATGAGAAAGAGCAAACGAACAAGCACCTAGACAGAGTAAAGTTTCAGCCTGCAGCACAAATTATTTGCTTCAAGAGCTCAGAACCTGGTCCCAAGATACTATGCCAGATAGCATATGACATGCAAAGACGACTACCCCTCCCTTCAGAAACAACCTCGGGAGCACCTGAACTTGAACCACAAGAGGCCCATACCGTGCAATATGGGGAGAAACAATTAGGCCAGGAGACTATATGCAACTGCCGAACACACAGAGGAGGTTGCTAATCATGAAGATGCAAGCATACATCCGACACATCCGTAGCACTGTTACACTGATGTCGCAACAGCAGTGTAACAGTGCTATGGCACTACATAAAATTAAACCCCATTGAGTACCATTCCAGGTCATCCTACACCCAGAAAAGCCTAACTGAAAGCAATCAAAGCAGCACTTCTAGTGCAGATCACACCCTGCACAACACCCCGCATACCTGCATGGATTCACCACAAACTGGCTGGGCCTGCACATCACACGAGATTGTCATGAAAATGAGGAGATCGGCACGCGACTTGCAAGCACATGGCCAAGAACTAAATTACAGGACACATAGTCATGTAGATATTCCAGGACACAAGCGGGCTTATAAGTCAGACATAAGAACTGAAAACTAGAGTTGGTGTGGATTAATTATTAACTAAAGCGAAACCGATGGACAACGGACAAGAACGAAGCGCTCTGTGTGTTCATTTCGTTCTTGCCCCCCCCCCCCCCCAATCTTCTTTCTGTTGCACTATAGATACTCATGAGGCTGCACAGGAGAAGAATGGTACCTCCAACCGAAAGCCCGATTTCACATTGCAATCCATTCGTGCGCACGCACACACGCACACACAAAAATGTTGCAAGGGTGCAAGGCATGAAGCAGTATCAACATGATGACACTAGAGATGGATAAGGACTAACTTTCAACTAAGGTTTTTTGCAAAAATGTAGAGAGCTATGCAACTTACCCGAAAAGAAAAGACATCTTTGAAGGATAGACAAAAATTGGTGCTTGATCCAGCCAAACAAATAAAAATGCTACAGAAAGAAAATAGTGAAAAATTCTAAGTGCACAGAAAAAATCATTACAATTGCCAATCCTCCATGCCAGCACCTTTCAAGAAACAATGTTCTTATTCGAATGGACTGACTGACAGCTTGCTTATGCAAGCACACTCTTCTAGTACCATGACATTGAAAGAAAAAGAACTAGTTTCTTGGAAGGTAGCCACATGCGCATTTGGGGATGAGAATGTTTTTTTTTCTGGACTTGCATATTTATATTCTAACCAACAGTTACAACAGCCGTTTCTACAAAAACTAATTCATTCTGGGTGAACCTGTGCCCGTCAACAAAAACCGACTGAATACTCAACAGCAAGAGCAAAACGTTCCTTGAGCTACGCTTCTTCGAACGTCGTTCTCTTTGTCGCCTCCTGTCGCGTGCCAAGCGGCCGATTCTCGCGCACGACCCACCGGTCTTTCAGCACCGGCCCAGCGTTGCCTTGCGGTGCTTTGCTGGACGCTCGCGGTGTGGCGGCTCTTTGAAACGTAGTTGGGATGTGTCGGTCGTCTTTTTCTCCTCGCAATGCTGGCGACAATATATATTTTCTCCCTTTCCTGTTTTTAAGTTTGCTTTCATCAAGCACCAGTCTTTATGAGGTTTTATTGCTGTACTACTTATGGTAACCTTTATAAATCACTGCATTTTCACAATAAATATTTTTGATTAGAAGTTTGCGTACCCTCTTAATACTGCTTCAAACTATGCATTCTTGCTATATTGGCAAAATAAAAAAGAAATTATAAAGTACACAGAAGCATCATAAGGGCCATTAAAGTGACTTGTTGCAGTCTAAAAACATCAACAATAGCCTGGCTGCAAACGGCACCACAGAACACATAGGATGAACAAGAAAACCGAGAGGATCTAACAACGAAAAGTTTAATGTGCACACCGAGTGAATTGTGGCTGACAAGCAATAAACCGAACGTACACAAAAAGGAGAAGCAAAAATTAATGTGTGTTTCCTGAAAGAAAATGCATCCATTTCTAACGGAGGCCATGCTGACAAGATTGTGCCAGTATTTTTGGATCTACAGCCTCCATAATTTCTCTAGGCAGCCGATTTGCACAGAATGCTAGCTTTTTCCTCCACAATGCAAGCTCAGATGTAGAGAGTGGATTGTAGATGAAGAAGCTAGCATTCAGTGGGGATCGGCCTCCCAGAGAAATTGTAGAAGCTCTCGATGCAAAGACAATGGGAGAATCTTGTGTCAGCGTGGCCTTTGTTACACTTTCCGAAATGGATGCGTTTCCTGTTGGGATCTGTATGCAGACACATCAGTTCTTGCTTCGGCTTTTTGTGTAACTTCGATTTATTGCTTGTCAAACAGCATTTACTCGGCATGTTCAATGAACTTTCATTTGTTAGTACACATCATGATCGTATTGGTCACTAGCAGAAAGGTGATCATTCTTTTTGCAGTGAAGCTGTATATGCCTAGGCGAAACACTTGTGGTCCGACCACAAAAACGCTCGTGTTGGGGTATGAGCCATTTTTAGGGAGATGTGGTCCATTTCATTCGTCTGGCATGATGGACGGATAAATTTCTTGTTGGATAAACATAGAAATGCTTATGCATTCAAAACATATACATTTATCTACGTATTATTGCAGAGAAGGGACACAGAGGGGGACTGGGTTAAGCCAAGGTCATGATCTCATAATTACCTCACAGCAAAGGGGTGGTGGGCCATTCGCTACACCGATAGTGACGTCGTTTCTCTCGTGGTAGAGCGCGCATGCAGCAGTCTCTCTCCGACTTCCCAATACGTTCAAAAATGTGTCCCTGTATATAATTAAATGAACTGTGCGGCCCCGGTGTGTCACTTGGTAACTACAGTGCATAACCGAGTCAGGAATACTTTGATTAAAGCATTACAAAAAAAATGCGTAACATAATTCAGAAAGACTTTGATGGACCCGCTGGATTAACACAATGAGCCGCTCATTGCACTTTCCATGATGGTGATCTTGCAAAGCGCGATGTGTGACATTACAAATAAAAAATGTGATAAACTCAAGCCAAACGTGTGCGTCACCTCATTAAGAAACACAGACATAACCAATATTATAGAAAGACCTGAACAAACCGTCGGAATTAGCCCAGTGATAAACACCGTAGCCGCACAGTTCAGCTTTGCTGGTTTACTATCTGTACAGGGTGCATGGACAGTAATTTTTTCTGTTATCGTTTGTGAAGTATTGTATAATGTTGGGCCAGTAGAACACGTTGGGCTAGCTGGTGCATTGTATTGGTGCTGTTTTTTTTCTTTGCTGTTTCTTTCTTAATGTTGTGCCCTGCTTCCTTTTCTAACTACTTTTTATTCCCCCTCACACAATACTCTAACCTTGCAGCCTGCGAGGTATATAAATAAATAAGTACATAAGCAAATGTCATTCATCTGCATACACCTCGCACCTTTCCTTGCTCAACAAACGTTACTGTGTTGATGTCTCGCAGTGTGCATCTACATTACCTGCCGTTTGCATTTCGCTATAGTTTGTGAACAGTGTAGTGCATAAAGATTACAAGACATTAAAGTTGTGACCTATGCGGTGCATAAGCAAACCCTGCAAAATATCACATGTTAGATTGTTGAAAATAAGACAAATTGTATATACCGCAGTTACTTTAACAGCATTTAATTGACCACTTGACAAAAAATTCATTTCGCATAGATTCCAACACGTACACTGAATCTGTAGCTTTTTAATTTTCTGCTTATTAATGTGGTCGTTACTGCATGGCCACATTGTAGATTTGAAAACAACATTCAATAAATTCGTTTATTGCAATATAAAAATTTACGTAGATCACTGCGATTGCAACACCAGAAGTGGATACAAACATGCACTCTATAGGATGCAGACAAATGCTCAGGACAAACTCCAGAATACTTCTGATACTTATGAAAGTTAACAGTTTCATTCCATGACTGTCAATGAGAGAGAGAGAAAGAAAACTTAGTCTTGTTCGTGGAACAAAAACGCATTGATAAGCTTAGACCACACCATCATTGCTTAACACTTTCGAAATGAATAATTATAGCTCGCTATCGACATTGAAGCACCCTTTCGACAGCAAGAAAAGGAATCAGTTTTCCCAGCTCTGAACATTGAATTGCAGGAATTGCAAGTAGACATAAAATTCTGCCAATATAATCTCTTTAGGAATACCACATTGGAATAAACGTTGAGATTTTCATTTGTACCTTCTCTGGCTGAGCAATCTAGATTGAAATGACTCCCATAAGCATGTCGTAACAATGTTGATACAACACAGGGTAAATGCATGACTAGCTTAAGAAATATGGATGATTTCTATAAATTACAGTGAAGTAACTATAATATCTATATAACAATAATAATATAATAATAATATTTGTTTCCACAAAACAGGTTAACCGTGAGCGGCGTGCGAGGCTGAGCAGAAAGCTGAAAAACCATGCGGCAAGTGCGCCTGCCGGTGGCCCACGATCGTGCATTGTGAATAGCGAGTATTGATGTGGTCTTCTTGCTAAAAGTTCAGCGTATACTACCAGCGCGAGGCACAGGACAACAAAGTGGATGAGAAGCGTGTCTTTTAGAATGCTATGTTACAACGTACAGGTTTCTACAGAAGTGATGGTAACTGCTCGAAGCATTGGATTCGGCGGCTTTTTCTTCTTAGAAACATTTAGAGGACTCCCATATATATATATATATATATATATATATATATATATATCCTTGTCCGGACATATGTGCAAAGGCAGTCATTTGCATGAAAATCGTTTAATATCTGCTGCTGCTGCTGCTGCTACTGCTGTGTAAAGGGACAGCCACCTCGTCAAGCTACCAATCTCAATAGCTTTTTGTGGCTGCTCCTTCCTTGTGTGTTTGTTCAAGGCGAATAAAATTCAATTCATTTCAATATATATATATATATATATATATATATATATATATATATATATATATATATATATATATATATATTCACATCACACGTATGGTGATGGACGAACCAGGCTCGCGCTAAGGTTGAATTTTCATTTTTTCATCAACACAATTTTCATTCCACGCTCAGTAATCACACTGGTCATTTGCGGCTTCGTTCAGGGGCACACGCGGGCTTTCGGGTTGGTGCTTGTTGCGTTTGGCGCAAGAATATAGCTAGGAGGAGGCACCGCATATGCGCAATTACGAGTAATATACACACATCATTTCTTCAGAAGCTGATGCCGAGCACGGGTAGCGCGAGGAGCTTGTTGGGTCGTCAAGACGACTTCGTGGCAGCCGAATTCCGAATACTGCATATGCGGTGAGGGTAGCTATATGAACTTGTCGATAGGTCGCCTTGTAGATTGTTGTAGCGCAGGCAGAACGAAACAGTCATAGAAGGCAGATGAGACAACACACAGCGCTGAACCACCTGCGAACAGCTGTTTACGTGCGCCATGTCACACTGAACTCCAGAAACCGCTGTTGCGCACTCCAAGACAAATCTTAACTTCAACACGTTTTAGAATCATGAAACGCGCATATTACTTGCTCCTACTAAAGAAAAGTCCACAATATTATAATGTAATGATTTTATTCATTACAATAATAGAATTATGCTGCGTGTGCCACAAAACCTGGCAGTAAGCAACCCTGGGCGTCGCACCAGTCGTATTGTCGAAATCGCAATCGTGTGAAATGGGCACTCTAAAGAATCGTATTGCGACGCGTGCGACTGCGTCGATTTTCGTCGTTCCAGTATCAGCATGTGAAACACCCTTAACTCATACGCGGTACATATTAACGAGAAAACGAAGGGGCCATTCAATGTCTATGTTCGGAATCGCCAAGCTGCAGTTTAAATTCAAAACGCATTCAAAGCCACAAAGTACAGACGAAAACGAACATGACGCATGAATGAATGAACTAATGGCTTAAATAATTATTTATGTGTCTTCTTTCCGGGAACATCGCTCACGGCCTAACTAAGAAGGACGCTCAAATAGAAACTATAAGAGCCGGGTCTAGCGTAAAGTGGACTAAGAACACAAGAGATACATCAGCATAAACAGTTCACATGATTCGAAGAATTGTGTCATGGACTGGTGGCGCTCGCAGTGACATGGATTGTTGCCTCGTGCACTCAGTCCTACCACCTCGCACTGAACATCAAGCACCGTTTCTGCGACTGACTGCTTAAAAGTGCAACAAACTGGAAGTTATCAACAGAAATGCCATGTGAACAAATACGAAGGTCCCTCGTCTAACACCTATATCAACTCCACAAGAGCACACAGCTTAAAACTGTTTCAGAGCTTGAGCAACGACTGCAAGCCAGAAAAGAGAGAGAGAATGAAGAGGAAAGGCAGGGAGGTTAACCAGATATGAGTCTCCGGTTTGCTACCCTACACTGGGGATGGGGGATAGGGGTTAGAAAGATGACAGAGAGTAAAACGCAAAAAAAAGGGAAAAAAAAAACACGCACACATGGAGGCACACACACACAAAAGGCGTTCCAGTTAAAGTCGTTCACACAGGCCGGTGGATCGCAAAAAACGCAATAGCGCTTGCACGGCCTTCTTCTGTGACGGTAGGTCCTTTCGATGTTGTAGAATTCTTTTTTCGGATAGCGCTTGGTCGTCCAGTTGGTCAAGTTCGTGGCGAAGGCATAACTTTACAAGATGGTATATACCGACTGCCGCGGCACTCTTTTCCTATTTCTATGAATATTGTACCATCACTGTGAACTTGGACAATCATGTACCATGGAAGTAGCAACTATACACCACTAAGCAGTGAGGAGACGACAAGGCTCCGCCGGCGGGTTCAACCAAGTGCAACAACTTAAACGACCTCATACCTACAGGACGCTGTCTGATATAGATGAACGCGGCGGTTAACTGAAAAGGCAGACAAATAGCCTTCTCAAGTCCGACAAACCTTGAGATGGAAGCCAGTCACCACTGCAAGCCACTCGCCACGATGCAAGCCACTTATCAGACCCCCTTGTCATTTAAGCTGCAGAATATACATCGATGCGATAGAAACCTTTGTCAACTTGCCCAAGATCAACGACGCCCACATATATACTGACAGCCTCGGTGCAGTTAAGCATCTCGAACGAGTGACAAACACGTTCCGTATATGTCAGCAGATGGACAAAGTCCACAATTCTATAGGTGTGAAGTTTGCTGTCCACTGGGTGCAAGCCTGTGGTCAAGACCAGAAGAATTGCCTTCCGGACTGCTTTGCTCACTCTTTCTCGACACCCGTAAGTCGTCCTCTTTCCCTTCCCTCTGACTCTCGCTGTCTTCTGTCTTTTCATTGCCCGAAAGTCCACCCTCCGTCGCAGCACACGTGCCTTTGTCCCCTCCACGTGTCTGCTCCCTTCCTCACAACTTTTCCCGGTTGAAGGAAGTCCCTCTCAGGAACTCAGGTTCGGGGCGACCCACGCACCAGCCAGCACTTGTGCTCAGGTTTAACCATACAAAGAGATAGTCCCGTGTGCGAAGTGCTCCACCCCTGCGTCTGCAGTGGATGTCCGCCACTTACTTTGGACGTGCCCTGGGAGAACGACAATTCGCGAAAGTGCACATAAAAGTGCAAAATTGGACAGTGATCAAGCTGAAGATTATGAAAGATGGATTACGGACAACGCATTACATAAGTCGCTATTGCAGTATCTCCATGGAACATGTGTACAACTATTGGTCTGCCAGAATTTGGCCGCGGATTTAAGTGCGGGAGGAAACCTGCCATCCCAAAAAAGAACAGAACGGCTAGGGGTCTCTTCGGGGTCGACACAGGCAGTGTGCACTGCACCTTGATTTTAACAAGGTGCTCTGTTGTCGTGGTCGTCATCGTGTCAATACTCTGACTCGTGGAATGTTCAATAAAGGAGATTACTCGCCGGACCTCACGGGCACTTTCTGTAAACCGGGCTCTTGACCTGCTTTATTCTTTCACAACTGGTTGTACTCCATGCACAAAGAAAAGCTCCTTCATTTCCACAGCTATAATATCCTGCACGCCCAAGGCTCCCCACTAGATACAAGCAACGACTTTGACAGTTCGAACACATGTTCAATGAGGAACGCATAGGAACTTGGACAACGTTCTACAGTTTTGTTAGACTGTATTTTAAACATGGTCAATGAAAGGGAAGTATCCATTTGTTTCAATACAGAATATGCGTTCCCACGACTTTCCAGACAAATGTTTCCCACTGAATGCGTGGTTTTCCAACAAAACGTACATTTAAGATATATCAGTAGAACGGCAACTACGTGAATGTGTCGTAAGCAGACAAGGGCATTAATTGCGCAGCTGTAACGTTTATGCTGCAGGGAGTGAAGAACAGCAATAAAACGCTACCGTGTAAAATTTCCTAAATTAAAATCTATCTAAAGTTATCAAAGAAATTTCAGATGTCCACTACCGCTGTTGAGAACGGCCAGAAAAAGTATTTGGCTCTTAACTCAGCTTTAAATTTGATAGTTATCAATAAAACAAGTTGTCTATGTACGGATTAAAATTTTGCGGCATATGGTGCGATGCCGAACTTCTTCATCTGCGTCAAAATGCATCGATATGAAGAGAAAGGCAAAGAAAATGTTACCGGGATCATTTTACTACTTCCGTCCACGATACACCAAAAAATTATAACACTAATACTCTCCTTTTTTCAATGTAGCATGCAACATATTTTCAATAGAATGCAAAAATTAAAACCACGCATATTAAAGAAAGGACGACCACAAAGGAACAAAGTCCACGAAAGAAACAAAGTTCGACAGCGGGCGTAGAAAAGCTTAAAACGCACCACGTGACGACTTCAGGTCGTGCGCGGCGCCACTGTGATCGCGAAATGCTGTGTGGCACTACGTCATATTCCAGTGCGCCAATACATCGGATGATCTAGTAGGGTCCGAAATAGCGCCGTAACAGCTCCTCTCTATTTCGTCGTCGGTGTATCGGAATCCAGGCCCAAACACTTTCGCAGAGCTGGTATTCCGCCTCGTGTCGTCGAAGGTCATCGCGGCTCTCGGTTCTCTGCTAATTTTTGATGTACATGCGAGCGAGCTGTCGGGCTTCTTCGGGGCACTGCAGATAGGCGGCGACATCGAAGTTAACTTCGTCCGTGACGTGTGGCAGCCTGGCGCCGAGAGTACTCGTCGTGTTCTTTCTGTAAACAAGCTTGAACGGCATGATCTGCGTTGTTTCTTGCAGCGCCGTGCAGTAAGCCAAAGTTACATGCGGAAGGACGCCATTCCACGTCTTGCATTGGAAGTCGACGTACATAGCAAGCATGTCGCCGAGGGTCTTCTTCAGCTGCTCCGTAAAAGTATTCTACTGCGGGGGGTAGGCAGTTGTTCTCCTCTGGCTTGTATAGCCGTATTTGAAAACGGTTTGGGTGAGCTCTGCAGTGACGGCCGTTCCTCTTTAGGTGATGAGGACTTCTGGGGCACCGTGATTCGCAGCAGTATGTTCTCGATGAAGAATTTGGCGACTTCTGCCGCAGTACCCTTAGGCAGAGCTTTGCTTTCGTCGTAGCAGTTATGGTAGTCGGAAGCCAGGACAATCCGCTTGGTTCCATATGTTGACGTTGGAAAGGGCCCCAACAAATCCATCCGGATCTGCTGAAAAGGTCGGAAAGGAGTCTCGATGGGCTGTAGCAACACGCCGGCCGTGTGGGTGGTGTCTTGCGTCGATGGCAGTCTCAACATGTATTGACGTAACGGGCTACATCGACAGTTAGGCGCGGCCAATAGTACTTTTCTTGTATACTTGCGACTCCAGATTTGCTGATTGCCTAGCCCAGAAACAGAAGCTCATGTTAATTGAAGTGGCATTTCTGCGACTTCAGAGTGAGCTCTGACGACTTGATAGCCTCTAGTTCTGTCACAAGGTGCCTTAGGTGATCGTCGAAATTTCGGGCGAAGACGACGACGTCATCCAAGTAAACAAGACAGCTCTAGCACTTCAATCCCGCGAACACCGTGTCCATCACGCGCTGGAACTTGGTAGTCGCCGAGCACAGTCCGAATGGCATGATCTTGAAATCATAGATTTCATCTGGCGTGATGCAGGCGTTCTTTTTGTGATCCGTCTCGTCTAATTCTATTTGCCAGTAGCTATTCTGGAGATCCATCGACGAGAAGTATTTAAAATTGCAGAGCCGATCGAATGCGTCGTCTATCCGGTGGAGGGGTATACGTCCTTTTTCGTGATCTTCTTCACTCCACAATATTCCACGCAGAAACGGAGGTATTTTTCTTAATCAAGGCGACAGGTGATGTCCACGGGCTTTTGTATGGCTTGATGGTGTCGTCGCGCAGCATCTGCACCAGATGTCGCGTAGTAGTGCTGGTGAAGAAAGTAGTAAAACCGTGAATGAGGGAACTTTCGTCTTGTCAGGCGAACCAGGGCCCTCAAAAACAGGCTACACTAAAAGAACAGCGATACCGGCGAACACAGCCGGTGATCGTCAAAAATATGATCTGCCAGTCAAGCGCATGGCTTTTATACATGAGTCGTAGAAGGTTCCGAGTAATCGCTGGTGCCCGCGTGTCGTCCAGAAAGCACTACGCAATTCACGTCGAGAATACAATCAGACTAAGAAGCTTCGGCGCAACAAACAACGGATGGAGCCAACGATAACATGCCGTTAAGTTTCAGTAATGAAGGCGTGACTTGCGCTGAGCGATAACTTTAGGTTGGTTAGTGGGTCAGATGCAGTACCCCAGAAAAAGTTAAATCAGAAGACATATCAATAAATCATGTCCGCGTAAGCGCGCATCTCCTCCACCATGAGCTCTTCTCTTTCAAATTTAATCCCAGCTGGCATCGCCGCCTTGGCGCTAGGTGCTACCACCAACGTCGCGGAGTGGCCGACGAGGCTTAAGCACGGCGACGCTGACAGCTAATAGTAAAATTTCGGTACTTGCAAAGGGTCGCATGTCTTCCTCACCAGGTGCCAATCACCGTTTTGAATGTCCTTGCCAAAAATAGAAGGTGCAGTACCAAGTTCACCAGGATAAATTAAATGTTTTTGCAGAGCTCGAGGGAGACGCGACCGCTTTATGCGAACGCCAAGCAGCTTCCCCTTCGTCCATAAAAAACTACCTTTCAAAGATGCGCGCTGTCGTGCCAGAGTTTTGTGTTGTCTGAGTGATTATGTACAGTAGCGCTGTACTGACTAATGGCAGGCCGCCTCGTTTCCTGCCGCCTTTTCTTTCCTTTCACGGCAGTGGGAGACGGCTCTAGCGGTAGGAGAGGGGAATGACAGTCACCTTCCACAGTGGCACTCAAGCCACCGGAGACAACCCACATAAGGAATCGGCCTGTAAGTATAGCCGCATATACAACCGTACTGGTTAACGGCAGTATTATCTACGGAATTACGCAATGAAATATCAAGCGCTACCTAAATGTCCTCACTCTCACAAAGGCGCGCCTTCAATCGCATCATTCGCTTAATAATGTGAATAACTTTCTAGAATAATTCGGCTGTTCGATTGCACTGACGGTGGGTGATTGTTTCAGCACAATTTTTTTTTTAATGCGTATCAATTTTTGTTATCTCCAGATATTTTGAGTGTATTTATCCATCTTATAGCCTCCTGCGTCATGATGCCTTCGTAGTCGTTTCTTCATTTGCATATACATCAGAGTGGGCATGGGGGGGAGGGGGTGTAATATGCATGCAGGCACAGCACGAACGGCATACCATGACATTAATGAGAAGACATACTTGACATGGCATGCATGCAATGACATAAATCCTATGAATGACATGGTAGCGTTGTGGTGCTTATGTGATATATAATCATTATATATTAGGGCATTAATAAAATACAGGCATGATCTTATGTGGATGATATGGCATAAATCTAATGACAAGAACGTCATGCGTGCCATGACATGAATAACACGGGTTTCATGACATGAATTACAAGACAATCAAGAATATGTGATGTAATGACATCAGTGCCATCAAATGCTCGTCACTGCATGCATTTCATGACATAAATGGTATGAATGAC
Source organism: Dermacentor andersoni (assembly GCF_023375885.2). Classification (NCBI taxonomy): domain Eukaryota; kingdom Metazoa; phylum Arthropoda; class Arachnida; order Ixodida; family Ixodidae; genus Dermacentor; species Dermacentor andersoni. The sequence goes on from NC_092821.1 coordinate 85,381,131, forward strand.
ATGGTGCTGTCGTGGTAGTTTCTTTGGTTCGGAATATATCTGCACACGAATAACTGATTGGTGTGCTTGACCTGACGTCAGTCAGACGATGTAAACAAAAAGGCATGAATGCCCATGTCACGCCATGTCACGCTTGCCATGTCATGCGCGTATGTATCGTCCCACATATACTGATACGTATTCAGTTAAAGATATGTTCACGACGCCATAAACTCATGCCATTCATTACAGTCACGCCATAACTTTCAAGTCATGTCATTCATGTGGTTGGGTCATTTCATTCAGTTTCATGTATAATTTAAAAACAAGTGGGTAGAAACTGGAACTGACATGAATGAATCATTTCATGACCTTAAGGTCACTAATTAGATTAATATAATTAATTTAATGACGTGACATGCATTTCCTTCACTAGATATACGCCTTCTGGATTTACGTGTAATGGCTTGCATGTGTGACATTAATGATATGTCATGTATGTCATAAAATGATTGACATGTATGTCATACTCTGTGTGGCAAGCCATGACATGATTCTCAAGAGTGTCATGATATGCACGACAAGATAAGTTAATTTGACTACATGCATTCATGCATGCATAGTATAACATTACCATTATAAGAACTTATGCCGACCCAGTGGACCAAGATGTCTCCCGAATAGGGTTGACTATCAGGTGTGCTCTTTTTTTTTTTGTAACGCCGTGTTGGTAGTTGCATCGCCATTCCAGCTTCGCAATCCGATTCTCGCCTCTGATTCTCGCGTGCCATCTGCACTTGCGCTAGTTGGCACGGTTAAGAAGATCCAGATTCACGGCACTTCGGCAGGAGAAAGCCGGGTGGTTGTTCTATCTTTTCAAAGGGCGATTGAAAACTGAGTTTCCGGCGAGCATTGATTTCCGAGCGCCACCAGCCACTCAGGCAGCCCACCAGCAATGGTTCACGCATGGCTATATTCTGGAAGAAATTGGTACCACTTCTGAACCAGCGCTGGCATATTGGCAAAGGGAAACCCAATCCAATGCTGGCCCGGATTTAAAGCCAAGATCTGGCGAATAGTATGCCAACGCAGCAGCCACTCTCTTGCTAGCGTAGCACCAGCACTGAGCCATATCGCTGCCAGTATTAATGCCAGTTTTACGCCAATGCCATTTGCATGACGAATAACGCAGATAAGCTGGCACTAAGGTACACTCCCTTTATTATAAGGCGCAACTACATGAACCCGATTTTCGAGCGACAGCAACGGCGACGAGCGACAGGTCTTGCCGTGTCGGAGGGCCATCCGTCGCTGCCGCTGGTCGCCTCATCGGTTTTTTACCAGCCAGAAAATACCGCTTGACGCCCGGAAGCCAGCGCGGCGACATACGCTGGGGAGAGGGATTGTGCAGCAACTGGGAAGCAACCAGTCCGGCCGCTTCGATCTGAATTCGCTCTTGCAATTAGCTGTCTGCCACGACAGCTAAATATAAGTAGTAAAATCAGTCGTCGCTCCATCTTATCTCAAGCTGAGGACAAAGTATCCGACCTGTTTTGTCGTTATGACTGAGATCGATTGTTTCTTCTGACGCCGTTAGGTCTGAGACGTAACCGAGAGCCGCAAAAGTGTTGTAAGTTTTGCTCACCAGATGACGCCACGGCATTTTACGTTGGCGCCATGGGACAGATTTCTACTGGGGATGATAGCATATTAAATGTATATCTAGGTAAAATGTTGAATTATTTACGTTTGAGATTTTAAGTTTTATTTACAAGCGCGCGATGGCATTTATTCGCGCAACAATTTAGATATGTTACACCTTTTTGCCGCGATGTCGTATTCATGTGGTTGCTGTGACATAGTTATAGCGCGAACAAGACTAACGGGAAAAAATGTGGGACAGGACGCACCGTTAGATTTCAAGTGACAAGCTTTATTGAGGAAAATATGCAAAGGAGTCACCCTATACTCAAATAAATGCTTATACAGACGCATAAATGAATGTTTATTGTAGTAAACAACCAATTGCCCACAAAGCCGATCGGCGCCCACAGCGAGCTATTACAAAGCATGCACCAGGTTCTTTTTAAGGTACAACACTTCTTTATAAGTGAGTGCCAGTGATGGAGCACTTACACGTTCATCAGCAGCGTTTGAAAGTCAATACCCCTCAAGTATCTCCCCATCTAACTGCCCGGCGGACCCTCTGACCACTGGCGTGTTATGAAAACACGGGGAACATTTATATGCACATCTACGGCAGTGGTCACTCAAGTTGCCAGCGTCTGCCAGGGTGTTTACAGCATTCCGCTCCTCCGCAAGCCACAGAAAACGCGCGCTGAGATTTGCTCACGGAAAGTCGTAAGAAAGCAGAGTTCGAAGGAGGTGGTAGGGGACAGCAAGACAGAGCGTCACCATCCCGGTGTTTCTTTCCAGAATTGTAAGTGACGTCGAAGTCACATTCTTGTAAAGGGAATATCCAACGGCCAAGACGTCGCGATAAATTCTTAAGCGTCGTCAACCAGCACAAAGCGTGGTGCTCTGAGTGCGCGACCATGCTTATCTAAACATGCCCATCTGTATGCATCTTGTCAGCGTAATGATTTCTACTGTCACTTCATTATGGAACGTCTTCGCAGATCGTCCCGTCCAACTACGCTAGGCTTCGTTGGCAATTGAAGAGCCTAAAGATCGAAAATTCGGTCCTATAGCGATACGTGTTTCATCCCGAAAGACACCGTTGGGTTCCTGTCGTTTCCTGATCACTTGGGGCCCTTATACGCATGCCTTTCACAGCGATTCCACAGCCGGTCACTTTGTTTACTATAAAACCTATGAACGCATCCGCTGTCGCGTCTCCTGGACTTGATTTGCAACCAGTGTAGCCATGTATGTGGCTTCCTGCTCGCGCTGCCAACACAGCAAACGGCTGACCTCACCTTCGGGTGGACTGCTCCAAACGGTACCATGTCGTGAGGTTCCTTTTGCTGTCGTTGCTATCGACCTGTATGGACCACTACCCATATCAGCTGGCGCTAACCGATGGATAGTCACAGCTGTCGACCACTTTACACGGTGCGCTGAAACAGCCGCGCTACCTTCAGGATTTGCAGCGGAGGTTGCGGACTTTTTATTGGAAGCTATCTTTCTGCGTCACGGAGCCCCACGTTTCATTTTGAGTGACCGAGGCGAGACATTTCTGTCTACGTTCCTCGACGATGTGCTGCATGCGTCGAGCACCATCGGCAAGACGACTTGCAGCTACCAACCTCAAACTAATGGCCTCACAGAGCGCTTTCATCGCACGCTGTCTGACATGATATCACTGTGCATGAGGTCGGACCACAACAAGTGGGATGTTATTTTGCCATTCGTCGCATTCGCATGCAATACCGCCGTGCAACACATTGCGGGGTGCTCTCACCACTGTTCCTCGTGTACGGCCGTCAACCGATCACTCTCCTCGACGTCTCTTTCTTTGGCGTCCCGGTGCCTTCGCCGTCATCAGTGTGTGAGCACTTCGCTGCATGCGTAGATCAATGAAGCCACCGCGCCCGCCTTGACATCGACGCCAGTCAACAAGGTCGAAAAACTGGCTATGATGCATTCCACCTTGTCGTTTCCTTCCACACGGGTGACGAAGTGTTGCTATCGACCCAAGTTCGCGCTCCTGGCATTGTGTGAAAAGTTTTCATCCCATTTCATCGGGGCGTACATTTTTCAGGAAGAAACGTCGCCTGTGAACTATGGGGTCATGCCCGTTTTCATGCCTATTGTCGTCCACTGCTGTTCCATAGAGATTGTGCATGTATCGGGCTTAAAGCCTTTCATACGCCGTTCACCGCCATAACTAGCGGCCAGGTTGGCCGCTTCCGTACGCGGGGGAAGTACTATGAACATTGTATTTCCTCTTCATCTTGTTCATCTGAGGCCCTATCACGTAAAACTATTCTAATATGTTTTATTCCAATCTACTGACGTCGAATTTGCGTAACCACCGACACAAGCACCGGGCGGTCACCCGCAGGTTTGTCTGAAGAGACCAATCAAGCGCTCTTTTCATTGATAGGAGGTCACTTTTTTGCTTGAAAAAGGAATAACATTGCCCCCACTGAGCCGCTTGTCTTATCTAACTGGCTGCCCAAACGCGAGGAGAGCCCTCCAGTGGAGAGGGATTCGATGGGGCAGAGCCAGTGCACTGAAATTCGATAACCGAATGAAGGGGGTGGTGCCGGCGTCGGCGACTGGTCCGCTTTCCCTTACTTAGCTTGCGGTGGCTGGTCGAAAATCGCGGCGGCATGCAACGGAAGCTTAAGAATGACGCTAAAACGGATCCTGTGCAAAGAAGAGTTGGCTGAATGAGGTCGTAAACGTGCCGAAAGTACTCGAAAACGTTACACGGCCACGCAAGATGTTTTATTGTACGCAAATAAACCCATGCTCTCCGGCAGGTACGTGTAGCCAGCGCTTGAGCGATCGGCGGCAGCCATCTTTTATTCCTTTCGGAACGGGGCAGCCTACGGCTAGTCAGAAGAAAATTCAGTTTTGTTCGGCATATTAATGCATCTTTAATGCGTACACGTCACTTTGACGCGGTGAGTTCTCGCGGTTTTGTGACGTCGCGTGACAGGCAGGTGAAGTGGGTGCAGCCCGAAAGCTTTTGACCAATAGCCGGGGGCTAATTGTGAAAAGGCGTCAAATCAGAAACAGCTGTTTTTTATTTTTAAGTCAAATCATGCATAATCAGTGTGTACACATCATATCAGATGGGGAGGTATCGCGGTTTTCTTGACGTCGTGTGACAGACAGGTGAAGTGGGGGTGGTCCAAAAAAGTTTTTGACCAATTGCGGAGGGCTGATAGCAGAAATGGAATAGAAAAATTTGGAATAGTATTACGTTATAGCGCCCTTGTATATATATTCATAATTATGGCGACGTCATTCGCTTGAGTGTATGGCCTGCTGAATAAAGCGTTGAATTTTAACATCTGTCTCGCAAAAGGAAGGTTTATTTACTATATGTACAGGATTAGAAAGAGATGAAATAAGAGGACGTTCGTGGAAGGCCCACAGCAAATCGTATGCTGTGGCCTGCGACAAGAAGAACATCTCTCCTTTCCCTATGGTTATCTGGCTTATGACCCCTTCAGCCCCTGCAGGTGTCGTCATTTTAATCGAATCATGGGGCCTGTGCAACTGGCGTCATTATCGGCCAGACACAGCCTGGTCTCTATCCTCCGGTGGCCGCATCCGTCTGGCATTACATCCTCACATGGTCGTCCTTGAACGACCTTCCAGTGCTGCAAATCACCGTTTCTCAGGACTAAGGTTAACTAATTCGAACCGTGCTGGGATCCAGGTACACTTTCGGGAAGCGTCATGCAGGGGGGCGGGGGGAGTCAAATGTCTCACGCGCGGCACACGAGAGCGGAGTCGCCAGCCTGTCTGACGGGCCGGAGAGCATGGTCGACGCGCAGCGGCGCCCCACAATCGCAATGCGACAGCGAGTGGTTCTTTTCGGAGAACTTAACTATGCTAATTAATGGTCCGTATCTAACAGGGTCTTTTATTGACATCATTATAGAGATCGTTTGTTGATGTCGCAGAGGCATCTTTTACGGCGAGCGTTGTAGAACAGGTGCACATCCTGGTAACACCTTCCTATTTTAGTAGGACGTTCCTGAGTGCTAGTTGGATCACGCTTGAAGGGAGGTTAAAACTGCCCGAAAAAGCGAGGAAAAGCGAAAGAAACACACAAGACACACCATGGTGTATTGTGTGTCTTTTTCGATTGTCCTCGTATTTTCACGCAGTTCTAACCTCCCTTCAAGAACGCCTTCCTAGAATATTGTTCTTGTTATTTTTCGTTGTTACTGAAACTTATTTACCTTGCCCAGCAAGCCCACTCGTTTTCTTTTCTTTACAAAAAGGAATCACAACTTCTTTGGTAGAAAGCACTTGTTTTTCGTATAAGCTTTATTGGCGCTAATAAGAAAGTCCTCTGCGGTATGACCTTCATCCGTCTATCAAAATTTAGTTCACCTGGCGTCTCAACGCAATAAAAATGCCTGCACTGCAAGAAAGTTCAGGGAAATGATCACGAACGGAATTTTTTAGCTCTGTCGGCATGATAGAAATATTCTAATTTAGTTTTGTTGAACCGTTCACAAAAATATTGGTCACACAATATATATATATATATATATATATATATATATAGTGATATACCAAAGATGCACTTCTCATTTCGCATGCTATCCACTTTTCGTATTGCAACAATGGGGCCAGTACAGCGCGTCTGGTGGATCATCTGGATCTTTAGAATCGGGAGGAGGAGGACATCTGCAGAGCAGAGTGGAAAGAAAAGAGAAAGAAAGCAATTACTGCTATTGTATACGTTTCTGCCAAGAATATATTTACGGAACACAGAGTGTATCTTTTTTTTACATCACATGCAGAAAACAGCGCCATTTATCATTTCCATGGCGATTATGCGAACAGGCAGAGCTTTTTTTCTAAAAGAATTAAATATCCAGTTAAATAACATGAGAATCCATCATTACTGTTTATTATTAATCAGAAAACAAGTTGAAATTGAGAAGTCGATGGCTGAAAGTAGTTACCTCAGACATGCTTCGTAAAAATCCTCGAACTAGTAGCACGAACCTAATATTTCTCCTTAAACTATGGTTCAAAGTACATAGATATTTGAGTGAGAAGTTTGGAGAATCCTACCTGCACTGCCAATGCATTATAACACTTTTCAGGAAGCGTACTGGTAAAACAGTTTAACCGTTTGACTACTCGGGATTATTTATAATTGCACTGTAATCCTAACGATTGCGAATGATGCTGTCAGCAGTACCGTTGGCATGTTGAAATAAATGATACGGTGACCCAGTGATGCAACACTCTAGAAAAAGCGGCTCGACAGATGTCATCAGACGGGCAGGCGTTTCTCTTTTAAAGCGCAGATCTTAGGTGCCCATTTATGGGAAGAGCATCAGCATCAGTGTCAACGTAAGCGGGCGAAACTGCCCGTGCCACTGCTCGCGCGTTCGTCGTCGTCTTCTTTCCGAGCTGGCTCCGATGCCGCGCATGGTGCCAGCGTTCGCATATTGCCTCTGCCTCTGCGAAGGAGCTGACAGTACTGATCGTCTGGTCAGTCGGTGCGGTGATTTGGGCCTGCAATACTCTGCCTCAATATACCGCGAAATGAATACATATATAAAGCTGCCCTCAAATTTCGCAATAGTGAGTATCGTAATTGTCACAAATTTTTTTTTCTTTTCCACAAGAACGAACATTGTTTCCGTGTAAGGAAAAATTAATAATAGAAAAAGACAACTTTTCACACCATTTCCCTGTTAGCGCTTTTGCGATTGCGCGTTTTCGCTGTGGTTCTGCAGTAACAAAGCTTTCTTCATTGAAGCATTCCCACAATCTATCAAAGCGCTGTTCGGCCAGCTTTGCATCGACATGGGGCGTTATTAGCACTATCGACTGATGCGCGAAATGTTGCTGCCTCTCCGCAAGATGGCGGCGGCGGCGGCAACGTTAATTAGTGTTTCCTAGGTTCACAGACAGTACGTTATGTACAGTCGCGGACAGAATAAAATGGACCACGAAATCTCCGAAAACGTTCAATTCCCGAGCAGCCTGTAGCAGTAACCAGTAAAACTGCCCACGACAACGTTGTTAGCATATTCTAGTCGAGGTCCAAAATGCAAATACCAGATTTCGTGGTGAGGTTGCGGAGAAATTCCGCTTTTTCTTAGATTTCATGGTCCATAATATTCTGTCCGCGACTGTACGTTGATACTATTAGAAGCTAAGGTTCCCTTTGCGAATCTCGCAGGGTTTTTTGACCGGGGATGCTGCGTGGCTGATCTGTTCCCGAGTAGGCCAACCAATCACAGCGGAGGGCGCATGCGACGTCACCGTATCTAAGTTCCTGGCACTGCCACAAGATGGTGCTCGCCTCCGCGCATCGGCTGCAGCGGCGGCGGCGGCCGTGTGGAAGGAAAATAAGAGAACCAGAGCACACGCAAGTGACATCAATTCTATAGGGTTCCTTCAACCACCATCAGATGGCGCTCGCCTCCGCGTATCCGAGGCGGCAGCCGTGCGGATGAAAAAAAAGAAGCAGGGAAACAAAAACTTGTGTATCACTGTATGCTCACACACAGCTTCACTGTATATGGATTCCAACTCGGCAGACTTCATGCTCTTTTCTTTTTCAAGCAGTAAATGCATTATTTTGCTGGCAATTTATCAGCCCCCCAGTAGAGCATCTTAAATAGCTTGAGTCATAAGGGCAAATGTAACGCGTGCGAAGTATGTGGCAACTACATAAATAAGCATGCTTTAAATGCCAAACTGCCGGTGAATGTTGAGCCGCCAAAACAGCGAACAGCAGCCCTATGAATAGGTAAACAAAGGGACAAGGAAGTGAAATCTATCAGCGGCAGTCGGCGTCCACGAGTGTTTCTTATTATAGCTTGCCCTCGAAGTTGTTAGAAGGAACCATGGATGGAAGGAAGCTTAGAAGGAAGCTTAGATGCAAACACTGTTTTGCACGTAGGCTCCCAAGTTCAGTCATAGTGCCTGTGTTCCAGTTACCTTTGTGCACATGTGCAAGACTATGTAGTGCAGAGACGTGTATTGCGGAAATGCCTATGGTAAACGAGCGAAAGCACGAGCGTGATGCAAAAACTGTGGGTCCGGTGCATCGCAAGAAGAAGCACAACGAGGAAGACGAGGGCTGCCATGCTGGATTTATTACAGGTTGTCCTTAGCTGTCTCGATAAGTTTAGCGCTCTGCGCATATTTTGTTACGTTAACAGATGTCATTGTTTTTTTTTTATTCATTGTATTTATTACAGTGCAAGAGGCTGGAATTTCATAGCAACAAGGAACGTGATCAGAAAAATGAACAGAGGTTCCAAAAAGAATTACACCCCCCCCCCCCCCCCGTTACCACCACTAATACTTTTGTTGAAGTGATAATCTTATATTTGTATAGTACTTGCGTCTGTACTTTTCTTTGCGTTGTAAGTTTTCGCAGGGAAGCAGTGTCCCTATAACTCGAACACTACCGACAACAGAGAAAAAAAATAATTTTTCGGTTTCACGTGCCAAACCCTCGATCTGATTATGAGGCGCGCCCCGTACTGGGGGACTCTAGATTAATTCTGACGAACAGGGGTCTCTTATTGTCCCCCAATGCACGGTACCCGGACGTTTCTTGTAATTCGCACCAATCGAAACGTGACCGCCACGGCCGGGATTTAACCGCGGGACCTCGCGCTTATTAGCGCCACATCTTAGCCGTTAAACCACCACGGCGGGCATAGAGACAGAGAGAACAATATGGTTGTACGACCAAACAGTCCTCAGACGGGTTGAATAAACTGCTTAACCCAGTCTAGGAGATGAGGAAAGTATATAGCACAAATACACACAGTCTACTGAGCTGTCAGGCTAGCGCAAGCAGTGGAACCCGAAGAAAAAAGAAGGATTAAATATTTTAAGCGAATTGCAACAGATGCACTAATTCTTGTCGTGGTTCTTGCGTGGAAACACTGCTGCGTACTGCTGCGTACACTGCTGAAACACTGCTGAAACACTGCGTGGAAACACTGCTGCGTACACTTGCGTACATAACTGCTGTACGCGCAGCTTCCGCAGCAATTCCGTCCGCCCTTCATATTTAAAAGCCGCTAAATTATTTGTCTCAAGAGATAGAAGGCAACGTACACTGCATGTGACGCATGCCGTAACCAGTTACTTAATCGGACACACAAAAAAAAAACGTTAACATTAAGCAGTGTGAATGTTCATCCTCATCAGGGGACCTGTGGTCTTTTGCGGCCTTTCTCTACTATAATAATCCTGCACACAAAATGTGCGAGTGGCCACTGCGCTTCCCCCCATTCCCGAGGACCCGTCCATCAGCAGCCGGGACAGAGGCGAAATGCAAGACGCCGTGGGCAGATTCCTCATTGGCGCTCCGTAATTTCTTCTCGCATGGCGGGGCGCTGCTTTTCTTGCGTGGTGCTTTTGTTGTCGCGCACACACAGGTCTCGGTGAGCCCCATCCGAAGAACCAGTCCTGGTTCTAGCTTTGGTGTTCCCGTTGCCGCTTTGGTGTCCTGGAGGTGCTGCCAATATGTGAAATAATCGCACGTTGTTACAAGCAGTAAATAAAATCTATTACAGAAATGCAATCACGCCCAGGCATCAACTTCTGACGCAGCGCTACCACGCCCGTGCGGGTAAATTACGGAACGCCAGCAGGGAGTTTACTAGTCCACGTACTGTACGATGAAAGTGCACGTTAAACCATACCCAGGCGACCTAAATAAAGTTATCCGGAGCCATCCGTTACGACTTCACTCATAGCCTCAGTCGCTTCGGGACATTATGTATGTTAAACACCATAAACCAAATTAACGCGTGTGGGCGTACATTGAAGCTGAACCACTGCATTCGTAAGCGTTAGTGAGCCTTTCAAAAGCGTCGACAATGTACTAACTTCTGGTGGAGCTCTTTTAGTTGAGAAATGTGCTTTTCCTCGCAAAGCGATGGCCCCGTATGCTTTGTGGATTAATAACCAAACTATACGATATAGACGAAAGCACCGATTTCTTGACGTCATCATTGGTAGAGACTTGTCTTGGAGCCCCCACGTCTCGTGCATCACAAATCGTTTTGCCGCCATTGTGGACCTTCTTGCGTTTCGCGGTGAGAGGTCCTGGGGCGCAACTGTACCATCAATGTTGCCATTATACAAAATACTGTTCCTGCGTTTCCTGGAGTACAGCTTACCCGTATAGGACATACTTGCGCTACAAATATCCGCAAACTGCAGAGTGTGCAAGCATAAGCACTCACAACTTGTCTCGGTCTCTCAAAATCTACATCGTTGATTGGGACAGTGGTCATTGCCAGAGACGCTCCTTTGACAGTCTACATTGATACAGATGTCCTCAGGGCACACATCCGTCACCTGACTCGGATTCCCTCCAACCAACTTGCTTGCTTGCCAGCGAAAAGGCCACACTCAACTTTTCCCAAAAGTATTGTAAGACATCAGTCCTACTTGCCATCAGAATTTATGCCTGCTACACGATCGCCAGACTCATTGTGGTATCCGCACCGGCCACAAGCGCAGTTAACAATTCCCGGCATCAGAAACAAACCTGGATCGCCATTGCAATCTTCGAAACAAGCAACCTTGGAACACATTCACAACGTGCACAGATTCCTGCAACATGTCTGCACAGATGGTTCGGTAAAACTCAACAGCTCTGCTGCTGCAGCCAGCATCCCGGCAAAATATGAAGAAATAGTATTCAAAACATCACGTGTGACCACATCGACGGGTGCAGAACTCGCGGCACTTCGTGCTGCACTTTCTTTCATTAAGCAGGAACCCCCGCAACAATGGACAGTCTTTAGTGACTCCAAGGCAGCCCTTCAGTGCATACAAAGCCCAATGCGCCACGGACCCAATGAACAACTGGCCTCAGAAATTCGGCGCATATATCACCACAGCCATGACAAGGGACACAACATGATCTTTCAATGGCTTCCAGGACATTGTAACATCTGCGGGAATGACCACGCCGACGATGCTGCCCGATCTGCGCATGAAAGTAGTCAACGAGTCTTCATCCCACTTTCGCGAACAGGCGCTGCGGCTGGGCTGCGATTGACGTCCCGTGATTGTATTTTGCCCCTGTGGGACTCGAACGTTTGCACCATGTGTCGTTTGCGTTCGTTGTTTCCAGAAATACGAATGCACTTCCCGCGTGGGTTACGACGCTTTACCGCTTATGCTTTACCGCCTGTGGCTAGACGTCGCCTTTATGAACTCGTATGCTTTCCTTATTGTAATGGGCAACAGCCCCACGTGGGACACATGCAATAGCGATGAGACGCTCGCACATATTATCTGTGTCTCGCCGTAATATAGCGCCCAGGTACAAGTGATGTGCAGAATACTGGACAAGCTGGACAATCATCCATTATCAGAACTCAAAACTTTATGTCAGTGCTCCGAAAGAACATCCGCGGTGAAGGTCTTACTCGCGTTATCAAGGGTCCTGTGGTCTACGGGGCTTCACGACAGATTTTAAGAACGCCGCCCCCTATCGCTCTATGGTGTACGCGCTTTGTTAGTGCTCGTGTTTCTTTTTCTCTATCTCCCCCCTTCCACTCGCTTTCCCTTTTTATCTCTTTAACCTTTCCCCCGTGCAGCGTAGCCAAACGGAACTACTGCTGGTTAACCTCCCTGTATTCTTTCTCTGTATTCTTCTGTCTCTGTCTCTCTCTCTCTCTCTGGTGGAGCTGAAAAATTGCCCGAATAAAGTCGCTTTTATGTCGCAAACCCGCTGCAGGTGCAAGCACTTTCGTGGTCAAACTCCTATGAAACAAAGTGAGCACCATCGAAAGAAACTAAACTTATACATGCTAACACCACGCACAGTATGGACACATACGCAAGCACTTTTTTAAATATTCAGGCGTCAACTAGGTTCAATATAAGTGGCAGTGAACAACCGTGGCACTTCACAACGCTGTTCGCTTTTAGCAACTTCCTCGCAGTCAGCCCGCCCGACGCTCTGCATCCACGATTTCCTTGTGCATCGCGCTCAGTCAGATGGTCAACAAAAGCCTTTTGCACTCGCCTTGTCGGTTGCGGCAACCGAAAGAGCAGCAGCACGGTATCACAATGAACTTCTCGTCCCTAACACAGTTGATTTGGTCCTCTAAGGCATTCGATCAATCGGTTTGCGCGTGCTTTCATCGCATGGGTCGACAATGGCGGTAGGAGCGCGCTGGAAAGAAAAATACAAAGTGCTACACGTGCTTCCACGTCACCCGGACCGGCCAATGGGAGAGCAGAGGAGGCTGGGGCGACAGGAGGCGCCGAGGATGATGATGATGATGAAAAACTTTATTTATCCCTCTTTAAAGGGAAGGGGGCGATGGAATAGAGGGTGGGGGGAGGAACTACTTGAAGTAGGCCTCCTTTATCCTCTCAGCCCACTCCAGGATGGCCTCCTGAAGTTCGGGCCTGGAGCTGCGCAAGGCAGCCTCCCACTGCTCCTCACTAGATATTAATTGCTTGAGGAAAGGGGGAAGGGGGTGCTTAGGGCACCCCTACATGATGTGGTTTAAGTCTGCTCTGGGAGAGACACAGAATTTACAAGAGGGAGAAAGGTAAATGGCGGGATGAATGCGGTGGAGGAGGTAAGGGGACGGAAAGGTGCGAGTCTGCAGCTGTCGCCACAGAACTTCACACCTACGCGGGGATTTGCCCATGAGTGGCGGAAAGGTTAAGCGGTCTAATCGGTAGTGTGTGCAGATTTCGTGGTAAGTAATAAGTCGATCCCGCGCTGTAAACGGCGCCTCCTCCGTGGCGAGGTCCGACGCATCTGATGCCTGAGCCCGGACTGTAAATCCTCGGGCACTGGCATGAGCCGCCTCGTTTCCGGCAAGGCCCGCATGCGCGGGAGTCCAGATTAATGCCACAGTTTGATTGAAAGGATGAGCCAAGAGGAGAGAAAAAGCTGGCTTAGAGACCCTACCCGCTCCGAAGTTATGTATGGCTGCTTTGGAATCACTAACGATAACTGATGAATTTGGAATTGTGAGGGCCAGGGCTATGGCCGCTTCCTCCGCCTCCTCCGAGGAAGAGCCAGGAATGGAGGCGGCCGCAGCGACCTGCCCGTGAGAGTTAATGACTGATATTGCGTAATGATTTCTGTTCCCATATTCGGCGGCATCAACATAGAGCACGTCTTTAGAGGTGGAGAATTGTTTTTGGAGAGCCTTTGCTCGCTGCCTCCTGCGCTGTTTGTGATGCACAGGGTGCATGTTTTTAGGAAGTGGGGGGATGCAGAGGTTCTCGTGTATGTGATGTGGAATGGTGTATTTAGTCTTGATGATGGGTGCCGAAGTGATAGAAAGAGTTTGTAGAATGTGTCGACCTGTTGCTGTGTTAGACAGTCTGCTATATTGGGATGTGAGGTGGGCTTCTGTGAGTTCAGAAAGTGTGTTGAAAGTTCCAGTAAGCATTAGCCTTTCAGTGGAGGTACGTATGGGGACCCCGAGAGCGAATTTATATATTTTGCGTAAAAGAGTGTCGATCTTATCTGATTCTGATTTAAGGAAATGTAGATATGGTGTTGCGAATGTAATTTTACTGATAACGAAGGCCTGAATCAAGCGGAGAAGTTCGGCCTCCTTTAGTCCGCCATGTTTATTGGAGACTCGCCCTAGAAGACGCAGGGTGTGATCGACTGAGGTCTGGAGTGTATGTAGGGTATATGTGTTGAGCCGGTTGCTTTGAATGTGTAAACCGAGCACCCGGAGCCTGTCCACTCTAGTAACGGGGATGTGGTTTAGGATTACCTCTATGCTAGACATGTGTTTTCCGGCGCCCCGGTGGGATGGCAGAAGTAGCAGCTCGGATTTGTGAGGGGAGCATGTGAGATTCATAGCCCCGGCATGAGCCACGACGGCGTCTGCTGCGGCCTGTAGAGTGTCTTGAATCTCTCCGTCGGAGCCGCCAGTCGTCCAAAGAGTGATGTCATCGGCGTAGAGTGAAAACTTGAGATCGGGAATAGACCGCAATGCTTGCGCCATCCGCATCATAGAAAGATTAAAAAGAAAAGGGGACAGCACTGAGCCTTGGGGCGTGCCGTAGCTACCTAAAGCGTATGAAAGGGATTGCTCTGTACCTATGTGTATCGTTGCGGTACGGTTGGATAAAAAGGTACATATGTAGTCATATGTCTTTCCGCCAACCCCAATGAGATTAAGCTCTAGGAGGATGGCGGAATGTGAAACGTTATTCAAGGCTCCGTGGAGGTCCACACTGAGAATTGCTTGCGTATCTAGACTGCTATTTGGTGTAATGATGTCATGCTTCATTCGAAGCATGATATCTTGGCATGAAAGAGATTTTCGAAAACCTACCATTTCAGATGGATAAAGATTGTTGTCCTCCATGTATTTACTGAGTCGGTTGAGGATGACGTGTTCGAATGTTTTACCTAGACAAGAGGTTAGTGATATAGGCCTGAGATTAGAAGTGTTGAGGGGTTTGTTTGGCTTAGGGATAAAAATTACCCTGGCATCTTTCCACGAACTAGGGAGGGTGCCAGTGTCAAAGCAGTGATTGAAGTACGCCGTGATGGCTGTGACAGAGTTGTCGTCTAGATTTCGGAGTATTTTGTTGTTAATAAGGTCGGGGCCTGGTGCTGACATTGTGCGCAGGGTGGCGAGGGCATGGCGAACCTCTGCTTCCATGATAGCGGCGCTAAGTAGGTCGTTGGGTTCGCCAGTATATTTTGGCATGTCATACTTCTGAGCGGGGCTGTGGCGTGGTGCTGCCAAGCTCGAGGTCACGTGTTCACTCCCAGCAGTAGTTCCCGCCTTCGGATGGGGAGGTGGTGCAAACATGCTGGCGTACCATGCATTGGGCGTTATTTATTCGAACGTAAGTGGTCAGAAATATTCTGAGCACCCCCTCCCCCGCTCCTTCTAAAGTGCGCCTCATAATCATGTGATGGTTCTGGCACATTAAATCGAAGAATAACTGTTAGATGCCAATACGCTGCATACATTCACCAGTTTTTAGCGCAATACCTGACTGCGCAAATGTCAAATTTCGTTATGGACTCTATTGTTACAAGGCAAGACGAGCAATTAGAGATACTGGAATGAGAACAAAGGTGTGCGGGGTGCTGCGTATTTAGTTTCAACGTTTATTTAGTATTTAGTTTCAACGTTTATAGTTCTCTACCGTACGCTTAAATTACCGTAAATAAGGTTATTGTGTTGCGTATTGAACGTATTCTATTCATTGGTATGGAATTAAATAGGCGACTTTGTGCTTAGCATTAGCACAAGGCAATTGAGCAACCATGCACTGCTACCACTGAGCGGAGCTTTTTATTGCGAAAGCAATACTGCTCGCACTTTCGGCCCATCGGTGGTCGTGGCGCCTCCTTACACAGCTGCGCGTCACGTGACCCTGGGACGTCACGCCAGACCGAGAGACGGGCCCCAGCTCGCGGCACGGATGGTCGAGACGAAGCCTTGCGCGCCGCTGCTGCGGCGCTACCGAGAGAGGGCGCTCGCTGGTGGGACGTCACGCTAGGAGGATAAATGGGGCTACAGCTCGGCTCCTCGCAGTGGTCGGCGCGCTGCCTTGCGCTATGTCGGATGATGTATAGCCATACGGTTAGCAAAGGGCAACCATGTCCACACCATCAGCGTATATACTCGTGTATGTGCCGCCCTCTTGTAAGGGCTGCACACCCACATTGGAAGGCACCTCTACTTTAAATCAGGGTTTAGGTAATCAGGATCGAAATCCTATAATACCAGAATGGACGTTTTCAATGAGCGTTACTCGTGCGCACATTTGTGTACTCTGCCTTTTTGTTGTAATAAACACACAAAACATGTATACGTTCGCCCTGCCCATTCAGTTTCAGGTCAGAGCAATAAATCATGCAATATTGCTCCTCTGTCTACTTCTAACGCAAGTGATATTAGTGACAGAATGACAGCGACGATATGATGACAATGTCGACTACCCAAAGGCGAGAACTGCAAAAATCATGGCAAGGTGATGGCGAGGGTGGTATGTTGACAATGCATTTTTGCTAACACCGAAGGCTGCTATGATAATCTTTGTGAACGGAATTGAGCGACTTGTTGTTGTGATAGATACCGCACTGTGAACGATCGCGTTTTACTTGATCTCCTGACCAGGTTATTTTCAATAATGAACGATGACTACAGTAATTATCCATGACTCTTAAGCTTTGCGAAATATTCTCTGTATTTCTTGAGCTTTCACTACAATAAGTTTTGTCGACCAATGCTTATTACGGCTCTATCAAATGAAGGTAAACTTTACCCAGCACTGCACTAAAACACAAATTCTAAAATTACATGGCCTGAGACGTCAAGCCTTTGCACATTTGAATGACGCTAACATTACTCGGTGCCAGCAGTTCCAAAACCGTTTAATTCAAAAGAAATTCTTACCCGTTGACCACTAATTCCTTTTTGTAGACGTGGCAGAGCAACCTCACGCATGGGGCGCCAAGGCGTAAAGACCCTCCTTCGCTCAGTGAATGATCATCGTATTCACAGCGTTCTGCAAGTGAATAATTTCCATGACAACGAAATCCAGTATGCCAGCTATTAGACATCTATCACACGCGGGGATCTCAGCACTCTGCAACCTTACTCTAACGACAGAAAAAACGGCAGATTTTGGCAAACTGCTAAAATAGTAAAGATATACATGTAAGTACAAACATTTCTACGTTAGCTTCCAGCTTTCTTTTCTGCAGCTTTTCCGAATTACTGGATATAATTACTGCAATGTTAAAATGGAATATAATTTGTTTACAATCTTCGTGAAACAATAAATCAAATTACGAAAAAAAGCCGCCCATTATATTAAACATGCGGACGCAACCGTCATTGACCATTTGCAACATACACAGATGCTCGGCCGATGCAGCAACTTGACAGGATGCACTAGATATGAAGTATGAAAGGAAGAACAATTTGAATATTCGTTCGGTAGTTATATCATTGCCATTTTATCAATGCCCTCCCAATAACAAAACTCGCCGTTGCGTTCAGCAGAAGTATTTGCAAATAAAGGATCTGCGAAGAGGTGCATCGAAGCAGCTGACTATGCTCTGGGTTGCTGCTGTCCCTCTTCTATTGTTGTGTAGCGAACAGCCACTTCCCGCCCCTTCGTTTCTTACCTTAGCCACATAATACCCACAGCCTTCCAAGAACAATAGTTGCTTGCTTTCTCTGCCTGCTTACGTTTTCAAATCTGACATTTTAACTCACGTTTTTGGCAGTACCGTGCCTCCATGCTTCTCCTCTGGCTGATAAATTATTGACATGAGTATTGCTCCATTTAGCGATGCAGGTTTAAATGGTGAAGTAGTAAGTACAATGCGAAAAATAAATTTCCGAAAGATTCTTTGTCGCGCACCTTGTAAGATGACAAGGCCTCTCTACAAACATAAAGAAACAAGAGCACTGACCTATATCGTGTTATTTATCTAGTTTTTATAGCTGTGCGGGACGGCTTCCGACTTAGCGAACACCACATCGTCTCTTCTCACGTGCCAGCTCATCGCACCTCTAGGGGCACTTGCACGCACTGTATGTGACGACGCCTAAGCGAACGCCGATGATTAGGCGGGCATTGGTATTTGGGATTCTACGGTGCAATACAATATATATAAGGCATGAATAACGGACAGAAAAGGTAGAAGTATTGCTGAATAATTTACTAAGTGCTGTGTGCATTTTCTTCTTTCCACTTAACATAAAGATGCACACAACATCATGCATAATGCCTTCTACTACTGCACTAAAACTGAAACGTTTAAACTGCATGCGTTGAAGATAGAAGGGGCGCCATACTTTCTACATTATTACGCCAATACCTTTACATGTTTCAAATAAATTTCCTTTTACACATTCCACTATGTGATTTCTGCAGTGAACTTCTGCGAGAAGGATAAATTACACCATAGGATATTAGCAATATAGAGCTAGTTAGTCATAATAACACAGCTACAAAACATTAGCTTCAAAATACTAAAAAACACTGTCTCCGTTTCCGGCCAAATATTATTTCACATATTCCGAAGATCATTATCATCCGGTCGCCTCCCTTCTGACTGGAAAATTGCTAAGGTAGTGCCTGTATTTAAGGCGGGCGACAGAAATTCGCTATCTAACTACCGTCCTATCTCCTTAATTTGCATTTCTTGTAAATTACTTGAACATATCATCGTTTCTCATGTCTACAGCCACCTTGAGTCCAATAATTCCTTTTTTACTAACCAACTTGGCTTCAGGAAAGGGTTTTCATGCGATTCACAGCAATTTGAACTTACAACCAGCCTACATTTTAGCATGAATAACAACAAACAATCCGATCGTATTTTCCTTGATTACTCAAAAGTCTTTGACCGTGTCGCTCATTGTCGTCTAATCTAGAAATTATCTTCACTCCGGCTAGATTCGGTAACTCTTTCTTGGCTACGTAATTGTTCGTCACTTCGCCAGCAGTTCACAGTTGTTAACAGTTTGTATTCATCCCCTTGCTATGTCACTTCCGGTGTTCCACAAGGCAGCGTTTTAGGACCCTTACTATTTCTAATATACATCAATGACCTGCCTATCTTCTTCCATGCGTCTTTTTGCTGATGATTGCATAATTTACCGCACCATTAATTCTATCGACGACCACATCGCACTTCAAAATGACCTCAAAAATGTTTCTGATTGGTGTAGTGCCTGGCAAATGCATCTTAACGAATCTAAATGTAACGTTATCACTTTCAGCCGTAAGCATGTCAATTCTACGTTCATCTACTTAATTACTCTCAGGTCTCGGAAGAATCTTCATAGAAATATGTCGGAGTTCACCTCGCTCCTAACCTGTCTTGGGCATCCCACGTCACCGCCATTTGCGCCAAAGCCTCACGAACTTTGAGGTATTTACGATGAAACTTAAAAAACGGCCCAACCAACATCCGGAACCTTGCATATGCAACATTTGCCCGGCCTCAACTAGAATTTGCAGGTCCTGTGTAGACGCCTCATCAAAAATATCTAATCAATATGCTAGAAGCCGTACAGAACAGAGCAGCACACTTTATTTCTTGCGATTATAACTATTCACATAGCGTAACTGAGATTAAACAGAATTATGACATCATTTCACTTGAAACTCGCCGTTGCATCGCACTTTGTTTGTTCCACAAGTACGGTCATGGTAATAGGCTGTCTCCTCTACCTCTCGAAAGGCCTTTGCGCATGTCATAACGCCTCCATAACAATTTCAGTTACTCGCGCATCTTCGGTCACACATTAACCTTCAACAGCTCTGCGCTTCCACATGCCATTTCTCTGTGGTACGATTTGCCCTGTACTATCGCTTCCGTAACAAACCATGATTCCTTCCGCAACCAAGTTAGCAATCACCTTTCAATAACACCCTTTTAATCTGTTCACCGACTTATTACTTTTCATTGTTATTTCTCACTGGCATTCTGGTTTATACTGCGCATCAGTTACATTTTGAAAGTATTCTGTATCTCTTGTGTTTGAATGCTTTGTATTAGAAATGTATAAGTGCCACTTGTTACATAATATGTTTACTAGGTCTTATAGTACTGTTTCCGTTTATACCCTCCCTTACGTCATACTCCTACAGGGGCCTGTAGGGTCTTTGTAAATAAATATATAAATAAATAAATAAATAAATAAATAATAAGAATCCCAATAGAACAATTTAGGTATTCCATTTGGAGCATATAAGCTTATCAGTAGGGAAGAGCAGTTCAGGACAATCCCAACGGGAACAGCAATAAAGTTTATACTGACTATATGGGGATATTTCAAAAGTAGGCGCATTTTAGGATTTTTTCTAAGGTGAGAACATTTCACTACTTCTCGGCTTTCATTGTGGAATGTCGTCAGGTTCAAAACTAAATAATTAAAACGATAAATATTTACTATTTTCTAACCTAACAGTGCGTTGAAAAATGCTGCGCACATTATTTCCATGTTTCCGGCTAATATACTTGTCCAGGCCAAATTGAGTTATTGCTCCACACGCTATTAAAAAAAAAATATCACCGCCCGAGCACTGCGCACAGATGGCTAACCAGCGAAGCTGAAATTTGCGGCCGCGGTTTTTATCACTGAGTTAATCCCCACAGTTAATTAAATAACGGCTCTGTGGGCTGCCGGATCCTTGGTACGCAGCTGCTGCTTGCGCACAACAGGGACTGGTGACATTGTTTCTATTTCACGACGACCGATACGTGTCAAAGTATCATAAGTAGGTGATTCTAAAGTCGGTGGTGGGTCTGCGCATGATGACGATGCGGTAGTATTGGGAAACCTGGTGAATTACAGGGCAATACGGCGAGATTTTCCTTGTTCGAGTCGCCGACACTCTTTCACACTGGCATCCACAGTGGCACAATTCCTGAGCACCAAAAGGTTGAATGCATCCTCGTCGATACCTTTGAATATGTGCCCAATGTTGTCTGCTTCGGACATGTTACCGTCAACTTTGCGGCACAACGCTAGAATATCCTGAATATACGAAATGTAAGATTCAGTAGATGACTGCGCGCATGAGGAAAGTCCCTTTTTGGCGGATAGCTGACGACACAAGGGTTTGCTGAAGAAGTCCTTCAGTTTTTCTTTGCATAGGTGCCTCCTGGTGAGATAGTGTTCATGCGTCGCGTATCAGACGCGTGCTGTTCCTATCAGATAAAATACCACATTTGCCAGCATAAGTGTATCATCCCACCTGTTCCCTTTGCTGACACGCTCGTACCATTAAATCCAATCCTCAACGTTCACGTCATCTGGACCACAGAATGTGCCTGGATCTTCTGGAAGCGAGAAGATGACAGACGGCGGGGACGGCTGCTCCTCGGTAAATTCCGGCGCTGTTGGTGTTTCAGTGGCCATCGCCGAGGGAACAACGCGGCGACCACTTCGGGGTTCCGTGCTGGGATGATGGTGATGAACAGGCAGCGTACCCAGCACTTCTACCAGAAATGTTGTACCAAAAACGTATATTTACAAATATTTAGAAGTAAGGTGGGCAGCCCAGGAGTCAGAGCAGCCAAGATGGCAAGGAGCAACTTTTAGGCCTTCTTCACCGATGCCGGACTACTGCGACAGACATCTGTCTCGCGGCAATGATCTCCAGTTCTACAGCCTCGTATTTCTTCATTGGCACTAGCCTCAATTTTTCCAGATTTCTCCTGAATTCTACTAGATTTGACTTTTATGTTGATGCTATTAATCTGACTAGATGCAGTCAGATTGTTATGTGCCTGTTGTTAGGGCTTTCTCGAAACTGAATCACTCACCAAATTTATGTTAATTCTGTTTTCAAACTATAACACCCACTACACCCTTGAGGTGCTGCGAGTACGGGTTGGTGAAAATCAAATTAGCCGGTGGCAAGATATCGTGTTGGAATGAAGGAGTTTTTTTCCATAGCATTGTATGGTTTCTTGCCGAGACCTTTTAGCGTGTCCGAACGGAACAAAAAACCGAATTAGCCGAAGCCAATTAACGGGAATCGAGTGTGTTCCTCTATACTCTAATCTGCACATGCTACTGTTTCGCTAATGCTTTAGAATTTCTCAACGTTATGGCTATGTTCTGATGGAGTAGAAATCCTACCACGTGTACTCTTTTATATGGAATTTTTTGTTGTTGCACAAGACATGCGCACTAGTGAGCTTTGTTTCTGCCTCAAGAGCTCACCTGACCACTCTCCCGAGGGTACCCTGGGTAACCCGTGATAATATCTAAAAAGGTACATCGAAGCTAGCATCATTCAGGAGGGTTCGCTTGTGGAAGGTAGTCAGTTTGAGTTTCCAACGACAGCCTATTGGGTTCATTATATTATTAGCACCCACTGCTGAATAAAGCCCGCCGCCTTGATTCCCTGCTTCCCAATGCTCGGAGAGTAAGGGCAGAGGGATAACTGCCCGATTCTCGAGGAAGGCAGTAACAAATAATTGCGCGGCGGCGGCCACTTTATGTTTAGATAACGAAGTGTTCTCTTCAGGCTAACTGATTCCTACAAATTTAGTTGCTGCTGGCCTCATATAGCTGCATTGGCTCTGGCGAACCTCGTTGTGTGACTGCCACATTTCAAACGTAAAAACTGCCGACGAGAATTGGAAGTGAACACATTGAGCAGCAAGAAACAGCGCTATACCTATGCCAACTGTGGAGGAGATATTTTTGCTCTGCTCTATATTCTTGAGCTTTCTGTAACTTACTAAAAGAAATAGAAATTCAGTCTTCTGTAGCAGTGTAAGCACAAATGGAGCATTCAATTTACTTGAAGCGCCTCCACTGTGTGGAAGCACATTCTGCACAACCAACTAAATACAAGAAAGTGAGGTTGCTCCACACGATGAAAAAAAAAAATGTTTTCCAAACACATTAAGTTGACGTAGGTACCGAACTTACCTTTCTCAAATTTCAGCGGAGGAACTTCTGATAATGAATAGTGCGGCGCAAGGATTAGTATCAAGGCGAATAAGATCATCGTCTGCTTTCCCCGTGGTAAACAAATTCTGAAATGGTGTAATAGATATTTTGCCAATATTATTACTTAAGAAATATTGTTTGTTGTTTATTTTATCGGTACTGTGAGGCTTGTCTTGTGTATGACTTCAAGAATTGCTTTGTGGCGTCGGTTGTCATGTAACCAGCAAATTAGTTGTCGCAGTGCAGCAATATATATTCAACATATATTTGCGAGAAAAAAAAATCACGCGCTTTCCCATTGACTATCAACTACATTAAGCGCACGCTAACAGAGAACGAAACTACGATTTGCTATTGCTAGATGACTATTCCTTGCGGCATCTTGCTTTCGTAGTAAACAGAATACCCTTAATGCAGTAAAGCCCAAATAAATGCTTATCTTGCGCAAGCGCGCGTAGTCTCAGCCATTAGGTTAGGTCTCGGTATTTATTGCATTTACATTTTCTAGCTTCGTTGAAAAGCAAACACCCTTCGCTTTGAAGAATTCGCGATGGTCCTACATATTATAAACAAATGAAACTTTCAATAACAAAACATGGAAACTTGAATCTTTACTTGTGCAGATTGTCATTTGTTATTCTGTGGATTCGCGCTTAAGTACCCGTAGCATATCGACAGGTGTACATATTTATCTTTCTCTGGTGACCACATTTTCACTGACTAATACATGTTGAACGTTATCGCTCGACGCAGGACGCGCCTGTATGTATCCGAAGTTTCTAAACAAATTAAATTATGGGGTTTTACGTGCCAAAACCACTTTCTGATTAAGAGACACGCTGTAGTGGAGGACTCCGGAAATTTCGACCACCTGGGGTTCTTTAACGTGCACCTAAATATATGTACCCGGGTGTTTGTGCGCATTTCGCCCTCATGCCGAAGTTTCTTAAATTGTATGAATGGTTCAGTAGCGTAGCCAGAAATTTCGTTTCGGGGGGGGGGGGGGGGGCGCTCAATTTTTCAGCTCGGCCTCCCCCTTCTAGAATTTTTCGAGGGATCAAATACATTAAACATTAATAATAACTGCATTGCCATTGCCAAAGATGCTGCAAACGAATTCTTGAACGGTGCGCACTGTCAAGACAAGCAAAATATTGCTACACGCGTGTGGTATATGTTTGGCGAAGGCACGCGGGCGCCATCACTCCAGAAAAGCAGAGGAAGAACGAACTGGGTTCGCGCTGTGAACCTAACCGGTCAGTGCTGCAACCGTTGTAAATATAACCTGTAAATAGTCGCTCGACCTACTGACACGCCCTTCGCGTCATCATCATCATCAGCAGCAGCAGCAGCAGCAGCAGCAGCAGCAGCAGCAGCCTGGTTACGCCCACTGCAGGGCAAAGGCCTCTCCCATACTTCTCCAACTGTCCCGGTCATGTACTAATTGTGGCCATGTTGACCCTCCAAACTTCCTGATCTCATCTGCCCACCTAACTTTCTGTCGCCCCCTGCTACGCTTCCCTCCCCTCGGAATCCAGTCCGTAACCCTTAATGACCATCGGTTGTCTTCCCTCCTCATTACATGTCCTGCCCATGCCCATTTCTTTTTCTTGATTTCAACTAAGATGTCATTAACGCGCGTTTGTTCCCTCACCCAATCTGCTCTTTTCTTATCCCTTAACGTTACACCTATCATTCTTCTTTCCATAGCTCGTTACGTCGTCCTCAATTTAAGTAGAACCCTTTTCGTAAGCCTCCAGGTTTCTACCCCGTACGTGAGTACTGGTAAGACACAGCTGTTATACACTTTTCTCTTGAGGGATAATGGCAACCTGCTGTTCATGATCTGTGAATGCCTGCCAAACGCACCCCAGCCCATTCTTATTCTTCTGATTATTTCACTCTCATGATCCGGATCAGCAGTCACTACCTGTCCTAAGTAGATGTATTCCCTTACCACTTCCAGTGCCTCGCTACCTATCGTAAACTGCTGTTCCCTTCCGAGACTGTTAAGCATTACTTTAGTTTTCTGCAGATTAATTTTTAGTCCCACCCTTTTGCTCTGCCTCTCAGGGTCAGTGAGCATGCATTGCAGTTGGTCCCCTGAGTTACTAAGCAAGGCAATATCATCAGCGAAGCGCAAGTTGCTAAGGTATTCTTCATTTACTCTTATCCCCAATTCTTCCCAATCCAGGTCTCTGAATACCTCCTGTAAACACGCTTTGAATAACATTGGAGAGATCGTATCTCCCTGTCTGACGCCTTTCTTTATTGGGATTTTGTTGCTTTCTTTGTGGAGGACTACGGTGGCTGTGGAGCCGCTATAGATATCTTCCCGTATCTTTACATACGGCTCGTCTACACCCTGATTCCGCACTGCCTCCATGACTGCTGAGGTTTCGACTGAATCAAACGCTTTCTCGTAATCAATGAAAGCTATATATAATGGTTGGTTATATTCCCCACATTTCTCTATCACCTGATTGATAGTGTGAATATGATCTATTGTTGAGTAGCCTTTGGTCCTTTGGTTGACAGACAGGTTGCCTGGTCCTTCGCGTAACAATATGTATTTCTTTTCGTAAAAGAATGTGCTCGTATGTCTCAAAAATTGTGCCCGAAATAACTGATATTGTCACGGGGAGTGACGTATGAAGAACACAGTAGCAATAATGTGAAAGACGAAACTAACTTTTATTGGACGAACCTGTGCCCACAAAAACAGGCTAGACTTAAAGAACGGCGACAATGGCGAACACAGTCGGCGATTCTCAAAATCTGATCATTGGGTCAAGCGAGTCGGCTTTTACACATCAGTCGTCGAATGTTCCAGAGTAATCGCCGGGACTTTGTGGAAGGCGTGCCTTCCACAAAGTTCTGCATTATTCGCGTAGCGCACACATGCAATCAGATTACGCAACGTTCGGTCGCAGACAGCGGATGGAACCATCCATTACATACCACAAACTTCCGATACATGCAGGCGTGTCCTGCGCTGTGCGATATTTGTTAGGCGGTGAACCGTGGTCACTTGATAATGATAGGCAAGTACACGTGTCAGTACCCCTCTCTTAAAAGCATCGACCCGATAGTAAGAAACTAATAAAAAAAACCGTATCAAAGAAATAACAGAATAAGGAAGTTCGTCAGCACGCGTAAAGGGGTTTAATAAGCACTACGTGGACCACTTCAGATCGTGCGGGGCACCGCTGTGACTTTGAAATGCCGTCTGGCACGACCTCATAGTCCAGTGCGCCAAACGTCGGATGACTTTGCAGGGTCCGAAATAGCGTCGCAATAATTTCTCACTGAGTCCTCATCGGCGAATCGGGGTCCAAATCCAAACACGGTCGCTATGCTAGTACTCGGCGAAGCGTCGTCGGCGGTTGTAGTGTCGGCTGTCGGTACGCTGCTGGTTCTTGATCCGTAGGCGGGCAAGCTGTAGGGCTTCTTCGGCGCGCTGGAGATAGGCAGCGACGTCAAGATTCTCTTCGTCAGTGACGTGCGACAGCATGGCGTCATCAAGCTGTATCAGCAGCTGTCAGCAGACGTGACAGCAAGCTGTATCACGTCTATTTTTCATTAGAAGACCTCCGTCAGAACATTGTTTCAAAATCGAGAGTCCTCGTTAACCACATGACACATGTTCTGTAGCGAGTTCCTAAATTCAACAAGCATGGTCAAAAGAAAAGTGCCGAACTTCTACTACAAGTCCGAGTACAGCTCCCTAACGAGAACATTGCAGTATTCACGGAAGAGAAGGCTAGTCCTTTCCATCACGCCGACCCGGAAATGTCTCAACAGAAGAAAGTCTGTCGCGTCTTCTGCGGTATAAGACAAGAACCCTTCGCCGAGCTGATGCGCAACCCGCCCAAGACCATAACAGAATTTCTCTCAGAGGCGACCACAATCGAAGAGACGCTAGAAATGCGCACCATACAATCCAATCACCGCTCGATTTAACTCGAGCTTCATCGCTGGCACAGAGGCCCAGCAGTCAGTGCGAGCTGCGCAGCCAACGCATACTCAACCAGAAACAATGAGCTACGCCTCGGTCACCAGCCGCCACGTTACCCCTCCACCCCCACGCCAGGGCGCAGTAATAGAGATCTGTCGTCCACCACCGCGAGCGCCTCCACCCGTCGCCGAGAGTAGCATTTCAAGAAATAGTGACATTTGACGTGCCCTCGAATACCGCCCGCTGTGGTACCACTGCGGAGAAGTGGGCCACATCTACCGCTAGTGCATGTACGTCGAAATGGGACAACGAGGGTCCCCCCTAAAGCCGCTGCGCACACAGCTTGGCGAACCACATCGTGACATCATCGACTACGTCTCGGCAGAAACAGTTCCCTTGCATGTGTTCTCTGGGGCCGTGAAATATGTTGTGATGGGATAGACTCGCTGACCAAAAGCTCAGCTTTTTCACATTGTACAATGCGTCGGGCACATGTGACTGGGGTGGGCTTACCAGCTTTTCTGCTTATAGTTGCCAAGTTCTGCTGAGGTCGCACTCGGAATATGTTGTCCAGACTGTCTTCGGTGGTAAAGCCCGCCGCACTCCATAGAGCAATGGCGATTTCTGGGTGCGCCTACTTATCAAAACAAAGCCCCCCATGAAGTAGCAGAATTATCTTTGCATTGTTCAAAGGAAGTTGAGGCAGGTTCTGCTTGCGACCGTGCTTGCGTAAAGTAGGCTGAGAGATGTTCTGAATGTCCGAGATGTTCTAGGAGGGTTGCATCTTGGCCCGCATTTGACGAACGCGTCGCTTGTATATGACTGTCTTCGAACAGCCACCTGCATCGTCATTAGTTTTGCCGTCGTAAATATTCAGGGCATCATCTTCCTCCATCCTTTCCTCGGTCGTAGTGTCCACCCCTTGTTGATGCGAGGGAAAACTGGTGACGACGACATCGGCAGGCAATCCAGAGGTATCCAACTCGGGCGTCCTCGTTGTTTTCGATGAACGCGCGGCGGCGTTCTCCGTCGCCGATTGCGTGTCCCTCTCGTTGGAAAATGACATTGCGTTAGATAAATGCTTCATCGAAACATAGTGGTGAATTGGCCGAAAGCTCTTTGCACTCCCGTTGAGAACATGGGTCTCGGAAGAGCTGCTTGCTTTGCGCTCGTGGTTCATGGTGTAGAAAACACGCCAAGGTAGTTATGGCCCCGGCAGGGGCGGCCGCGTTGGAACTGCTTGAGAGTTATAGAGGCGCGGGAAGTAGCAAAAAGTAAACTCACGGCATACAAGATTGGTGTCGCCTTGCGAAGAACGCGGCGATTTGTAGTGTCACAGGCGAGCGGGCGCGGCGAGACGCGCCGTAATCGAAGGAGCAGAGAAAGCAGGCGCCCACACTCCACATTTGCCGAAACACGCCTACCAGCAGCAGCGAGCGAATTGACCTCCATGCTGCGTCTCCTTTCGACGCCAACTAAGCATCGGAAGCAAAGCGCATACAGAGCAACCAGCAGTCGGCGCCTTTTGTGCACCTCGCTGATCGCTTTGAAGATGAGGCCCTCGTGACCCTGCACTTTGTCCACATCGCAGACCGCTTTCAAGACATGCGAGCCTACGCGGCGTACACAACAGCAGCCGGTAGTGGCAGGCTAATGCATAGTTTGACCTTGACTAGAAGGTCGCATTTACGGTACCAGGCGTTTTCTCGGTTTCTGCCTGGAGTAGTACAGCTATCATTCTAAAGAGCAGGAACTATTCTGGCAGCGTATGCGGTACTGCACGATCTGTACCTTGGCATAGGTAAGCCGTCTGGGCGATATTTATACTCGTACGACGACGACGACAACCACGACGGCGGTGGCGGCGGCGAGCGCCCGCATACTTCCAGCAGCACAGGATCGTAGCATATGGCACCTCGACCCATGCGGGCACTATATTTGCCGTGGAAGTATTAGTGAAAGACAGATTGTTATACTTTCTATTGCTTGCAACGGGCGCCTACAGTACATACAAAGAGCTGTGTTTCATGCATGTCGCCGGCAACGCTAGGCTTTCACAGTATTTTGGGCAGTGTTTGGTTTATACATTCAGTTATTCCCGCTGCCCCCATGTGCTCCTGCCTTAGATGTCATTGTGCTGCTACTGGCAGTGTTTTGTAACATATGCTGCATCATCTTGCGGCTGCCATATGCTGGCACGTGCCGCCTTGTCCTTCTGTACCACAAGTGCGCGTGGTTTCATGCCATACGCGGCCTCTTTTTTACCGCACCCATGTGCTGACACCTCCGACCTGGTCTTTTGCGCAGGAAGAGTGCGTGGCTTTGCGTCAGACGCTGCCTATTCATGCTTCTGCCGTTCGCTGACACTCACAGCCTTGCCCTCGTGCGCTAAATGTCTGCGTAGTTTTGTACCAGACGCTGACTCCTTTCTGCGGCCGGGTACTGACACTTGCCGTCTTCACCTATGCTAGAAGTTTGTGTTTTTGTGGCAGAAGCTGCCTCACCTTGCTGCTTTCATGTCGTGACATGTACCACCTTGTCCTTCCGGGCTAGAAATGTGCCTAGCTTTGTATAGGATGCTACCTACTTGCTGCTGCCATGTGCTGGCACTTCGCCATGTCCCTCTGCGCTGGATGTGCGCGTGTATTTGTACCAGACGCTGCCTCCTCGCTGCTTCTATTTTCTAACATTTGACGCTTCGTGCTTCTCCGCTAGAAGTGAGTTTGGTTATGTGCCAGACGCTGCCTTCCTTCTGCTGCAATCTGTTGACATTTTCCGCCTTGTCCTGCGCAAGAAGTGAGCGTGGTTTTGTGCTAGAAGATGCCACCTTGCTGCTGCCATCTATTCACACTTGTCGCATTTCCTTCTGCGCTAGAAATGTGAATGGTTTTGTGCCAGATGCTGCCTCCCTGCTGCTGCCGTGTGCTGACAATTTCTGCCTTGTCCTTCTGCTCTAGAAGTGTGCGCGGTTTCGTGCGAGATGCTGCCTCTTTGCCGTTCCCTTGTCCTGACCCTTTTCGCCTTGCTCTTGTGTGCTGTAAGTGTGCAGTTAGGTGGCCGGCACTGCCTCACCTTTACCTTTCTAATGCCGTGTGCTGACACGTGCCGCCTTGTCCTTCTGCTCTGGAAGTGTACGTGGTTTTGTGCCAGACACTGTCTCCTTGCTTTTAGCTTGAGCTGATACTTGCCATCTCTCCTTTTGTGCTAGGAGTGTGCGTGGGTTTGTGCGAGACGTTGCCTCACTGCTGCTACCATATATTGACACTTGCTTCGTTGTCCTTATGCGCAAGACGGGCGCGTGGTTTTGAGGCCGATGCTGCCTCACCTTGCTGCTCTAATGTCTTAGTTTCGTTTCCATGTCAGAATTTCCTACGTTATTTGTCCTAATTTCCTACGTTTCCTGCGTGCCTTCTCCATCATTCTGGCGGATATCGCAGCTCCACCTTGTACTGGCCAGCTGATTATGGTTTCTGCGGCTGTCTGCCTCTCCTAGTTTGTGGATATCTCCTGCATTACGTGTCGATGCTGGTCTGATCCAATAGGTATTCCGACTTCCATGGAGGTGGTGCTTCTACATAAAAAAACGCCAGCCAGCATGATTCCGTCATCTTCATACTTCTTTTTTAGTGAGACAGGTAGTAACGATATTCTTTTTTTTTAAATTGTATCAACCTCCATTGCTTCCAATAACAGTTCTTCACTAATGTAAGCACTCTTCCGTTTAACTTCCACCGAATTCATGGCTACCTTTTTCGACCTTCTCCAAACGAATCTGTCGTTAGTATTTTCCTCTCTATAAATTCACAGCGAAGTTTCTCAGAGAAGCTTTTTGAGAATGAATGATCTTCACCTCCGCTATTCAATAGAACGCTACAGTAACATGATCGCTTTTGACCTTGTGCTAATGCAGCTGCAGTCGGTATGATACAATCGATCCTGGTAAATAGAAATTTTCCCTTGCTGTCACCATCAAGAGGAGCAGCTGCTGTACAAAGCGCTGTCAGTTCTTTCCTTCGGCACGTAGACGTCGCAAGCCATTTTCGACATATTTTGCAGCTAATGTTCGCTTTACATATTTTAGCAGTATGGCAAGGCCTCGTACAGAGGAAACATTTGCCTCTTTGAAATTCGTTTTCTTATCTTCACGAAGTATCGTTTTCCTACAGTCATCCGTATAATGAGTAGTATTCTCGCAAAATATTCAAAACTTTGCGGCTTTACTTTGAAAATTAACCGTTCATACCTGTTGCCTAATCTCTGATTGGTTGCCGACGCTTTCTTTCCTTTCTGTCAACAATTACTCTCAGCAATCTACATATTTCATCAAACACCTAAGAGTATCTTCTTGACATGAAGCCAAATTGTGATCTTTTGTTGATGACCCATTGATGACTTCTCTTTGTTTGAATTAGTATCTAATCTATATATCCTCTGGCAAAACTCTTTCCAGGATCGGAAGCAACATTGACGCATAGGAGTCGCTCTTCAAGCATTGGCATTCCAATCCACGTAGGTGCACTTGCAACTTCTCTGAGGGTTTTACTAAGCCGTCATGGTCCTTGCAAGGTTGCTGCTGTTTTCAAGTCAGTTAATTCTTTCATGTGCATTTCTACCAACAGCTCAATTTTCCGTACCACTGCTTGAGTAGATCGATGAGTTTCCATAGTTGCTGCAGGAAAATTGTAATCCCTCCATGGCAGCTGTTGCTTTTCTGGTTATTCATGATAGAAGGTAGGTACATTTATTTTTTGCAGCGAAACCTGTATATGACCAACATTCCGCAGCTTTTTCGGCGTCCGGCAGCATAACAGGACCCATACAGAATGAGTTTTATTGTTCGTTTTGTCTGTGATCACTGACGGGGGCAGTGCGGGAGCGCAGATGTCAGAATGCGCAACAGATTAGAACGCTCGCCGTTAAAAATAGCGTGTCGTCAAGGTTATCGCAGTATATAGGCAGCAGAGGTATCGCCGCTAAAAGCAGCTGTAATATGGATGTGGCGGACAAGTATAGTGCGTACACCTGAAGAACAACGTGCGCACGAGGAGCGCCACAGGAAACAGCAACGAGAATGTAAACGGCGCCGGCGCGAAACGACCACCGACGTAGAACGTTCCCGCGGTGCTGAATGAAAACGACAATCGCAAGCCCGGGCGCCTCCGAACGAGCAACGACAAGCACTCCACTCTGTGATGATCGAATGTCATCGAAAGCTCTTTGCTTTTCGTTTGAGAGCTTTGACTTTTGTCAGCTTTCGCTGCCATTCCATTTTCAGAGTGGAATGGCTGTAATTGTTTTGGCTCAATTCGGTTCTTTCCTGTACAACTCTTTCAATTTCCCGCCAATATATCTGCCATTTTGTGTTATCGCCATCACTGCAAAATTTCAGAGTTCAAAAGAAAGCAGTAGAGTTTATTCACAACTCATGTGACCGTTCATCTGTCACTCATCTACTTAATTTTCTTGTCTCCCGTAGAAACCCCATCTGTCGTTTAAAATTCTTTTTCAATTATTCAGAGGTCGATAATATTCTAACACATCCAACATTATACCGCACTCCTCTGGACATAGCACAAGACAATGGCACGAGTATATAGTGACACCAATAAACGGAATAATTAACTGTTAGAAGTATTCCCGTTTCCCCAGAACGATAACAAATTCGAATAGTCATTCTAATGATGCACTACCACAAACGTTACTAATAATCTTTTCATAAGAAGCTAATAAAATCGACTAATGACTAATAAAAATCGGACTCCTCGGTCAACCCCCTTTCTTCTTCTCGTTTACTTCGAATCTTTGAAACTCATCCTTACTTTTCTAACATTTTTGAACTGCGTTATATCTTTCTGTTGTATTTGTACCTTATATTTGGCATTTGGTTAGGTGATTTTGACTTATGATTTATTTATCAATTCATTTATAACTTATTTGATAATTATGTTTGCTGTTCTCAAAGGTGTTCCCTTATATATTGTATGCCCACCCTTCTAAGGTCTTCTGAAAAGTCACAGTATCCGTAAAGAAAAAGTAAACAATCTTCATTATTTCTAGTTTTGGTAGTTTGACTATTGTTGCTTGCTGCGGTTGCCTAGCTTCATCATTAACGTTGGGTTGCTCCCTAGATTTTTTCCGCACTTCTTGCCGAGAAAGGTATGCGTTGATGCTGTGCAGAGCACTTGCCTTGAACTCGTACTCAGCGGTATTTGCAAACTTTAAGTAAGCTCTGTCAGGTTTTGTGAACTGCTCCATCTGCTTGCCCACTTTCTTTAGCGAATCTCCAATGCCTTTATTGCGGGTGTTTGTTAGCGATATCGCTGTAAGATCTTGATTATCCTCCAGTTTTTTTTTTTTCAGCATCGCTCACTAGGATAGGATTGTTATTTGCGTCCCCAACTTTCGCTTCTTCAAATTAAGCTCTGTGGTCGTCTACAATAACTGCGAAAACTGGTGGACGCGTACAGATTCTAGCAGTTAGACGTCACTCGTGGCTTAGGCGTTCCCTGTGTCCGTTCCGCTCTTTTCTGTCGATGTCCCGTAAGTTCGCTTCCGGGCCTCATCGCATCCGTCTTCTGTGGCCAGCCCGTCGCCCTGGTAGACTGTGGCCTGTCGGAACATGAGTAGCCGTAATCCTGGTCGTGGCGCATTCCCACATTTTCCGACGTGATACTGGGAGCCAGCTCACCAGAAGAAGCCGAAAAACGTCATATGCAGTCAAGGGATATTTTCAAGAGGCGTAAATAGAACTGGGAAAGTTCAAGGCCAAGGAGCCTCGATTACATCAAACTATAAACGTACAAGCGAGAAAAACAGGCATTGAAAACTCAAGGCTGAGCATCAAATGGAATTTAAAGGAAGATGCACTGTACTTTCCATCTTTCGGCATAAAAAACTTTGATACAAGCAGTGAAATTATGACCAAACAAGTGCTCGCAGCTTACAGCAAGAATATAGGATCCGCTTGGCGTCGCTCATTCACTGTGACAGCTGTGTGACAAATACGAAACATGTGGAAGAAGAGAATATCTTAGGACGACTGACTGCCACAGGAATATGAAACGGCGCCTAGGAGGAACTTTTATCAAAGGATACAATTAGTTCAACACATCAGCATACATACATGACTTTATATTAACGAGGGAAGCCACTCTCTTACACGGATCTTCATTTGTATTTCATGCAAGCCCATACGCTTTGGGGCAGCAGCCTACTTGATAAATATCTACGAGAACCAAAAACAGGCTGAGCTAATCATCGCAAGAAGACGAATAGCTCGAATTAAAGAAATGTCGTTGCTAAGAATCAAGCTAATGGCTGCAACGCTATTTGCACGCCACTCTCAATGCATTAGCTGTGGATTTCTGAGAAAGCTATATGAAAGACAATGGACAGACCCAATCATTGTTCTAAGCTTGTTACGCGGAAAGAAGAAACGAGCCATCTTCGCCGAAAATATAGCGAAGAACATACAAAAAAACTGTCAGAGTGGAAATACGTTGCAAGGAAAGAAAACCCAGCTGATTTCATGACTAGAAGTGTTAGCGCAGAGCGTTTGATACATTCATAATTATGGTTGCTTGTTCTAAAACGTCTTTTTGTGTGTGTGTGAAAAGGAAAGCGACAGAGCAATTCGAAGGAAAAGACACCGAGAATGGTGAAAGTTATACGCGCTAATACATGCCCGTCAACTGCGGCATTGATTGACGCGGAGAAGTATGGCACATACATATGACTACTCAGAGTGGCATCTTGGGGACTCAGGTACATCCTCAATAGAGGAACATAGAGGCGGATGATGGGAAACCTGAGTTTTGAGAAAGAGAAGAATGAGAAACGACAGTAACAAATCTGCAACAACAACACGTGCGAGAAGATATTTATTAATTTATTCAGTTACCTCAGAAGCTCCGGAAAGAGTATTGCGTGAGAGGAGGATACAGTGATTTAGCAAAAACGAAAGAAATATTACAAAGAAATTATACATTGTTATCGAGTAAACATGAAAGAACAAATATCTAACAACATAAATAACGCGATAAATGATACAAAATGACAATGCGAAGTAGGAAAAGCAATACGAAGAAATTATACAAATGGTAGCTAGTGAAGATGAAAGAACAAGTCTCTAACAATGTTAACGCAATAAAAAACAAACAAATAAACAAAGCACCAAAACTATACAACTTCGCTAAAAATATTTACTTAGGTCCGCAGTAAGGTTTAGTTGTCATGAATTATGGAAATAATATTCATAGGCGTGCTTTGAAGGATACAGGGTCAGGCCTGCTATTGCAACAAGTATGCTTCTTCATGGTACAAAAGTCTTTGAAGACGCGCGAGGTCTCGAAGACCCAAGTGTAGCCTACATGAAAACAGAATAAAATAAAGCGAAAGACACCCTATTGTGCTACAAAATTGGACGAATGGTGCAAAGCTGCTGGTACGCCATATTCATCAATACACGCAACATGGAGGAAACTGTACGTGTCACATTAGTGCAGCTTCGAACTAAGTACTGCATAATACAAGGAAGACAGCTGGTGAAGAAGGTAATTCATGGATGTCTAAATCGCAACAATTTGATGCCAGGCTACGGCACCAAGAAACAGCTGGAGTTTCTCGTGACAGAGTCAACGAGCGACAACAAATTGAAGTGAGCGGTGTGGGTTTGACGGATCTGATGCTTATAAAGGACGCGAGCAAAGGCTCTAAGAACAGTCTGTTACAATATTTGTATACGCTATTACGCGAGCTCTACATCTCGAAGTTGTGGACAAGACAACAGAGGCATTCCTGCATGCATTGCGAAGATTTATAGCGAGACGAGACTTAAGTTGCACCATATGCAGTGACAAGGCGATTAAGAAAGGCCGACAGAGACGAGATAGAACATGACTGGGGGTTAAAAGCAATGAAAGCAATAAAGAAAAAGCCAATCTTGATCTTATTCGCATTGGATGCATCTGTCTCGTCTCGTTACTGCGACCATCAAATACCAGCAGCTCATGCCAAAATGTATTTAAAGTGGTCTAGCCCAGATATAAGTCCCTTTGAAAAATATCAGAAACCCAAAAATAATGCTCTAATAGATCATAACATCTGCGTTTAGAGATTCCTTTGAGCGGGCACTGTATATGCAGGCCTTGTCGTGAGTAATTTTCGATTATTGTCATGAACGCAGAAAGTCGATCATGGCAATATACATTAGGAATGCCACGCACCTGGTACTTTTCATCGGGACAACCTTGCGCCGTATATGTTCCGTGCCACGAAGAATATTTATGGAATGCATCTCCCGTGCAAGCGCCATTATGTAGGGGGGACGAGCTAGTGTTGGAGGGGCAGGACGAGCGAACACAATGAAGAATGAGAAAACGGCGAGAAAAGGAAATTTTGCCTGCATTGTACATTCTGAACAGGTGCTCAGTTCTCACCACACGCCAATGCTTATGACAGAAATAAGAGCAAAGTGGCCCCCGTCAGTTGTCGCAAATTTTCTTCGTAGAAAAATAATGTAGATTCTGTGACACAAAGCTTTCGTGAAGTGGTTAATGAAGTGCTGTGGACTTGCATATGTTCATTCCTGCGTGTCAGGCTTATAGGAAGCGCACGCTTGCACCTGTGACTTGGCGCACCCATTCCACGCAATGGGACAACCTTCAGATTACCTTGTATTGATTTCTTTAATTTAAAGCGATGCTTTATTTGCCTACCTTCCTGTAGTTCAGCCAAGGTTGCTTGGTCGGTCTGTCACTAAGTGGGTTCTGGCAGAGTAGATTCCTGCTCGGCATTAAAAAAAAAAGACGTCCAACCACGGTTTTTGAGCCTCGGCCCCAAAGCACACCAGCCCCGTGCTCCAACCATTATGCCGCAACATTTTCTTAAAGCGAAGCGTTGTTTGCAAACCATCCCATGGTTTCGCAAAGGTCGAATGGTCGATTTCCTGTCGAGTAAGATGAATGTCACTCTTGAAGATAGAGGTAAGCGTATCCGACGGTGGGATTTTAACGTCTTCACGCCAGGCGCAACTGTTCGATGCTCTGACCATTAGGACAGAAATGCTTTTTTTTTTATATATTTCTTACAGTTACACAGCATCATGAAGCATCACCTCATACAGAAACTATTGATATTCACATTTATAGATGCCATGAAACAGTGATTCCAACCCCTTATGTGTGAAATACTAACAAATATGTACCAGGTACTATTACGTACCCCTAAGTGTCACAAAGAATGCGTTGTACACATTTCCGGGGAGTTCTTTAAAAGAATACTTTTCACGAGACAGTTTGCAAGGATAAACACTTGACCAAGATGTGGTACCAATCAGGTGTATTGTCACATTCATCATAAATGTCCTTCAAATAGATAATTAGCCAAACGCGAACAAGGTAAGAGCGGGAGCCAACGTTTTGACAAGTGCACTTGTCGAAACGGTGGCCCCCGCTTTTACCTTGTTCTCGTTTTGCTCACCGTCTTGAATTTCCATCTGAAGCTTTGCCCGTGTTTTCTCCTATTAAATGGCTAGCCACTGGAGCAAGATGAATTCGTGAAGATATGATTGGTTGTGCGTTACACTAAAACATGCATGTTTTCTACAAGCCAAAATAAACACATTTCTCATGAAGAAAAAATCCACAGAGCACATCTCACGGTGATTTTCGATGATAATGCGTTTAGCTTTGAATTAACATAGCAACATCACGTATTCCCCCCCTCCCGCCCCCCCCAAATGAGTAGCGCATGAGGCGTGCACTGCAGTGGTACTCCTCCTTCGCGCTTCCTTAACAACAATCGACGTCATCTGACGGCGCCACCACAAAGCCTGCGCGTAGCCTCCGAAATGCCTGGCGCGCTGGTTCGCGTGAACGTTTACAAACGCGTCATGGAGAAGCGGGGTCCTCTCTCGCTTTTTAGTGGACACGCTGCGCCATCTAGTAGCGCTGTCTAGAAGTCCTCGCGTGGCCTCCGAGACGCGAAACGTGGCGCGCCGGTGCCTGCGAATGCTCAGAATTGTTCCATCGCTTGTTGCACACCCAATGACTCTTACTCACTGACCCAAGTAGGCGAGAGGTGCATTAAAAAACGGTACACACCCAGCGCATTCATGGCGATCCTCGGTTAAGCATTGACGTCAAAAAGGTTTATTGAAAAGCGGCGCATAGTACAAATGTGGCGGTGCCAGCTGAGGCGTCGGGTTGCCGCCTTTGAGGAACCCTTGTAAAGCGGGCTCGATTCCCGTTAGTATCGGATCAATTTAGGGGATCTTTTTGTCAATGTGGAGGAGCACAATCCCAGTGGCAACTACCTAGCTGAACAAGTTGGCGTCAAAAACGTCTACTGAAGAGAAACACACACCTAGTGGCACATACTCCGTAACTGAAGTTGGCAAGAAATAAGTTGATTGAAGACCCGCACAGGCCGAGATGTTGGTGTTTGACAACACTGGTAGGTATTTAGAGATATAATCAGTATGGTGAAGGCTGTCCCACATGCTGCGACTGGAGCGAAATAAAAATTATCAGCATGGTCGCGCGCGTCCTAATGCGATATTTAGAGGGCTCATTTCACACGACCGCGATTTCAACAACGCGGCTGGTACGACGTCCAAGGTTGCTTGCTGCCAGATATTGTGGCATACGCCGCATAACTTTTCAAATGTACTGAAAAAAATTGTGCCTTCATTTCACCTTGTGATAGGGGATGTACAACGAAGCTGCTTCCGACGTGAGACAAGCACAACCGACGTTAGAGAAGCACCGCCACCCCCATTGACGTTAGACAACGTTACACAACAACCACCATCATAAGCCATGTACGTCACACGCGCACGCACGTGTGTGGCAGTGCAGCTTTGTCCTTGTTCTTCTAGGCCCTCCGCCAAGCACAAATGCCTTATTGAACTAAATGCTGGGAAAACACGGGGAAAGCGGGAGATGCAAATTCAACACTAAGAGAAAGCCAAGTGTACTTGTCGTTTTTCAAAGACAAGTCCACTTGTCGAAACGCTGGCTCTCGCTTTTACCTTGTTCTCGTTTTGCTCATCCTAATTGAATTAAATAAATGTTTAAAATTATATTGCTCAGAAAAATGCGCAAAATGCAACTTACATACTAGCTGCAGACATGATAGCCTAGGATTTTATTAAGGATATGCGAGAAAACATAATCTGTTTAGCGAAGAATGAAAGCTTCTTTTCCAGCTACCGTTTGAGGTGTGTCTCAGTGGCCGTGGCCACTAGGCGCGGTACTCATATTGGACAGTGTTTGCCTGAATGTCCATTACGGTCGCAGCATAAGCTGTGCGACAGATGCAACGGCGGAACGCCCAAGCATCATGCAGAGCTACACTGTGTGCACGCTTTCGTCACGCGTGCACGCACGCTTGGGGAAGTGCAGCATACATCATCATTCTTGTGGGCCTTCCGCCTAGCGCAGGTGCATTATTGAGCTAACTGAATTTCTGAAAATAATATGCACCAGAAAGTTCGTAAAGTAAGACACAACCTGTAGACCCGATAGCATTGGGTCGTAATTCGATTATACGATATTGTATTTCAGTTGCACGGAAACATAATTCTTTTACACGGACACTCAAACACAAAGCTGTTTAAGGTTGCCTTAGTGTCTGCGGCCGCTAGGCGACGGTAATGTTTTTTAGTTGAGCACCACACGAAAAATCGCAACCAACTAGAGGCTAACAGGTTCGCTGTAACAGCTGTGCGTGACAACACTATTGACCAATCTTCAATAGAAGGAAATAATACGCCTGTTCTGTAATTTAAAAACCCTTCCAAGTTTATATTTGTTATGCAGTGAACAACAGTGGTTTCTGAAGTTAAATGTGAGGACACAACGTTGACGTAAACAGCTGTTCGCAACTGGTCGTTCAACGATGTGTGCTGTCATGTGTGCCTTTAGTGTACGTGTTGTTCTGCCTACGTTCCAAAAAATTACAAGAGGACCAGTATTCCGAATTCGGCTGCAACAAAGTGTGCATGTCAGTGCTGAGAGACACTCGCGCTATCCATGCTTAGCGTCAGCTTCTGAAGAAATGATGAGCGTATATTTCTCGCAATTGCTCACAAGCGGTTCTTTCTCGTAGCCATACCGTTCCCCCAAACTTAGCAGGAGTCATACACCCGAAAGCTCACGTCTACCACTGAAGGAACCCGCAAATGACTTGCGTGTGATTGCTGAACGTTCAATATTATTATCATTATGAATTTCGATCTTAGCGCTAGATTCTTTCGTCCATCGCAGGCGCGTGTGCTGTACTTTTGTATAGCAGTCCTCTGAGTGTTTCGAAAGGCGTAAAAGCCTAAACCAAATTTTTTTTTTAGGCGCAGTCACCTGTGTACGGAGCATCATAGCATTCGAACAGACATGAGTGTCGTCTGCCTTCTCGTCCTGCATCCCGCGCTGTTAGTCTGCTGTGAATCTACATCAAGAAGCTTAAGTCAATGCGGTGCAGTACGTAGAACGGCGGCATAGCCCCGAATCAACCACTTAATAGGTTATTAGGAGTACATTTGTTTGTGTGATAACAAACTAAAGCTCTATAATTTTGTATTCATAGCGGCAAGCGTAAGGCAGGAAGCTATACTATCGGCCAATCTCATTGAAATGCCTGTGATTCAACCTGCTCCAGCACATTATCTTAAAATGCGGCCTGATACCTTCAACGTACCAAAAACACATGCAACTAGAGCAGTTGTTATGGTTCATTTACTGAAAATTAAAGCAAGCATTCACACCTGTTAAGTTAATAATGTACTGAAGTAGTATTCCACCAAAGGTAGAGGATGTTAACAGCAGTCATTTCAAACTAGATTAGTCAACCAAAATAAGAAAGCGCTAACAACATCTGGTAATTTACAACGGATTGTACTAGCAAAATTTATGGCTGAATGAATTGACTGCTTTAACCCAATGCTCAAAACAGCAGAGAACCGATTCCTTTTTTTCCTGCTGAAAAGCTGCGTCAATTTCAGTACCATAGTGTACAGTGTTCCTAGAGAAATTGCCAAGCATTGACAATATCTCTAAGCTTTTAATGAGCTTTCTTTATGAACAACAATTAACTGAAACTATTTATCATTGCAAGTTTCTGAATCTCGAACGGTGTAATATTTTTCAGGAGACTATATTAATGTTTTAAAATGTATAACAATAAAAAGTGTACCTCAACTCAACCACACAATACGTTTGTGTGGTTGAGTGGGTGGCTGCAGATTGCAACAGTATCCGTAGTTGCTAACTCGAGGTATTTACTAGGTTCCACGTATGTTTCTCCCAAGGCCGATGAACCTGGCAAAGGGTACGATCATGCGTGGTCTCATGTCAGCGTTGGCCTATGTTCTCATTTTTCGTTCTTTTTTTTAATAGGCGGCGGCGAATGCGGCCGAAGTGCGATTCCGCTTGTACATGTATTTAGAATTCGTGGTTTTCTTGTTATGAGCCTGTGTTTGTATTGTATTCTGATTGTG
Organism: Dermacentor andersoni; assembly: GCF_023375885.2. Classification (NCBI taxonomy): domain Eukaryota; kingdom Metazoa; phylum Arthropoda; class Arachnida; order Ixodida; family Ixodidae; genus Dermacentor; species Dermacentor andersoni. Next base: position 85,422,676 of record NC_092821.1, read on the forward strand.
GAAATTGCAGTGGTTTAAGCTGTATTTAATAGATTACACCACAGGCATTTATTCATCTTTGTGTTGGAATGTACAAAATGGGACCACTGGGTAAGGGCCAAGACAGCCATCAGCATCGGCAAAAATATGCTGCAGAACCATTGCACTCGTCAAAATCGACATGAAGCGATGCTTTCACGTAACACTCAATTAAATTCTGTAAATCTAACTGCAATGTGTACAATTCTCTTGATTTTCATTCGATGCAACACGGCCTCCTATGCAATATTTGCTTATGCACCGTACAGGCCACAAGTTTAAGGTAATGCAATATATACATAGCTAGGTGAACTCACTCAAACGTCAGCTTATTACTTCAACCTACCCGTGCAGCTGAGTCCGTGTGAGCCTGTCCAAGTAGAATTTTCGTTAACATAACTAAGAAAAGCTCGGCTGAGTAGAAGCTTGGTGAATATGAGTCAGCGCGACCTCGGCTGGGTAGAACTTTGGTAAATATGAGTTGGAGCAAGCTCAACTTAGTGGAATTTTGGTTAATATGAGTCGGAGCAAGCGGCACTGAGTAGAATTTTGGTAAACATGAATAAGAGCAAGCTTGGCAGAGTGTAATTGTGGGGAATATGAGTCACAGCAAGCTCAACTTCGTAGAATTTTGGGTAAGTTTGAGCCCGCATCAGTTAGGCTGAGTATAATTTTGGGGAGTCTGTACACGTATGCCATTAAGTCACACCATGGAATAAAACAATGCGCAGCTGCATCATACAATCTAGCAAAAAGGAAGATTGAGATTCAGAATCAGAATTGGTTTACGTGTATTAATCACATCTCGACATTATTTTCAGCAGCACCATCTTATGGTCGCTGTATTACGCATTCATACATAGCCACGTGATATATTGCCTCACATCATGGGGAAACACGTATTAAATATATGTCATGCCTTCATCAATTACAGAACCACTCACTTACTCGCTACAGATAAAACTTCGTCTTTTAATTTATCGCATACGAAATCAAGGTACTGCCATTAATAATATTTCTGCCCCCCCCCAACTCTTCAACTTTAATAATACAAGATTTTCGGAACAAAATATGTTATTGCTGAAAGCATCCAGATTCTACGTAACCATCGTGTGCCTGAAGTCAGCCAGAGCACGTCAACACCAAACTTGAGGGTGTAAGTGCTATATTTTGCATTTTACGGCCACATCAAGTTTCGAAGCGGGGCCGCCCCGCTAAACCCACTTCGCTAGTGGCGAGGCCTAGCAAAGGCTTCGGCTGCCGCACCGCTGCAGATGGCGAACGCGCTGCTCAATGCCGACGCCGACAAAGCCCACCAATCGTCTACCGGGGCGCCGGAGGACGAGGACATGGAAATTCGTGAATCCCAAGGACTTCTTCGGGCTGCTGAGGAGAACGAAGAAGACAGTGAGCCTTGGATCAATGTTACCAGTCGTGCCCGTCGCCGTCGGCTGCAGACACGCTCGACCACGCCCCAACTTTCCCGAACGCCACTGAAGCCCGTTCTCCGCCACAGCCGACCGGCGATGCGCAAGCCCCGACAACCCCCCCTTCCTGCCGATGATTACAAGCTGGCGGTTCGTCCACGGAACGGCCTGCAGCTCAACAAGGTGAGCCCAGGGAAGTTAGTAGACGCCATCACAAATGAGGCAAAGCTACAAATCGGCTCCACCGGATTCAAAATACGCATCGACGAAGACCAAAACATCCTTGTTCTGAGCACTGCCTCAGAAGCTACGGCCTCAGCACTGAGCAAGATGCAAAAAATCACAATTGATGCAACAATATATGATATTGCATCATACGGAATTTCCCCCGATAACTCTTGCAAAGGGGTAATATACAACATCGATCACGACACCACGCCCGAAATGTTACTTAAGCGCATTGAATCTCCCGGATACGAGGCGCTAGCATGTAGAAGACTGGGAAACACAACCACCATGGTGATCACATTCTTGGGTAAAAAAGTACCATACTACATCGAATTTTCCGGCCTTCTTCTGCGGTGCTACCTCTACAAGAGAACCGTGCCACATTGCCGAACCTGCAACGAGACAGGCCACAGAGAGGATGTCTGCCCGCGGCCCCCTGCCACACCCAGGTGCAGAGAGTGCGGCACTTCGCTAGCAACGGAGCAGCACGAGTGCCACCCTCGGTGCTCTCTGTGCGGCGGGAATCACCCAACAGCAGCGAAAACCTGCCCCAACAGGTTCCTGCCGCCCGTCAACCGCCGGAAACCGCAGCAGACCCCGAGAGCAGGCTCCTCGTCTCCGAGTCCACGTGGCGAGCACTCAGCATCCCGCAAGTCGCGGTCCCCGAAACGACGCGGAGCTGTCCAGGGGAGGAGCAGTTCCAGGCCGCGTTCCGGTTCCAGGCGACGGACCTCATCGCGACGACGGACGCCATCCCATGGCAGGACCTCGAGCCGTGGTCGTTCCGCAAGCGGCAGGAGGGGAAGCAAGGGAGCAGCGCAGGTCACGCAGCAGCTGAGCTGGGCACAGGTTGTTTCTCCCAAAGCTCGTTCCCCCCCTTTTGACACAGAGCTGGCACAGGCACATGCCCAGATTAGGCGTCTCACTGAAGAAAACGCAAAACTCAAATCAGAAATCACTAGCGTACACGCAGAATTCGTAGCACATAAAGATGAATTGCTTGGAAGAAATAGCACTACCCCTACACAAAACACTTCAACCCCACCCCCGGAGAAGCGGAAACGGGAAGAGCAGCCAGCTCACACAGTCACTTCAAATCCTACACCGCAACGAGCAACCGCGCAGCCCACTGCACCGCAGGGAGTCATACCCGTCCAATATGCCACTCTCCAGAAGGTAGAAGAGGTAGTAGCAAAAGCTATTCAGAGCCTTCAGACATCCCTACAAGCTACCATGCAGCAACAACTCACAGCTATACAACAGTCAGCGGCACAACAACAACAATTCGCAACTCAACAACAACACTCTAACACTCAGTTGGCGGAACGCATCATGAGACTAGAGGAACGCATACTAGCACTGGAAGCTCGTCAAAGCCGGCGCCCCAAGAAAACAGCTCATCAGAGCCTACCAGAATTGCCAGATTCTCTGGGCTCCCCAGAACCTCATCTTGTACACGCATCACCACCCCTTGATAACCAAGATGGCTCCGCCTCAACATATATGCAATAAGCGCGGGGGCTCCCCAGGCGAAACCACGGTGTGGCAGTGGAATTGCCGGGGCTACAAGAACAAGTATGGTTCACTGATACAATACATCGCTACATCAACAAGACCACCTGAAATCATCGCACTGCAAGAAACGAACACACACGTCCGCCTACCCGGATACGTCACTTATGGCACCTATACAGGGAGCAGCCTTCACACCCTGGTCAGTAAAAAGCTAGTGGCCGTTCAACACCATCTCCAGCAATCCGAACCGCTTGCCATTCTGCTCGAAATTATCCCACAGGCAACAAAGAAAAAGGGTCCCATGTTTGTTCTAAACGTGCACTGTCGGCCGAAAAGCGCGCCATCGGTTTTGGAGCAAGCCACGCACGCAGCAGGCAACCATCCGCTTCTAATTGTGGGCGACTTTAATGCAGCCCACCCCCTCTGGGGTTATACGTACGCCAACCCCAGGGGAAACATGCTTCACAAAATAATTGAGGACATGGATCTCACGCTCGTCAACGATCCAAGAAATAGCACGAGGCTCGGCACAAGTATTCAAAGAGACACGAGCCCCGACTTAACCCTCACCAGAAATATCCCCCAAGCTTGCTGGACCAATCTGGAGGAGTACCTAGGCAGCGACCACGCGCTGCTAGCCACCACTCTCCATGGGCTCGAATATAAAGCCAGGATAGGCACGGCTCGCCTCACGGATTGGACCAAGCTGCGGGAGATAAGAGAAGAAAGAGCTGCGAACGAACAGAGCCAACAGCTTCAGTCAATTAAGGACTGGATCACTCAGCTTCACCAGGATGTGAAGGCGCACACCAAAATGCTTGAAACATCCACCACCACTCCAAGCATCGACGCTCGCTTGCTCCACATGTGGGAAGCCCGGCGTAGCCTGCTGAAGCGTTGGAAAAGGCAAAGATTAAATCGCAAGCTCAAGAGGCGAATAGCACTACTCACACAAGAGGCTGCGGAATACGCTACCACGCTATGCCGAGAGAATTGGCTATCCCTCTGCGACAGCTTGAGAGGAAGACTGAGTACTTCCAAGACGTGGAAGTTATTGCGGTATTTAATCAACCCGGCCAGCAGCAAAACGGAATCCCACCACAATATGGCCCGAGTAATTCACCAATTTCCTGGAAACGAGGCGGACCTCCTTTTGGCTCTCAAAGCCCAGTACTTCCCCACACAGACGTCGGAGCCTCTGCCACCCTACACCGGCACCCCTAACGAGCTCCTAGATGAGGACATTCATCTACATGAGGTAACAGCGGCGATAATGGGCTTGAGACGCCACACAGCCCCGGGAATGGACCAAATTACCAATAAGGCACTTATAAATCTTGACAGCCCCTCGCTAGTAGAGCTTACCGCTCATCTTAACGAAGTATGGAGGAAAGGAAACCTTCCCGAGGACTGGAAAATAGCCGAGGTTCGTCTGATACCGAAGCCCGGCAAGCCACCAGCCATTGAGAACCTACGACCGATCTCCCTCACTTCGTGTGTAGGAAAGCTCCTAGAGCACATCGTTCTCAACCGGCTACAACCATTCCTGGAGGATTCGGGGAAACTTCCAACAACGATGATAGGATTCCGTCCACACCTCTCAACTCAAGACATCCTACTTCAGCTGAAAGAGGAGGTGATTGTACCAGCGACACGCAACTCCCCCACGGCTATCCTCGCCTTAGATCTTAAAGGGGCGTTCGATAACGTCAAGCACACAGCAATCTTACAGAGGCTAAACGCGCTGGGCTGTGGGGCCAGGACGTACTCCTATATCAGAGATTTCCTCTCAGATAGAAAAGCCATCCTAAAGGTCGGGGACAAAGCCACAAACCCCTTCCTACTGGGCGGGCGCGGCACACCACAGGGCGCAGTGTTATCCCCTCTTTTTCAATATCGCCCTAATAGGCCTACCGCCGCTCCTCGATAACATCCCAGGGATCCGGCATGGCCTATATGCCGACGACATTACCATCTGGTCGTCCACAGGGTCCATCGGGGAAATTGAGAACCGCTTGCAGGAAGCTGCCGACGTGGTGAGCGACTATGCTAAGTCATGCGGGCTCAGCTGCGCCCCCCAAAAGTCGGAGCTACTCCTGGTCTCACCGCGAAAGAAGCACACATTCGACTAGCCCACTATCAACATACAACTGGAGGGACACACCATCGTTCCGTCTCAGAGCGTAAAGATATTGGGAATGGTTTTCCAGTCGGATCGCACCAATACAATATTAATTCAAAAGCTTAAAAATACAACAGCCCAAGTTACGCACATGATCCGGCGAATAACAACCAAGACAAGAGGCATGGGGGAGGCGGACACGCTTCGGCTTGTCCAAGCCTTCGTCGTGTCTCGAATGACTTACGCTATTCCATACGCACTACTCAACGAGACGGAACTGAAGAAAATCAACGCAATGATCAGAAAGGCATATAAGCAGGCGATGGGCCTGCCAACCAGTACGTCCACAGAACGCCTACTACGACTAGGTGTGCGCAACACGGCCGAGGAGCTGATCGAGGCACATTTATCCAGTCAGCGAACAAGGCTGGCGGTTACGGAAGCAGGGAGGTCCATTCTCTTACGCCTGGGGCTCTCTGCCCCTCTGAGCTATCCGCCGCCTCAGACTGTGAGCTTACCCCATGCCATCCGGAGAAACATCACCGTACGTCCTCTACCTCGCAATATGCACCCAGTGCACCACGCAGAGCGAAGGGAGGCCCGCGCCCTGGCCATACACAAGCGATACGGGACTTTACCCTCTACAGCCTACACGGACGCGGCTTCCTACTCCAGACGCGCAGCCACAACAGCCACCGTAGTCGTCAACACAGAACATCGGAGCAGCATTTCGCTCACACGAAACAATCCCCTCCAAGCCGAGGAAGCGGCCATAGCCCTCGCGCTCTCCCAAACAGAGGTTGAAGTCATAGTGACCGACTCCCAACAGGCGTGCCGCAACTTTGCTAGTGGCAGAATTCATAGCACTACGCTCCGGATCATCAATCAAAAGCCGCCAACGAGATCAGTCATGATCATCTGGGCGCCAGCTCATCAAGGCATTCCTGGCAACGAGGTCGCCAACCACGTGGCTCGAGATCTGACCCACCGAGCCGACGCCGAGGAATCTGAACCCGAGCGCATGCACCCTCTAGTCTCTTACCAAGACATCACACAACACTACAAGCTAACCCGCAGAACATATGCACCCCCACACAAGTCACTACCTAGAGAGCAGGAGCGATTCCTCCGAGCTCTACAGGTTAATACATTCCCCCACCCAACCAGAAATCACCTCATAGACCCTACAAAATTCTCTCCGCAATGCCGCTTCTGCGCAGAGCCCGGGTCCCTCTGGCACATAGTAGGGGGTTGCAGAGCGGCACCATTAAATCCTCCGAACCCTTACCCCACTAACGAGCTTTGGGAGAGAGCCTTGGCCAGCTCCGACCTCGAGGATCAGCAACGGCTGATTGCGAGGGCCCAGGACGCGGCCCGAGCTCAAGGCATTCTGGAATGAGGACGCCTCTCCGAAGCTTCATTCACCGAATAAAAATGTTTATTCTCTCTCTCTCTGAGTCCTTTTCGGGAATAATGTTCTGGAATTCATTGCCCAAGAACATCAAATGCGTCCCTTCAGAACACTCATTTATTAAAGCACCGAAATGCCTGTTAGTAATAAATGGCCTTTATTGACAACGAACCGTGTTTTGATTTTTTACACTTTACATTATGTATCACCGTCTAGGTACTTAATTCGTTTTATGTATATTTCTCGGTATAATGATGTTCTAATGAAGTTATGCATTCTCGTTGTTTATATTTATCTGTGCTAATGCTGTCTCACTGATCTGCAACACCACTGCCTGTCTGTATATGATTGTTTTTGTGCTTAGCGCCGGAAGTCCCCTCGGCAGTTTAAACTTGGGACCTCCTTTTGTACTAATATTTACCATATACTCTCCTGCACCCAAATATTTTTCAATAAAGCCTTCAAACCTTAAACCTTCAAACAGATGTCACGCTGTCTTTGTATATCTTGCAAGTTGCATGATTCTCAATTTATGGATGCAGAAATGACAGGATATGGTTATATGATTTCGTGTAGTAATACAAGCACATACAAACTCTATTAGCAACATTTTGTTTATCTTCTTTGGCAAGGCCTATACCTCGTGATACTTATGCATGCATTGTTGTCTGTGGATGTACAGTCTCGAGAAAAAGTTTGGAGACCACGGCGTCAGCAAGAAATTGAAATACGTTCAAGCGCAGTGCCGCGGCCTCGAGTGGCTTTACCACATTTTATTGGCCAAACAAGCGCCCGTAGGAGTAAGCCCTTAGTTTCAGCCGGAATGCCTAGGCTGAGAAAAAAAGTCGCGGTATCTATGTTCCCTAAACATATGCTCGTGACTGTATACGAACCAGCAGCACTTGAAAAGATGCCATCATTCGCAGGAATTGATTCAACGGACTAACTTCACTACGCTATTTTGATTTGCTTTTGTTTAATGCGTTATCTACTGTTTCTATACAAAACATGTGTTCGCCTGCTGTTCACATTGTTACACGTGTATTACAGGAGGTAAAGAGAGAGAGAGCGCGGCAAGGAAAAGGTAGGGATGTTTAGGGCGAAGCAGTTTCTTAGAATATGAGATCGGTAGGAAAACGTGGCACCGTAAACAACCAAGCACTAATCGGAGAGGAGTGGGAGGCCACGCTATCAGACCCCAACACGAAGAGACAGTGCAGCCTGATAGATCGGGAATGGGAGATGGTCATGTGCAGCGGCTACCTGGAATAAGCAGGCCTCCCATCTTAGGCGCAGATTGCACTTCCTCAGGATAAAAGTTTATTATCTCTAACTCTCAGCGTTACTGCCCAGTGAGTGTGAGGGCGTCATGATTGGTGGTGGTTACTGAATAAGGTGTCTTTTCGATATCCCTGATGGCTATGTAGAAAGGATGGTTCCGTTCCATAAATATGTTAATAACAGTGGTAAAGTTGTGGCCATGAGAAATTTCTTATAAATCGTCACACGGTTCTTGGGAAAGCCAACTACACGCTTCCTCAAACGATGGTGGCGCAGGCCCCTCATAGAAAGCGACGTAGTCTGTGCCAGGCAAGCGCTGACATATTTGCCAATCGCCGACCTCTTACAAAGTCATTCAGTGTCTCTACTTCTGCTGGTGCGTATTATGCGCTTACCTAAATAGAAGTAAGCAATAGCCAAGAATACACAAACTTCACTACTAGAAGACGTCGACCCAAGCTCAAGTGGCAAATATAAGCCTTTTTTAATACAAAGAAACATGAGAACATATGCAGGTGTTTGAAAATAGAAAGACACGAAATTATATATAAGCATAGCCGAAGGAAGTATATATAAGCGTATACGAGACAGAAGTATTCAATCATAAACTCGCAGTGAAGTAAAATTAGCACTGCACCAACCTAAATAAACATACAGAACAAAACACTGGTGTAGAGATCGATAGAGATGCTTGAGCATATTCTACGAGAACGTTATTGCTCTGCAGTGGAACATGTGTAAACAACGAAATAAAATGCACATGCTAATACTTCAATAATAGAAATAAAGATACGCAACAAGTGCACAATAATGTTTATACGTAAGCAACAGAATGTAGACGATATGCTCAGTGCTAAAACACTACAGGAATTTCATGTTTTTTTTTATTCAGCATAGCTTAGTAAAAACAAATTCACCACCCGCAGTCAGTACTGGCGTTTGTCGTTATTTTTTTCAAATCTTCTGTTGCTTTTTCTGAATTTAGGAATTGTTGAGGCACTTTTCTTATTTTAAGTTATGTGAAATATATCCTTTATTTGCGCAGTATTGAAATCTTCACTCACTTCAAATCCCTTGCGTGGCTTTTCTCTGGCCGTTACATATAAGTTCTATTCTCTGGCTCAACTTTCACCGTCCTGCTGCTACTTACGTAAACCTCTTCTTCTTAGTATTGTTGATCGTCCAGTTCCCAGGTGCGCGTTTATTGAATGTACGGTGTTATGAACCTCTCGGCTACAAGATACCAGCCACTATGCATATTTTTGAAAACTGACGTCGCTGACAATGCGCACTATTTTGCGCAACCCTTTCTAGTCTGAACCAAAAACCTCTTTTCTGTGGATTGTTCTATTGTAGCTTGAAGTAGCAGTTTGCACGTACCTGTGTCAATGGCAATGATTTTTCACTGCGCCGAGTTCTATCTCTTCTATCTCTACCATTTCGACTCCCCGCTTAGGAAAGAGCACTGTTATCTTACAGTGTCTTTCTATAGCTGTGGTACAGCCTTACGGCAGCACTCATTGTCTATTGGAAGTTAGTGTATATTTTGAAATGTACTCCAGTGGTGCCTTCGAAGACAATCTTACAGGGCAGAACAATTTATGACAGCATGGTTTCTTCGTGCTCTCCGACCTTCTGTCGTTTTTCCGCTCCGACTATACGACGAAAGCTACAAAAGAAGCCCGTACGGGTTTATTAGAAAGCAAACTTCGCAATAGAAGGAAAGTTCCTCCTTTTCCGGGTATGTTTAGGAGATTCGTACAAGCTTGCCGTGTAGCTTCCCACGGGAGTCGGACGGATGACAATTCTTTCTTTCATGTAAAGAAATTTCGTGCAATGTACAGTACCTTTAGGATTCTGGAAAACAATGCTGATAACTGTAGTATGATGCTTTCGAACACTAGAGTACTACTTTCTACAAAGGCTGCAAATATTGTACAAAAAATAACCATTGCCGTATGTGACCCGTAACATGTTTCCTTCTTTAAGAAAATATAAACAGCCCGTCTAGCACAGTTCACTGAGAACATCACACAGCCCCACTGCACACCTCTATAATTCCATAAAATTTGGAGAAAACCAGTATTACGGCAGTATTCTCCAATCAAATAAATCAAACCAGAAGAATGGGGGTTAACCGAAGGTCCCGAAATTTATTAGTGATACCATAAGAAGGCAACAAACACTGACACTAAGGACAACATAGGGAAAATTACTTGTGCTTAATGAATGAAATCAAGAAACGATAAATTAAAAGGACTGAAAGTGGATGAAAAAACAACTTGCCGCAGGTGGGAAATGATCCCACAACATTCGTGAAGGTTGTGGTATCGTTCCCCACCTGCGGCAAGTTGTTTTTCTGTCCTGAAGTTGTGGGCTCCTTCCGCAGCTGCGGCAAGTTGTTTTTTCATTCACTTTCATTTCCATTAATTTATAGTTTCTTTATTTCATTTATTCAGCGCAAGTAATTTCGCCTATATGGTCCTTGGTGTCGGTGTTAGTGGGCTTTTTATGGTATAATTCAAACCAGTATTATTTGTATTTATTTTTGTGTTTATGTTCTTAAGACACAATGTTATTATGAGGCCCGCTGTAGTGTCGGACTCCGCATAAATTTGGACCTCTTGAAGTTTTTTAACCTGCACTCAATATACAGTACACTGCAGTTGTTGCCGTGTTAAATTAAATCGGCACCTAGGGTACCTCTCCCAGCATTAGCAACAGCTCTTGGAAAATAGGCCTTCCTAATGCGCGTAATACAATATTATAAGCCGTCCCACGCGGTGAAGTGCCATGACCAGCGAAGCTGGGCTTCAAACGACAAAGAGGTGGCACAAAACTTTGAACAAAGGTGCCAGCAGATTTATTCTCTTGATCCGTGGTCATCGTGTGTTTCCGTGTGTTTAGAAAACGTATATTTCAACAACAGACGATACGAACACTGAGTCACCATCACGGCACAATTGCACCCGCACGAAAACCTATATACAAAGTACAAAACGTTGTATACACGGCACGTTTTCACAATAGTTTCCGAGTCCTCACTAACTAACATATAACAACATAGACCCACGGAAACGCACCGTTACACATAAACTAATTCTCACATATATAAAATGATGTTCAATATATAGAGTGTAGTCAATTGTTATGTGCAGTCATGATGTGACAGAGACACTTTACTTAAATCTGTATGGTGCTATCAGATGGGCATATGCAAAAATGATCATGTACACGAGAGCACACATACACAGAAATGACGGGCAGCTACATTTTATGCACATTCAATGAATACTTTTGATGGCCTGGCTAAATCACCAGGCTGGTAGAAAATTAAGCCATACGCGTCCATGAGCCACCGACAGTAAACGGCATGACCACTTTCGAAGGAACTATTCTTCCCCGAAGGAACTCCTCCGACAAAAACGACAATATCTCAGAGTAGAGCCTCTCCAAAAATGGAAAAAGAGAGCGGCGACGATGCCCCGCACCGGTTAGGCCATAGACAAAAGAGCCCCCAGCAATTAAAAGCTGCGCAAAGTGGCCATGTTAGCAGCGCACAGATGTAATGAAGCGGTTAACTCTAAGGCCATGGAAACGAGCATGCACGGCGCTCCACAATACCCTGGCAATGACGCATTGCAGCAGCACATGTTGGATTCTTGAAGGGGGTAACTGCGACACAACGGAGATGTGATTATGCCGCACCGCTCTACCCTGTCACACTTTGGGAGCGCCAGCCACACTTGATGCCACATGAATTCGCGTAATTGGCCAGTCAGAAATGACGCCGTTATTCCACCCCACTACGCATTATTGCAACGTGCGCGGCGTATCTACAACCTGGTTTTCGAGAACATCTGCATGAGGACATACCTGTGGTATGTGGCGTTAAAATGCTACGGCTGTAGAGTAAAATGCAGGTGCGTTTAACACTTGTGGTCCACGATTTAACTGCACCACCAGTAACATGCAACGAATTTTTGTGCCAAGAAAATATCAGGCGAGTTCAGGCGCGGAGCACTCATCACGCTGTAACAGGCCGAGCAGAAACCGCAATGCCAGCAGTCGGCAGCGGACAGACACGGATGGGAACGCGAACCCACCACGAGAGCGTGGTTGCCCATGCGCCACGCGACAGACTAGTTGTGTACTGCCCGACCAAAAGAAGGAACCTAAGAACCTAAGAAGGACCTAAGAACGACAGAAAGCTGAGCTAGTCGGTAAGGATTCATTAGGCAAAAAAGCTGAGGCGTGCAGACAGGACACAAGAGAAGAGAAGTGGACAACACGAACGCCGACTATCAACTAAAGGGTGCACTGAGGCGAAAAGAAGAACGAAGACACAAAACTCATCTGTGTAAGCTCTGGAATGGTATAATCCAGAGTTTGCGCAGATGAGTTTTGTGTCTTCTTTCTTCTTTTCGCCTCAGTGCTCCCTTCAGTTGATAGCCGGCGTTCGTGTTGTCCACTTCTCTTGTGTCCTGTCTGCACGCCTCACTTTTTTTCCATAACGAATCCTTACCAACTAGCTCAGCTTTCTGTCGTTCTGAACTTCATTTCTAGTACCCTGAGCCCTTTTCCATGTTCCCCTACTTATCTGCACTATCCTGCCTCGTTAGCTTCCTTAACTGTGATATGTATGTTCCGCACTAGAAGCATGGCTTACTCGTTATCGTATTGTCCCATTGGAAGTTCAAATGATGTGCGGCTTCCTTCAACCATCAACTGGACATGCCAGGAGGATTGGAGCTATTTTTTCCGCTGAATCATGGCGCCAAGTTAGGTTCTACCAGGAGTGTTTAAAGGACTGTTGCGAGGCCCTGGGAGACGGTCGTCATTGGAACCGCCTTTACGACGATTGGAACTGGTTAGCCGAGCAACACGCGGACTTCCTGTGGAGAATGAAACTTCCTGAGCTTCTGACACGTGGTGATACCATTCCATAGCTAGCGCAGATGAGTTTTATGTCTTCTTTCTTCTTTTCGCCTCAGTGTTCCCTTCAATTGATAGTCGGTGTTCGTGTTGTCCACTTCTTTTCTCTTGTGTCCTGTCTGCACGCCTCACCTTTTATTTTGCATAATGCAAGGACCTAGTCACCCGTAATGGTGGGTATACAACGTGGCAAACGTGCCAAATTCAGGCGGAAAATACAGACTGTGCTAAGCACCTCCTTTCTAATAGAGGTAAATCATACCCTTGAGCATCTTGAATATTCGGCCTTACATCTTCAGGAATTGAGAGCCACAAAGAATCTGATTTGCTATCATAGGTGTAATCAAAACCTAAAATACGGAGAGAATTGCTCTTTTGATGACAGAAAAGGGTGCTTAGGCATGTCTGTGGTAGACCAATGAACAAATAACGTCATTTACAAAAATTTCGCGCAGCACCTGAAATATTCCCGTACACAGTGAAAATTCGAAGCCTACGGAATAACCTTTCTTCATTCCTGAGGTACAATGTGATGTCATCGGTGAAGGCTGTCACCTTCACAACACCACTATCAGGTAGCGGGAGACCGCGCACTGTAAGAGTCTCTCACTACCGAGCGCAGAAATAGTTCAAGGCTAAGCACAAAGAGCAGGAGGATAGAGGGCATCCTCGACGTACACCACGAGTAACGGAAAATGCTTCACTTTCACTACCACCAAGAAACAATGCAATTCGGACATTTGAATAGGCTTTCCTAATAAGTTCAACAAAATTTGACAAATAGCCGAACGAGGTTAGTAGCAGTAGTAGTAGTAAACGACTTTATTGGGGACCTGAGAAGCTAAGCGGGGGCCTGCAGGTACCTACTCAGCCGTTGGCTAGTCCCATGTCGGAACATAGAGGCCATGCCTCTCCGCTCGTTCACGGGCCTCCTGGACAGTCAGGAGCTGGACGTCTTGTTTCGGGTCTGTGATGGCCTTCGTCCAGTCTCCTTCTCTGTTAAAATCCTGTAACACAGGGCACTGCCAGAGCATGTGACTTAATGAGCTAAATTCAGTGCCACAATCTGGGCAGAGTGGATCAATGTCCGGGTGGAGCATGTTCAGAAAGCCCCTAGAGAGGTAGGACCCCGTGTGGAGCATGCGGAGCGTGCTAGCTTGTGGCCTGTTGAGCTTATGATGGGGGAAAGGAAAACTGCCTATTCTCTCTGTAATGAGAGGTGATTTCATGAAAAGTAACTAGTGGATCACTGTGGACCAACTCTCCCGAACTCACCCGAGACACCATCCCGTCGCGGCATACGAAACCTCGCGCACGGTCGTGGGCTATCTCATTGGGGTTCAGGTGACGCGGTACTACGTCTGGTCCCATGTGAGCTGGGAACCAGACTATGTGGTGAACAATGTCAGGGGGGTGTTTGCCGTTTAGAATCCTGGCTGCTTCTTTGGCTATCAATCCCGATGCGAACGCTCTAACGGCTGCACTAGTCCGTGTACACCGTAGTGCGTATTGAGTGCAGTAATGCGAGAGCTATAGCAGCGTGTTCCGCCACATCGACCGATGAGGTCTTAGCGAGGCTGCCGAGAGGAGTTCTCCCCTGTCATTTTCTATGGTTACGGAGAACATGTTGGCACTGGCGTGTCGCGCCGCGTCAACAAAGATCTCTGTTCCGGATATGTTCTTTAAGAGAGTTCTAGCCCTCACCTACCTTCGACCTTTATTGTGTTGGGGGTGGACATTTCTTGGAAAAGGGTCTACAATAAAGGAGTTCCTTGTTTGAATATCAAGTTGCGCGCTATTTCCCTGATTGATGCTAGGACGGAGGCCTGCCGCATCCAGAAGTCTTCTGCCTGCTTTGGAGTTTGATAATCTAATAATTTGCGCTGATCTTTGTGCTTCTATTAATTCCGAAGTTGTGTTGTACACTCCCAATGTCATGAGTTTCTCTATGCTAGCCGTCATTGGCACGCCGATCACCCTTTTGATACTTTTGCGCATAAGCGTGTCTAATTTATCCATTTCCGTTTTCGTCCAATTAAGGGCCGCGACTATGTAAATGATATGGCTCATGAGGAAAGCATGGTGAGCCCTAAGGAGTATATCCTCGCCTATGCCGCCTTTCTCGTTGGACACTCTCTTAGTTATTCTAATAATGTTCTCAGTTTTCGTGGTGAGTCTACTCTCGGGAAGGTGTGCCCATCTCTCGTACGAACGCTAATGGGCACCTGGTCCTCTGGCACCTCGTCTAGCCTGTCTGTACAGCAGGAGTTCCGACTTTCCAGGCGACAGTGCCAGTCCCGTACCTTCCAAGAAAGACTCTGTAACATCCAGAGCCTCCTCTAAACCTTTTTCGACCGTAGCCTCCGATCCTCCAGGAGACCAGATTGTAATATCGTCAGCATATAATGCATGACCTACGTAAGAAATTGCTGCAAGGCCTTCCGACAACTTTCGCATTGCTACATTAAACAGAAGGGGTGAGATAACTACCGCTTGCGGTGTACCCCTTTTTCCGAGTGTGAAATATTCCGAGACTGATTGCCTCAACTTTATGGCACGCTGTCCTGCTCTCGAGGAAGGATGCAACGAAGGAGAAGAATGCAACTCCTAAGTTCAAGGCCGATATCTCCTGAAGGATATAGTCATGTGCAATTGTATCGAATGCCTTGGATAGATCCAGTGCGAGGACCCCTTTTACTTTGCTTTGAGAGTCGACTATCTGTGTTTTGAGCAGGAGCATGACATCCTGCGTTGAAAGCAAGGGCCTGAAACCAACCATAATATACGGGAATAGTTCGTTGCGCTCGATATGTCTCGATATTCTGTTATGCCCTGCATGTTCCGCGACTTTGCTAATGCAAGAAGTAAGGGAGATACGACGGAGGTTCTCCAAGCTGGGTGATTTACCTGGCTTGGGGATTAGGACCACTGTGTCCTTCTTCCAAGTCTCCGGTACAGCGCCCTCCTCCCATACCTCATTTATCTCCTTCACTAAATCTTGAATTGCTTTGTCGTCCAAATTTCTTAAGAGCTGGTTTGTAACTCCCTCGGGGCGTGGGGCAGACCTTCCGTTTAAGTTGTGCAGCACTTCCCGCATCTCAGCTTCCAAGAACGGGACGTCCAGATCTGGGGCAGGCGCGCCCTCATACTGAGGGACGGGAGAACCTGAGCTTTGGCCAATTGGAAGGTATTTGTTCGCTAGTTTACAAAATATGGAGGCCTCTGAGATGCCTTCCATTTTTTCCTTATTAAATAATCGGTCTATGACTAGTCTCTGATATCATTTGGATTGTCGATCGTGTAAGAGATGTTTGAAGAGGGTCCATTTACCCCCTTTGCGCATTTTCCCATGCGCTGCCGAGCAGGCGTCTCTCCATTGCTGTTTATTAAGTTCGGAGCAATGCTCCTCAATTAGTTTATTGAGCTCCGCGATTTTTTTCCGTAGCCTGCGATTGAGTCTTTGTGTCTTCCGGAGACAGCGTTTGGCTTCTAGGAGGTGCGCTAACCTTGCGTCCATCCCTGGAGCATGAACATCTGTAACCATTCCCATGGTGGCCTTCTCGACATCCATCTGGATCTGTACAAGCAGTTCACTGAACGTGTCGTATACTGCCTCATCTTCACCTCTCATTTTCCTAAACATGTCACAGTCTGTGTATATATAGGTTTTGGGAGGAGCTGCTATTATTTCCATCCTGAGTTCTATTATGTAGTGGTCGCTCCCCAAGTTCTCCTGTAAGTTGGACCACGTGCCCGCCGCATTTCTAGTGAAGCTGAGATCAGGCGTCGTGTCTCTGGCGACCGAGTTTCCCAGCCTCGTGGGGAAACGTGGGTCCGAGATCAGAGTTAGGTTTAGGTCTGTATTCGCTGCGACTAGGTTGGTCCCTTTCTTTGTTTGTGTTACATAACCCCAAGTCGGGTGGGGAGCATTGATATCTCCTGCGACTATTAAGGGCTGCGATTTCGCAGCGGTTGCGACCCTATCTAGTAGTGAGCGGAGATTATGCTTATAAGCAGAAGGAGAGCTGTACAAGCTGAGAATGAAAATGTTACGTCGCATTTTTCCGTGGGGGATGATTTCAATTAACTGTGCCTCGAGACCGAATTTCTTATACGAGTTACAAATTTTCACTTCGTGCTCCTGAAAAGAGGTGTCTGTCCTGACGAATGTGGCGATACCTCTGCAATTTTCTCAATTTAGGCTAACCGAACGGTAGCCCGATAAATTTACCTTCTCACTAAGTGTTTCTTGCAAGAGCAGGACTTGCGGCATTATCGCTTGTGCTTTGATGAGCTGCAATAGAGCAGCCTTGCGTCTTAAGAAGCTGGCGCAATTCCACTGCCAGATAATTAGGTTTCTGGTTTGTCCAGCCATTTTGATTTCTATCAAACTAGCAGAGCCTGCAGGGAACTCGTGTTATCGGGATCCTGCTGTACTTCCTTAGCTTTTACAGTGGTGCCAGTGGTGATGCTTTTGATTTTGCTAGAGTCTATCATTTTCATTTCAGACTCGAGAATGCCAACTCTACGTCTTAGGCGGGAGGTGTTACTTTCCATATGCTCTACAGTGCTAGATTGAATGGCTAAGGCCTCTTTCATCTGCGTGAGCGATTCCTCAATTACTTTCAAAGACGCGAGTATGTTTGGCTCTGGCTTAGGGTCCTGAGCGGGGGACTCATCAGTTTGCATGGGCTCTCTTTCCGTGGTCGCGGGGGTGAAATAGCTTTGCGCTTATTCGACCCTTCTGCTTGAACTGGGATTGGTAAGGCTACTTCCCGGGGTTCACGCGAGTTACGGAAGAGCTCGAACTCAGACCACAGCGTTCGTAGTGCCTCTTTTAGCCCTGCATTTTCCTTCTTAAGCATTGAAATCTCAGATTGCTCTCTTTTATGTTTCGGCGAGATGCCCTTTATTACCTTTTTGCCGCTTGCGATGTTCATCCTGGCCTTGTCTGCCCAGGACATTGGTTCCTGGATTCGTACTCTGGAACCCGATCATCCTCTCGAAAGGGAGCGTCTGCTGCTATTGTCGCGCCCTCAGGAGCGAGAACGCGACCTGCTGCCGGGGCGCCCTCTGGATCGGCAACGGCAGCGTCCTCTCGATGCCGATATGTTGCGGCGGGGCGAGTAGTAGGGTTTCTCTCCCGCCATTGCTTCTCCGCCGCTAGCTGTGTCGAAGCCACGCGGTCGTGCCACCAGCTGCGCGTGCTGTGCGCGGCTGCGGCGCCGCCGTCTTTGGCGTACGATGTATGACACCTGGAAGCGCTTTTTGCACTTGCGGTCTGCCGTTTGGTGTGCCCCACCACAGATGGTGCACTTGGGGTCACATTGATGATCATCTGATGGTCTAACCATGCCACATCCGCGGCATTTTTCCTGGTCTTCGCCCTTCGGGCAAACGTCGGACCTGTGGCCCAATTCTCCACGCGCATAACAAACGTTTAGTTGCCTGCGATACGAGGAACAAGGGTAGCGAACACCATCACATACGACGTTTAGGGGGACCTTGTGTCCGTCGAACAACGCAATCACTGTTGATGTCTTCTTGATTGTTCGAACCCCCAGAGCGCCGGGGTTTCTCCGGTTGAAGATCATCTCCGTCAGTTCTGCGTCACTGATGTCCACGTTGATTCCGCGGATCACTCCTTTACATGTGTCGTCCGACGCAGCCACGTAGGCCGCCACTTCTCTGACGACACTTGCCATACAAATCTGCGGAACCTTGGCGTAGGATCGCGCGTTCGCCTCGAACGGCGTGGCAACCACGAGAATGTTCTGGAAGGGGTTCGTGCACAACGTGTCGTCGAACACCTGCTCCGCTGTTAGGGAAGCCGCCTTGGCGAGCGCACGCTTAAAAATAATAAGGTCCGTCTTCTTAACATCCAGCCCTCCACGAGGCCTTATAATGGTCTTAAAGTGATTCCTAGGAATGCTCGCGATTCTGGAAGCTTCCACTACTCGTCTCAATACCTTCTGTGGTGCGGCAGTGCGGGCGCTGCCATTACCGCTTCCTTTCGCTGACGTGGGCGCGTTAGGATCACACCGCTCGGCAAGTTTCTTCTTGCTCACAACTTCGATCCAGCCTGAGCACTCCGCTTCCTCTGGATTGATTTCCATGCCTTCTACACCCGAGGTATTGGGGTTGGAGGCAATTTTCTAGCTCGACGACGCGTTGGGCCTAGGCTCGACGCCGGCCCGACCGCCCCGTATGGTTTGGCTCATTAGGCATAGCTGCGCGCCAACGTGGCGTGCGGTGGAAAAGTCTCGGAAAAGTCTGAAAAATGCCCACACTGGTAAGATTTCGGTAGACGCTTGTTCCTTCGAGCAAACTGCGTCGATTGATGCACAGTTCCTGTGGGTTGAGGCAAGAAATCTGGCCCAAAAAGTTTGTAGAAATGGGAGCCGACGCGCTCGCACATGTGCGTTCGAAATCATCTTCTTCCTCCAACGAGGTTAGTACAGTACATTTTTAGCCATGTTGAAGGCGATCGAATGCCTTTTCCCAATCTAGTGAAGCTAAGAGACCACGTGTTGACTTGGTGAGCGTGTGTGTCGTTGACACGCGTAACGAACAAGAGACTACGTATCTCTCTGCCAGGGACTGAGCAGGCCTGATGGTGCCCTATTCAGCAAGGCATCAGGATTCCCAAGCACCGAGTGACAACAGCTGTGTAGATTTTTTAGTCAACTTTGAGAAGCATGATTTTCCTCCATTCCTCTCGACCAACTGATGATAAACCTTGCTTACGTATCAGCATAATACGACCGTCGCAAAAATTAGACGGTAATTGGAAGTTCTCAAAGCAGCGATTGATAACAGACACGAGAGTGGCACAAATATTTTCGAACAATGTTACATTAAACGCAACGGGTAACACATCCCGCCCTGGGGCAGAGCGAAGCTTCATGGAAGATAATGCTGCCTTCACCTGGTTAGTTGACGGTAGCACACAAAGACGTTCAGCGACCTCAGATGGAACCTGAGGTGGCCCACTAATTCTACGTTACTATGATCCATTCGCATTGTCGTGCGCGCCATGTTTTCAAAATGTGACACAAAGAGCGAATGAACGGGTGGATGTCTGAATTTCCTTTTATTAAAGAGCGAATAAGCACGCGTGGGAGGTGACATAACAGGAAATGCTCTTGGGGCCACAGAACCGAATGCATTCGACTGTATAAAAAGCGAGTTTCTTGCAAAGCGTGGAACTTCAGGGTCTTGTAGATTTCAGCGTCGGTGTGGTATATAAGAATCCGTTGTCATGTGGCAAAGTTTATGTAGGGCAGTCAAGCAGCTGTGCTAACGAGCGCCTTAGAGAACGTGAGCGATCCATACCGACAGGCACAGGTTCCAATTTGGCTCAACATCTTAAAATATGCAAGCGCAAAGCTATGTTTCAGTATACTACGATTTTGAAAAAGAGCCGTGATACCACAGGCCGAGAATTATCGGAAGCTTTCTTCATAGCGTCATTGAGGTCACAGTGCATTAGTTTGCCTTCTTTAACCTCGTACAGTGCTGAATTCGTTCCTTTTTTTTGTCGCAAGAGTCCGCTCTGGTTATCGTATGTTGGTGGTTCCTGAGCATGGTGCTCACTGCGTATGTTCTTCTAGATTCTGTTCTCTATAAAAGAGTGATGCAATAAAATGATGTCGGTTGAGAGTATTGCCTTGTCCTGTCGTCTTTCTTGTGTCCGTTGTATTGTGCTAAACAAAGTAGTTATGGATTCGCACCAACTGGCCCGCCAACAGATCCTACTGAATAATTATTCTGTGGTGTGGGTGTGGTCTATGTTGGCCACGCAGGTGTTAGTTATGCAACCGAAGGACGATTCTGTTAAAGTTTCCAGTGGTGTGCGATTTTCAGCGATCACACACTGAGTTCTGTTGCAAGTGTCACTCGATTAGGTCATGAGTTAGGAGCTCAAAGCTGTGGTCAGGAGATTGCTCGTTGACGTTCCGCAATTCTCCTCGCATGGGCGCCGTATGTTGCGGAATCGAGGGGGCGCTTTTTTTCGTTGCAGGGTGCTTTTATCGTCGCGAGGATAGATTGTTTTTTTTACAAGTGCTGATCCAACAGGAGGGCACACCTAACTGGGAAACGGAGGTCTCAGGACAGCACCTGAGATTATAATAAAGCAGGTGGCGCAGGAACTCCAGGGCACCCAAGGGGCAATGGGGGGATCAAAGCTCGAAGCAGAATTGTATCTAGGTTGGGGTCGCCGATGCAGGTGTGTGCCAGGGAGTGTTCGCACGGACAGCTCCCCTGGCACGCCCAGCGGTGCCTCAGAAGTTTGAGATACTTTAAACACACCTGCGCCCATGATATATCGTTTGTCTCAGTGCAGTGAGCACGATTAACCAGAATAATATGGAGGACATCCGGTTCAGTCATGGATGCGAGTGATGGCATATATAGCTCGCGTCGCTGGGCGTATGTAGTAATAGCAGAGCTAGTTTTATGAAGTGTATACACTTTGTTATGGTACCTTAAAGGAATGGGTCTAGAGGACTTTGTAGGTACGTTTGTTCGTATCGCGTCTAATCTAATGCCCCCTACCCACTAATGGATGGATGGATGGATGGATGGATGGATGGATACAACTTTCTTGTACGTCCGGCAAGGTTTAACGCAACCCGGGCTCAGGTCTCCCATGGGGGAACGTCAAGGCCCTGCCTCAACGCCGCCTCACGGGCTTGCTGGACTGCCCACGTCTGGATTCCGAGGTGTGAGCTGCGCAGAACGGCGGCCCACCTCGACGACAGGGTCCCCGGAGTAACTGCCATCCCTCCTATAACTACATTGCACTCCCGCAGCATGTGTTTGAGTGTTGCTGGTCCTTCCTGGCACAATTTGCACGTGTCGTCCTGATGCTTATCTGGGGAGATACGTTTCAGACGGAATGGATTAGGGAAGGTGTTCGTCTGGAGTTGTCGCCAGGCGACGGCCTGCCTCCTGTTCAATTTGGGACTCGGTGGTGGGTATATCCTTCTGGCGTTCAAATATACACTGGTTTTGTCGTTGTATCTGGTGAGCCTGTCCCGTTCTCCTCGAGAAGCGTTCCCTATCGTGCGAGAGGCGTTGCCCTGTTCGGCGCAGCGGGTCATGTCTCGCGCCGTCCGGTGCGCCGTCTCGTTTAGGTTCGCGAGCGCGTCGCCTTCCGTGGTGACGTGCGCGGGGAACCATATGATCCTCGAGCTCGCGGTTTTGGTTCTGCCCGCTTTGGCAAGAATAGACAGGGCTTCCTTGGAAATTCGACCTTTGGCATAATTCTTTACTGTCGTTTGCGAGTCACTTAGTACGACTTCGCATTCCTGTTCAGTGAGGGCCAGCGCAATCGCTACTTCCTCCGCTATTTCCTAGTGTTTGGTGTACACACTGCATGTGGTTCTGATTTTTGACTCTGCGTCTATGACTACGGCGGTGTATTTTTGGCCGTTCGCATATTCGGCTGCGTCGACAAAGCGCGCGTTTCTCTCCCTGCCGAATGAACGGAGCAGAGCCTCGGCTCTTGCCTTTCTTCTACCTCGATAGTAATCGGGGTGCACGTTTCTTGGGATGGTTGCCACCGCAATGGTCTCTCTGATTTTGTTGGAGATTTTCTGGCCACAACCAGCATTTTCTGGCCATGCTGATTGTGGTACGTTATGCCGAGCGTGTTCATAATGTACCTTCCCGTCGTGGTGGTCGACAGGCGTTCGAGCTGCGAGATGCGTTGTGCTTCGGCTATTTCTTCTAGGGTGTTGAATATGCCCAGCTGAGCCAGGAGCTCGGTGCTCGTCGATTCCGGAAGGCCCAGGGCTATCTTGTACGTTTTACTTATGAGCCCTCCCTGCCTTCTACTTTTCTCTCTTCCCTTCCTTCCCTTACTTATGAGCGTGTTGATCTTGTTCTTTTCCGCGACGTACCAGTTGTGGTAGGCGGCTACATAGGCGATGTGGCTGACAATGAAAGCGGGGATCAGTCGAATGACGTTTTCTTCCTTCATGCCCGCGTGTCTATTGGTTATTCTCTTTATAAGTCTCGTGGCACTGGTGACTTCGCCTTCGATCTTCCTCACGGTTTCGCCGTTAGCTCCGTTGGCCTCAATGATCATTCCGAAGATATTGATCTTGTTTACTTTGGGGATTGCGTTTCCGTCTTGGGTGTACAGGCCGATTTCCTCGTACTCCCGGGGTCCTGTGTAGCTCTTTGGTGGCATGCCTCTGCGCGTGGGCCGGTAAAGGAGTAGTTCGGACTTGCTCGTGGAGCATTTGAGGCCCGTTCCTTGGAGGTACTCTTACACTTTGTGAATGGCCGTTTGTAGTGCGTGTTCAATTTGCCCGTCACTGCCATGGTCTGCCCAAATTGTTATATCGTCTGCGTATATAGCGTGGTGGATTCCTTCGATTTCCCGTAGTTTGCTAGGGAGACCCAGCATGACTAAGTTGAAAAGGAGCGGAGATACAACTGAGCCCTGGGGGGTACCTGTACTTCCCTGGGTTCGTTCTTCGGTCGCCAACCCTAAGGGTGGCTTTGCGATCGTTCAGAAAGTCCCTCACGTAGTTGTAGGCCCTTTCCCCCAGGTTCAGATTAGACACTTGTTTAAGGATCGACTCGTGACCGACGTTGTCGATGCTTTCTCCAGGTCTAGTCCTAGGATGGCTCTGGTGTTTCTTGTCTTGTCGTCAAGGATCTAGTTCTTTAGTTGTAACATGACGTGCTGCGTAGACAGGCGGTATCGGAAGCCTATCATGGTGTGGGGGTAGGCTTCCGTCTCTTCTAGATGGCTGTTGATACAGTTCAGGAAGGCGTGTTCCAGGACCTTACCCATGCACGACGTGAGAGAGATTGGGCGTAGGTTCTCCAAACTCAACGGCTTTCCGTGCTGGGGTATGAGGATAGCCTTGGACCTCTTCCACTGCTCCGGGATGCGGCCTTCTCTCCAGCACTTGTTCATATAGCCCGTGAGTTCGGTGACAGATTTGTCGTCCAGGTTTTTGAGCGTTTTGTTGTTAACCCTGTCCGGTCCTGGGGCTGACTTGCTGTTGAGTCCTTGGAGTGTCGTTCTGATTTCCACCTCACTGAAGTCTTCATCTAACTTGGGACAAGGACTGCCAGTGTACCGGCCGTGCTCGACGTCGGTCGTTGCGGGAGGTATTTGTCGCAGAGTTTCATGACGATTTGCTTCTCGCTCGCCGCCCCTTTTTCTTTGTGCAGAAGTCTCTGCATGTCGGCTGTTTGCTTGGATTTGCATTTGGTTTGGCCCAGTAGGTGCCTCAGCAGTCGCCACGTACTTCCGTTGTGGAGTTGGCCATCCGCGGCACTGCAGACTTTTTCCCACTGTTGCTTGCTCAAGGTTTCGCAGTGCTCTTCGATTTGTTTGTTTAAGTCGGCTATCTTTTTTCTCAGTTTTCGATTGAACCGCTGGCCTTGCCATCGGGTTTGTATGGATTTCTTGGTTCCCAGAGGTGGGCGAGGTGATTGTCCATCTTCTCTGTCAGGAAATCGGGAGTGATGGTTTGCGTGGCCTCCCCGACATCCCTGGTCAGGTCCGCGATCCATCTGTCAATGTCCCCGATTGGCTCGTCGTCTTGCCTGATATCCCGGTGCTTGCGGAACTTGTGCCAGCCTGTCCATTTGAAGCTTTTGACTTGGAGGGTAGTTCCCGCTTGGGGGATCGTGATCTCGACGACCATGTGGTCGCTACCTAGGTCTTCTAGGGTGTTTCTCCAGGTAGTCCTCTCGATGTTTTTGATCATTGTTAAGTCCGGTGTGGTATCTCTTGCAACCGAATTGCCCATACGCGTTGGGTCGCTGGAATCCGTGATGAGCGTGTATTTAATGTCTTGCGAGTCCTGCCATAACTGTTTGTCCTTGGTTGTGGTGTGGCCTTATTGCCAGGCATGGCACGGCGCGTTGAAGTCCCCACCTACTATTAGCGGGTTCAGGCCGGCGAGCTCGGCTGCCTTTTTGAGCAGGGAGAGAAAACGCTACCGTCTTTTGGATGGGCTACTGTATATGTTCAGTATAAAATGCTATTCTTCTGCGTTCTGTTAGGAATAATTTATATCATTATATGCTCGGCCTGCGGGCCTTTAATCTCATGTTCTATGGGTACTAGGCCCTTTCTGATTAGTGTGGTGATGCCCCTATCGTTTTGGAATTTAGGGACGAGGGCGCGGTAGCCCGGGATTTTGGCCGACGCGCCCACGGTTTCTTCTAGCATGATCACATCAGGTTTTGGCTGGATGTTTCTTATGCATTGTTGTAGGGCAGCTTTTTTCCCGGCTATACATCTGCAGTTCCACTACCAGATCAATAGCTCTTTATCGTGTCTGGACATCCTGGAGTCTTGAATAAGGAGCTGTTGAGAAACTGGAGCGGTGCATGGGGGGCGGTGCCACCATGGTAACGGTTGAGATTACGGGATTTATATTATCAGTTCCCATGCTTGGCTGTGGTGATTGCGACAGGGACGGTGCCCAGATCACACATTCTTCGAGCTTGACCACCCTGGTTGTGAGGCCGGATATGGCGGAAGACAGATTGCCGATTGCACTTTGTAGTTCGGTAAGCATGACTTTTAATTCCGAACTCGCCTGTTCGGCGCGGCTGGTCTCTTGGCTTTGTACGGCTCGCTTTTTTGCGGGTGGGGTTGCTTTGGTCCTGTTCCTCGCCATTGTTGGTCGGAGCAAGAGTACTGATAGGAGTGGGTCTAGGGGGTTACGGGGAAGGTGCGACCTTTCTCAGTTCGTGTACCTCTTGGATTAGCTGTTGTACTAGGCTCCTGAGCATGGCGTTCTCACGTTTTATTTCTGCAATAATCTCATTGTCTATGTTCTTTGTGACTTGCGGTTCTGAGGCAGTTACTCCGTAGACCTCGCGCCTTGGCGCACCCTTGACCGCGTCTGCCCAGCTCACCTTTTCTGGGAGGGCCTGGATGGATCTGGACCTGGCTCAGCCCGGTCCCGGGGTGCGACTGCGAGCTCTGCTCCTCGACCGGCTGTGCTGACGGGATCGAGGGGTCCCGGTAGCGGACGTCGATCTGGACCTGGCCCGGCCTCTGGATCTGGATCTTGGCTTTTGCAGGACGGCGGCTTGCTCTCCTCCGGATTCCTTGGCCGCCTCGAGTTCTGCTTCCGCTTCAGCTCTTTTCCTTTCCCATCTTCGTTTCTTGACTATATACGGGGTCTTGAATTTTACTCGGCAGGATTTGTCTGCCGTAGGGTGTTTCCCTCCGCATAAGTTGCAGTTTGGGGTGCACTGGTGATTGGGGTCTGGGTTCTTGGCACCGCAGCCCCTGCAGACCTTGTCCTGGGATTTGGGCAGACGTCCATACGGTGCCCCAGTCTACCGCATTGGTGACAGATATCGACGTGTTTCCTGTACAGTGAACAGCGAAGCAGAGTGCCTCCGTACCTGACGAGAGTGGGCACTTTTATGCCTTCGAAGGCGATGATGACTGTGGTTGTGTTGCTAAGACGCTTGGCTGCTAGGGCTATCGGGTTCCTGCCGTTCACGATCTTGGAGTTAATTGTCCTGGAGTCTTCTTCGAGAGGTATGCCTCGGATGACCCCCTTGGCCGTATGATCGGGTGCCGTTTCATACGCGTTGACCTCGTAATGGCGGTCGCCGATCCTGATGACCTCGAGCTTCCTGTATTTTTCTGCGTTGGTGCTGCTGGGTGTGCCGATAACGACGATGTTTTGATGGGTGTTGGGGCAGACGGTGTCTTCGCTGGTGTCTTGATCGGACACTCCTGCAGCCCGGTATATGGCTGACGCAATCCTGACTGCGCCGATCTTTGCGGCGTTGAGGCCGTCCTTGGGTCTAACGACAATCTTGATGTCGTTCCTCGGGAGAGCCGGCATTCTGCTGGCCTTGAGTATTTGTTGTTTTACGTTGCGCGGGCGTCTTGGCAGTTGTCGACCGTCTCTCTCACCGGTGCGGGAGCAGGCTTCGTTCTTAGGCCTATCCCGCGATGCGCTGAGGCCGGACCGGCTTTTGGACCCGATCATGCACCAGCCGGCATCTTCACCAAATTCTTCGGGAGACATCTCCTCTCCTTCGACCTGGACCTCCATGCTTGGCAAAAAATTGATTCGTAAGGCTTGGATATTGTTAGGCCTGGCGGGCGGTAGCTCGCCTAGGCTTGCCTCCTGGCGTGCGCAGCGTCTTAATGCGGCGTCGGCGTTGCTCGGGCGGAAGTGCGTTCTAATGTAGCGAAAAATCGTTTCCCACCCTGAAACTTGATACCAGCACGCTCCTGGCAGCTTGCTGCATTCGAAAATAGCTGTGCTAGAAAAATAGCGTTCTGGCTCGCAGTCACTTCGTCTTCTTCCCTACCCACAAACATGTAAACATCTTTTTCTATATGGATACATATCCCTTCCCATGAGGGATTGAGCAGTCGAAGTTGTTAACTTGTCTATGGAAGATAACTGTCATAGGCCTGGATGCTCCGGAGAGGCAGGAAGGCACTCAGCAGAACGATCGACTTCTCACATTTACTGAAATTACTGAACATTACCAGCTTGGTGAAAGAGTTTATCCTCTTCCTCACCCGCAGCTTAATAGAGGTCAGTCAGCTAGTCTTAGAATGTTGCAGACGGGATCTTTCCCGTCGCGAAGCTTCCTCAGTACGATATACGGGGATGTGGACCCTGGTTGTCCCGACTGTAGTGAAACCTTTTGCTCTGTGGCTCAAATGCTCTGGCGATGTCCCGCGTTCACTAACGATCTTCTCTCCTGCGAAGCCTAATTGGAGGAGGTCATTAGAAGCATGGTACTCCGAAAGCAAGCCCAGGCTATCCAGATGGCCCAGGAAAGAGCGGAGTGTCACGGCGTTCTGTTCTTTACGTGGGCGCGGCCAGCGGCTAGAAAGGCCTCCCATATGGGGGTCCTGACAGTAGCTCCTCAGGATCAAATAAAGTTTGTTGTCCGTCTCTCTGTTTGTCATAGGCATTATCGTATTAAAAACAATTCCACGATGAGGTTGTTTATTTCTTATTGTAACATTGAGAACTTTACGTAAAACCTCATCTTGCATTTGTCAGAGAAGCGTATGCCTTTCGCACACGTGTATATTGCAAGCTTATTCCAGTGTGCAATACACAAAGCAGCTGCTACAACATTGCAGCGTCGAGGACCACACAGTACATCCATAATTAAAAGTGAAAAACATAGATGGAAGCTTCAAAATACGCTCTGTAGTGCTGCAAAATATAACATATTGTATGTGCACACTAAATGTCCAAAAAAGCAATGCATCAATGTCCCATTGGCCTTCAAGTTTACTGCCAAGTTCAAGCTTATGGAAGTTTATTATGAGCATATGTACAACAGGAACCCGCTCATACAACCGCAGTCGAGGTGGCTGTTCGAGGTGTGCTGGCTGCCTAACGTAAGAAAAAGAAAGAGATTCTGTGAGTGTGAACACCCGTGCCACTGCTTCTTGCCTCTGACTTGCAGGTGCCTCCGCGGCTTCAATGTTGGTGGAGTCAGCATAAAGCAGCTGCTGTGGCTAGGCGTAGGCATTGCCTAAGCGAGAAGAAAAGACCATTCAAGTGGAGAATTACGGAAATAAATGCAATTCTTATGTCTGCTTCTTAAACTGCTCTTGCCTTATAGTTTTCAAAGGTAGTGTCCAGAACGGGGGGGGGGGGGGGGGCATCAGAACTTTGACTGCTTTTACTTTTTACCTGAAGCTGTTGCTGTGGGTCATTGGTATGGCTTTGTACAGCATTGTAACACTTGGTGGAGGCATTTGAAGTGGTAGCCAAAAATGTGTCACTTATGGTGCAAGGCCCCCATATCCACGCGGCGAGTGCCACAGCTCTAAACTGAAATTTTCCTTTATTGTTTTGCATGATGTCTCATGTGTACAAATTAGATGTGATCCTTATATTTTATTGACCCAAGCGTGCAGAGCACCATTATATTCCTTTTTCTTGCGTGGCTTTTCTTTTGTTTGTTTCTGAATTTATCAAGCTATAGTCTCATGATGCTAAAGCGACTAATGTAATGACAATCATCAGCTTTTGCTTTGCAGAAAAATAACACTTTTCCTGACCCATTGTTTTCTATACCATAACTCGCATAAATTCGCAGAGTAGTCTACCTATATTGATTTGCTTGACCTCCACTAAAGAATTTTGCATTTTCAAATACCATTCTTTCCATAAAATCATTTTACACTTCTCAATTTCTGTACCGTCGGCTTCTGATACTATGCATTCACCAATTTTGCTCGTTGCTTCTGGCTATAAATGTCTTATTTAATTTAGAGCTTAAATTTTACCTTCGGAACACACAGAAGGGCTTGCCATTGCATATATGCATAACAGGGAAACATGTTTCATTGAACATTTGCAATATCCAACAGAACATTGGTGAATGCAGCTTGCTGCAGTGTGATTTGACTGAATGAGCCACAAAAAATAAGTCATATCACTTGGTAAATTAAACTAATATTAGTATGATGTACAACATATGTCATACTGATGTGGTGGGTTCTCTAATGCGGTGGGAAACCTACAAATAAAAACACCGCTCCGCGTGCAAGAAAATTCTCTACTGTGATGCTTGCCAAATGATTGTGATGCATCACGAGAGCTGTCTACTTGCGTGATCTTCTGAACAAGGAGATACATTCCTTTACTTACTTGTGAAGGTAAATGCCAGAGCCCTTCGGGGCTTGGGTGCGGCACAAAAGGCACGGCGATGCCATAGCGTCCAATATCGTCGCGCGATCACACGTCAAATCTAAACTGCGCGAAACTACTATGCATCCAAAAACGCAGAGATTCAAAACCGAAATTCGCGCCATGCTTTATTGAGTGAATGCCTAGATCGCGATTTAGATAAAAAACACACTTAGCAAGCGCTTTCTGTAACCTTAATATTCACACATCACCTTCATAAAGCCATCAGGTATACATTTTTTAATGACGAAGCATAACGGGACCTGTACTTTTTACAGCTCTTTCAATAGTAATTGCGCTGGCCGCATTGACAAGTAGCACGACAGCGGCGCCCTAGTGGTTCCCCCTTCTTCGGTCCACCTTTTCCTCTAGACTTAGTTATATTAACTCTATGTTCCGGACCCTCTCCAGTGAAACAGCTCGCCGGTGATATCCGCGGGGTGGTCAGACGCCGCTTGGTGACGACGGCTGAACGCCTTCCCTATCCCGCGCAACGCTCTTGAGTATCTTGAGTACATTTAACCGGCCTCGCTCTCATCCATGGCCAGGCTCGCACCATAGAGAAAGGCATTCAACAACAGGGAACACTCCCATAGGCACCAGCGGCAGAATTCACTGTAGCGCGCGAAGCGGATTAGATTAACTTCTTCCGGTTTAGGTTTTGGGCGCGCACGTTTTGGACGCTAGCGGGCACACGCTGCGCCGGTTGTGCTATCCGGTAGAGAGAGAGAAAGAAACGTTTAGTATACGAAACAGTGCCCCGAGCGAGGCCCGGTATCACCCTAAGGTGGGAAGGCTCCTTAGTCCAGGAACCCTCTGGCTTCGACTGCCCTCTTGGCCCTGGCGACGAGTTGTCGTTGGTCTTCCAGGTCCCCGAGGGCGAGCTTGGCCTCCCACGTATCGAATAAGTGGTTTCCTTCTTGTGATCGTTTTGCTCATTTTTGGTAGCATTTTGCTGCCTTCCTGCCACGGCCATTCCAGGAGTAAGTGCGCCAGGGTGTCGGGTACGTTGCAGAGTGGGCAGAGGTAGCCGTGGAGCGTTGGGTAAAGGTGATGCATTATCGTTCCGTGAGTGTACGTTGCAGACTTCTAAGGATCATGCTTTCTTCTCTGCCGAGTTTAAGGTGCGGTGTAGGGTACACTCGACGCTCGAGCCTGTAGTGTTGCAATGTGGCCGAATAGTTGGCGGGTACGGCCTCCGCCTCTTCTGTCGCGGTTCGGAAAGCACGCGGGGAGAGGGAAACCCGGCTGACGTGCTCGCGGGCAGCGGCGTGGGCCCCTTCGTTCCCTTCTAGTCCCTCGAATCCGGGTACCCACGTTGCGCAGGTGTACGGGAGCGGAGTGCTTCGTCTCTTTAGCAGGTTGAGTGCATCGGCCGAGATGCGGCCCCTCGAGAAGTTTGTACAGGTGGCCTGAGAGTCAGTGAATATAATCACTGCCTCTGCGCTTGTAGTGGTGGAGAGAGCAATTGCCGCTTCCTCAGCCGTTATCGGGTTGCGTGCCTTGACGGTTGCCGACGCTAACTCGCAACCTCGGGAGTCTCCGACGCTGAGAGCTTACGCGTTTCGATGCGGACAGTTGGCCAGCGTCGGTGTAGCGGGCATTAGGGTCGTGCTTGAAAGTTCGTTTGATGGCGTTGGCACTACCCTGTCTTCTACCCTTGTGGTATATGGGATGCATGTTGCGCGGGACACGTGCGATGCAAATGCACTCTCGAACGACCGGTGTGTATCGCTCTTTCTTGTCCGTGTCTGCGACATACGTCTCACTGTAGTTCAGGTGTCGGAGTACTGATCTCCCTGTTGGCTTGAGCTTGAGTTGTTGCAGTTGGCTGTTGTTGTGCGCTTCGGCGAGCTCTTGTCACGTGTCGTGGAAACCTATCTTAAGGAGACTTGAAGTGCAGGCCACGGCGGGGAGTCCCAGGGCGACTTTGATTGCCTTCCTTGTCGTGACGTTGAACTTTTCTATTTCAGCATTCTTCAAAGCCAGGTACGGCGTGCCGTATGTGATGTGGCTGGTGAGCAGTGCTTGTATTATTCTTAGCGTGTCTTACTCCTTGAGCCCGCTTCTTTGGTTTGAGCGTTGTAGTCTCCGTAGGCTGGCAGCTCCCGATCCATCCTTGTGGATGTGGAGTCCAAGTATTCGTATAGTGTCGGCTTTCGGGATTGTTCTCCCGTTGAGGGTGACGCTTGGGTCGGGCGCTTCGTAGTTGGGTGGCCGGCCTCTCGTTCTTGTTTTCAGGACGAGGTACTCAGACTTCTCGGGGGCGCAGCGGAGGCCGCAGTTACGGAGATAGCTTTCGATGGTGTTTACGGCTTGTTGTAAGCTACTTTTTTGCCTTGCAGTGTTCGTCGCTCTGGTCCAGAGGGTGATGTCATCAGCATACTTTGCGTGACGCAGATATGGTATGGTCTCGAGGAGTGTGGGTAGCTTGATCATAGCTACGTTAAAGAGTAGCGGTGAAATGACCGACCCTTGCGGAGTGCCTCTGATTGGAAGTAGGAAGCTTTCACTGCGGATGTTGCAGATCCCGACTGTTGCCGTGCGGTCTATCAGAAAGTTTCTGACGTATGCGTAAGTCCTAGTGCCGCAGCCTCTGCCTTCGAGGTTCTTGAGGATCGCGTCGTGGCTAACGGTATCAAAGGCTCCCTTGACGTCTACTGCCACTGTGCAGTATTTCCTTCGATTGTTTAGGTGATCTAGGAGGCCTTCCTTTAGTTGTAAGAGTACGTCCTGTGTTGAGAGGTGCTGCCTGAAGCCAAACATGGTGTCTGGTAGGTGGCTGTTGTCTTCCAAATACTGGGTAATGCGGTTGTGCACCATGTGTTCGAAAAGCTTTCCAGCGCACGAGGTGAGGGAGATCGGGCGTAGGTTCTCCAAGCTGAGAGGTTTGTTAGGCTTGGGGATCATAGTGATCTCCGAGTGCTTCCATACAGCAGGCAGTTCTTTCTCCCAGCACTCGCTGTAGTAACGGAGGAGGGCCTCGTTGGCCTGCTACGGTGAATTGCGTAGGTGTTTGTTAACGATGCGGTCTTTACCAGGGCTGGTATTTCTAGTCAGCCTGGATAGAGCTACGTGGATTTTCGCCTGCGTAAGGGGTCAGTCGAGTTCTGGATTTGATTTTGCACAGCCTTCTTTGCTGGGAGTTGACGCCAGAGAGGGTACGTCTTTGCATAGTTTCCTTTGTATTTCTCGCAGGAGGTGTTCTGATCCAGCGTGGTTGTGGATAAGACTGCTTCAGTTTCGTTTCGTGGGTTTAGTGGCCAGGAGTGCGCGTAAGAGGTGTTAGGTCCTCTTCATGCTACGAGTCCACTGTACCTTATCACAGAAAGCGTGCCGGTGCTGCCTGACGAGGCGGTCTGCATATTCTTGAGCCTGCTTGGTAAGGAGAGCGATGCATGTCTTGAGCTTTCTGTTAGGCTTTTGTCGCTTCCATCTCTTCAGCGGGTCACTTCTGGCCTCCCGGAGATGAAGGAGGTGTGCGTGAACAGCGGGTGTATCGGCGTCGAGTTGTATGATCTTGGTGTGGCATTCTGATGTGTCTAATACATTTTTGAGCCACTCGTCAATGTCAGTTATGCTTGCTCCGGAATCTAACTTGTCCCTGAAGGATTTCCATTCGGATAGCTGTGCGGTTCCGGTCTTGGTCTGTTACGGGTGTGTCCTACATCTAATTGGAGGATATGGTGATGGGTAACTAAGGTTTCCTGGAGTCGACTCCACTATGTCCAGGGGACACCCGCAGTAAAGGTAAGATCGGGGTTTCTGTCCCTTGAGACGCGGTTTCCAATTGTTGTTGTCTGGAGAGGATCATTCCAGAGGGTGAGACTGTGATGCTGGGCGACATCGTGCACTCTGCCACCCTTCTTTGTGGTAATATGATAGCCACATGCCATGTGCGAGGCGTTGAAGCCCCCCACTATGACGAGGTAGTGTCTATTCGAGGATTCCCTGATTTCTCGTGCAAAGTAATCGAAGTCCGGTAGCTGGTTGCGAGGCGGGCTGTCCACGTTGGCCACGAATAGGCTTTTCTGTGTCTTTCGTTTCTGCGTGTTGGTTTCCTGTAGTGCTATGACGTCGGGTTGATTCAGCTTGACGAATTCTTGTGGGTTGCCATGTCGACCACGGTATAATCGACAGTTCCATTGCCATATGCGTATAGTTGATGCTGGTTCTTTGCCTTGGGGTTAGCGGTCGCCCTCGTCGATGGATTCGGATTTGCATCGGCGAAAGCGACTGGGCGACACGGAGCGAGAGTCGCTGCCTCTGTTCGCCCGCGCCTTCTTCCGAGTCGTGGGTCGCGAATTGTCGAGCTGTACCTGGATGATGTAGTTGTTCTTTACGTTCACAGTAATATTGTTGAGCTGTGGCGCGATCCCATCGATTTTTGCGTTTAACCTGGCGATCAAGTTTTCGAAAGTCATGGCTGTTTTTCGACTGCTGATTGGACAATTTTTTACCGTTGTGGCGCGAATGTTCTTCATAAAGGCTTTTTGAAATATCAGGCACCTTCAATTTACTATAGGTTCAACGTCGTCCTTGGCTAACGTAGTTCCCTACTGTTTATGTTTTCGAGCTTCTGGCATTTTTGATGCAGCTTTTTGCTTCTGCTGCTCAATCGCACGCAGTGGTTGTGCGGGTTTGTTTATTAAAATAACATGATAGTGAACGATCTTTACAAGCCTACATCGAATCTGTGCCACGTGCAATTTCATAAAGTGGGTGCAAAACTCCTTGTATATGCGAAAATGTTTATTTATTTCGCTCTATATAAATGATCGTTCCGGGCATTTAGTGCATTTATTCAATGTCGCGGCACCAGGTAAGCAGCAGTAGTTCCCGCACGAAGCTCCATCAGAGGGCATCAGCTGAAAAAAGTAAACTACGAGCATGTGTCAGTTTGGTACTTAGACCTTATAGGAATACTGCACGTAGAGGATAAAAATGTGCGAATGTGGCAAATGGGCGACATTACAAACAACAGCAATTCGCTTTTATATGGTGTCGAAAATAGCTGACTCATTTCAAGCCATACTACAAACTATCAAGAAAACATTTGATTGCCAAGCATCCCCCACTCCCGGACATTATTTCCTGCACTTTAAGAGCACAAATTCACGGGCGACTGCGCGTTACCAAAACAACATAGCATCAGCCGACGCCCTATTATGCTACATTCACAGAGGTGGCCACAACCCAGGCTCTAAACCAGGCCTTGCTAGACGCTCAAAGAATGCCTTCTGCTCTCACTCAAGAGAAATGCGTGGGTGCAAAGCATGTTCTCATACTGTTCAGAAGACAGAATTTTAGCGTTTTCTTTTTGTTTTATTTTTTCAGCTCCTCGGCATTATCTTTTGCGTGTTCTGCATGCCCAAGCCACACAGTCGAGTATTACCACTCTTTGCATTCGCTCGTCCCATCTTCTGCAAGTGCGAGTACCGAAATAATTATATGTTGCGGGGTCATCGAAAGCGTCACAAACTTCTCTCACTAAGATTCAGTACACGCTAAACCAACTGTCGCCACGGCCGGCTCGCTTTTTGCTAAATCCGTCACAACTCCAGGAGAGGCGAACGTCCCTTAAAAGAATCCCAAAAAGTGACCAAGTTTATCACAATAATGTTGGGGGTCACAGAATGCGCCACGAAGTGGTCCCAGTAATAATCAGTACATTCGAAACTAACTCCGGCACACGGCCGAGCTACATTTCGATAACTGCATCACAACGCGGGGCGCGGCCATCGTGCTTGAAAAGTACCCTAAAAGTAACGAAATTAGTTACAATAATGTTCTGGGTCTGAAAAAGCACCGAAACTTGCCGCGGTAAAATTCAGTACACACGAAACTAACTGCGTCACACGGCTGACTTTCGCTAACTGCGTCACAAAGCCGAGTGGGGCGAGCGTGCCCAAATACTACCGAAATAAATTTAAATAATGTTGGGGCTCATACAAAGCGTCGGCAACATCTCCCAGTACGAGTCATTAACTCAAATTACCTACTCCTGGACGGCCGAGCTGTTTTCTGCGGACTGCGTTACAGTCTTCGGTTCCGTACCGTAAAAGCTAAAATTGCTTAAATGCGTCGCACACTGTCAAACAAAATTGCCCACCTTGCCGTAGTGCAATAGTGCAGTCGTGCCGTGTCGAAGTGCAGATGGAACGCAAGACTACGCCGGGACTCCAACAAGCACGCTACATCCAAAAGAGGCTGGTCGCCGAACAGGGGAACTTCACATGCGCGACAGGCCCCGATGGCTTCGGTGGCGTGTGTGGTGCATGACGCATGTATCCGGTGCGCAGGCCTTGCCGTTAGCTTGCTGCTAGGTAACGCAAGAAAAATATGTATAAGTATAAAAAAAAGTATAAGTTCATTTACACGCTAATTTTTCTTTTGTTTTAGAGGGAAAGAATAAAATGAAATAAAACGTTGCTTTTAAGTTCATTTCATATTCCCTTTTTCCTATGCTCGCGTCAAATAACTGATGGGATTAACACTGACCGTGACGTGTTTCGTTTTGCCAGTTTTCGCCTAGTGTCCCCTCTTGTTAACTTTGTTTATCTATGCTTGCACTGACTAGGCGAGCGCGGCGCTCCTCTTAGCCAGGCGCGCGGCGAGTCACGTGGTCAGGCGGCGGCTAGCACCCGTGGCGGCGCCGGAGCTCGGCGCAGCGAGTCGCGTGATGCGTTGCCAAGGCTACGGCGCAGCTGCGGTCACATGAAGAGTAAATTCGCGGCGACGACGAAACTCGGCTCGACGAGGTTCGTAAAGCTTTCGTTTTAAAAGTCGATATGTATCCAGCAACGAAAAGTGCTAGACGAGGACACGCAACTCCCGTGCGTTCCAATCAGGGCGACCCCAGCCTGGGCATTGCACATCTGCTCGCGTGTCTAAAACACACTTAAAATCTTCAACAAGCACCACGTGACGACCGTTCAGGAAACACACGTCCAGGTAACGAAAAAAATTATTGGACTTAGTGGCCTGCGCGGTTCCATTGATGCACAATATACGTAATCTAAATGAAGATAGCACACACTGAAATGCCAATAACCGCCCTGTGCCATCATAAAGAAACATGATGATCTTGCAATAAAGCTTTATTGAAAATAATAACACCGACTCCACTAGAGCATGATGTCGTGAAAGAGAAAAAAACCATCTGGGTTGAAAGTGCGTTTGAAACTAAGAACATGTCCAATGGCTAAAAATTTTATTTCTTCCAAACACAGGATGTCACAATTTTTAGCGCGGACCACGCTGATAATTTTGATTTGTTCTATAGCACTTCGGAACCCCTGTGCGTTTAATGAAGTAATATTCAGTGTGTAAGCCATATTTAATTAAAAGTGTCACCGAACTTACCTGGTCGTGTTCAAGTCGGCGCCCCGGAAACAAGTCCAAGGAACATGCAGCACACACGTCACTTCTTCGACCCCCTCAAAGAAGGCCGAGGTTGCTTTGGTCACTTTAACTCGGCGCGGCAATCTTAGTTGCAATCCAAGCCAGAAGCTGACGCATGGGCACGCTTTACGTCTCGTGCGACCGCCATTTCTATGTCGAGTCCATCCAGGCTTGGCGAGAGTCCAACGTTACTATCAACTCTGAAGCTGAATCTCTTTTCTGATGATGGTGATATCGGCAGTGGTTGGGCTCCAGTATATATTTTGTCGCCGCCGACAACTTTGGCAGCCGGGGACTCATTCAGATGCAACGGCGCAGTGGATTTTGCAGAAAAGCTACAAATCGGATGAGGCGTTGTAAGCGACACAGCTGAGGCGGATGAAACCATAGCAGATATCGCGTGTGTATCGAGCGTAGAAATCGCAGGGACAGGTGTTTTAGCCATGTTCAATACCTTGGCGCCATCAGGACGGCTGCCATCGGCCACAACATGCGTGTCCTTCGCTGCTTGGGAGGCCAGCGAACATGGGCTGTTGCGATCGGCCACGTCATCAAAGGCACAGTCCTCGTTTTCGGTCGAGGAGGCCGGAGAACGTGGCGTGTTTTGATTGCCCGAGTTGCACGCTTCTTCTATCTCATTTGTCGACGCTGGTTGATGCGGTGTCAAAGCAAGTTCCTTGGTTACGCCGTCACGGGCAGTCGCAACCGCAGCTCGCGCCGGCGGTAAAGGTGGAGAGGCTCCAGCAGCAGCGTCCGAGTATAAATGCCTCACAGGGCACATGACCGCAGGGTGACCATGCATCGCCAGAACACCGACAAGGACCCTCACACCTGTCGCTTTTGTGGCTATGGATACCACAACGCCCACAGAACGCTTCGATGCACTGTGCACTATAGTGCTCGATGGAGTCGGAGGTCGTTTCGCAGGCCCTCCATGTGGCGCAAGGAAGTTACTGAACTAATTGAATTTGTCAAGGTAAAATACGGAGAAAAATCGTAAAGTACGACTTGCCCACAACCTACAGACATGATAGCGTCGGATTGTAATAGTTCAAGACGATCTAATCGCGACTTAGATTAGCAACGACACGCTTAGGGCCCATACTCGTCACATTTCACGTGCGCAATCAAGCTCTCTTGCCTGCCTGCCAGAACGACGACCACAGGCGTCGTTCTCCAACGTGATCAGCATACATCGTGCCTTCTTACCACCGGGATTCACGCTCTCACCACGTTCGACCTCAGCTTTGTGATGCTTAAAGCAACCTAAAGTGCTTCTTACGGTTCCAGGGATAAGAAAGACTGACCTGCTTACTTGGCCTTGAATCAAGCAGCTCTGCATCATTTGCACACTTTCTACTTTGACCGAGTACAAATATTTTCGGATAGATCTTCCACTCAGACCAGCCCCACCGGCGCAGTGGTTATACCATCGCGATCAATAAGCATCCGATAAAATATTTCTCTCTTGAGAACATCGACCAGTCCGGAGCTTGTTGCCCTCCGAGGTGCTGTTGATTATATTAACAACCAACCGGCTAATCGGTCGCAACACTCTGGCACTCGAAGGCGGCCTTACAATGTCTTCTATCAGCTCTTCGTCGCAGGCTCTGCGAACAACTCGTGTCAGAGATACGAGAACTACACTATCATATGATCGCGAAAGGACACGACGTCTTGTTTCGGTGGCTGCCGGCCCATTGCGGTATCTCCAGCAACTACCTCGCTGACGAAGCTGCTAGGAAGGCACACGAAGGAGGAATCCTTGTTTCTGCACCTTTAACGTGGACTGACGCAGCCCAACACTTAAGCAAGCTAGCGTACCGCATGACATTGGAGAAGTGGGACACACCTGAATTCACCCAACATCGATTGCATTTCCTCGATCCGTCTTTGCAACTGCGGCTCTTACCAGGGCTTCCACGAAATGAGAAAACAATGCTGTGCCGCTTACGCTTGGGCTTCGCATTCACCAATGCATATACGTGTTTGATTGAAATGGCTGATAGCGCCGAGTGCAATGCCTGCGGTGTCTAGGAGACTATAAAACATCTACTGCGCTTGCCCAGCTTTTGAAAATGAAAGTCATGGCCTCTTCACACCTCTCGCAACGCGCGTGCATTGGCAAGAGCCATTACTCATTGTGATAGTTTTTGCTCACACCGATTTGTTGAAGAACACGAAAAGTGCGCGGAATCCTAGCCATAAACAGCTTCGTTGTGATAAATAGTATTAGGTAGACGCGTTGGGCCTCGCCGCTCCGAAGTTGTTGCGACTATTGTGTTGTCGTTAGTTCTAACATCATAGCGAGATCTCGAGTTCAACAATATTTTTGACATTGCGATACTTCCTGTTCCTCCTCGTCTACTGTATGAATGGTACAATTCACTAAATTTTACTACAAATAATTTTCTAGTGCAAAAATACCCTTTTGATGTGGGCCTTGTACATATATAGAAAAGTTTGCGTTTAAGGAACGACCTGTCCATGATATCAAAGAACATTCGATTAACGTGCGGTATAGGTTGGGCTACCGCCACAGCTCCCCGTAATCACAACGATAAAAATACCATCTTCCAAATCATTTCATAGCTGGTTTGACGTTGCAAACTGGGTTAAAGCATCCAAACCCGGCAGCTTAACAATCAAATTTATTTATTTATTTATTCATTTGTTTATTTATTTCAGTACTGTTGGCCTTCTCGACGTAATAGAAAGGAGTGGTTATAAGGGGTAAAAATAATCTCATACAATATACATGCCTCTTATACAACAATCGTAATAACGGTTTTTAAATACAGTTGGTAAGTTTTGCTGGCAGTGAATCCGGGAATTGGTTCCAATCAGAGGCAGTCACACGCCCATATGAGTTGGCGACTATGTTTGTGTGATAACTTGGTACATGTACCTGCAGGCGGCAATCAATGCGGGAAGATATTTATGAAGGAACGTAAAAAAGATTCGTTGGCTTCGGTGGAATATGAAAGGGCAGGAAATTGGACTAGTGGGATGGTGGTTCCTTAGTGCAAACAAAACACAACGTTAACACAAGGGACAAGGAAAAAAAAGACCGCTATGTTCCTGAAATTTGAACACATTGAAGGTGAACTACAGCG
Source organism: Dermacentor andersoni (assembly GCF_023375885.2). NCBI lineage: Eukaryota > Metazoa > Arthropoda > Arachnida > Ixodida > Ixodidae > Dermacentor > Dermacentor andersoni. The sequence goes on from NC_092821.1 coordinate 85,462,818, forward strand.
ACTACGAGTTTTTCGCCGGCAGGCTGAGAGAATGTACAGGTGAACTGAATTAACTCACGACCTGAGAGGCAAGGCTGACGCAAAACATTCAGCGCCACATTGGTGGGCAGCAATCTGAAGCATGTATACAATTTTGCGAGTTATTGAATCCGAGTCAGCGCTTGCCCCAGATGTGGAGAACCACGTGTAGTCTTTGGGCTTCCAAGCAACAGCGTGTTCCTTCCAAATGTGTCACTCTGCTCCAAGGCGGACGAGAGTTTCAGATTGCTGAGGAATTTTTTTCAAGACTTCCCGGCTTGCAGTCACAACCCCCGCTGACACCATGTGTGACTCTTGTGTCACAGGACTAACGTATGGATACAACGCTTTCTGTGAAGGAGCTTGAAGTAGCGCAGGGGACTCGCACTCGTTAGTTGTCCCCGTGGGGTTGACGGAATTACTTGTGTGGTGCTAGGCAATGTTGGGCAAAAACCACGACACGCACTGCTGAACCAGAACGAGTCTTCACCCAACGGTTTGTTTCCACGCGAATGAAAATGGCATAAGCTTGGTTTAGCTTCCGAAACATGGTAAACCACCGCAAGATCTTAATAGCGCCCCATCGTTCTGGCAGTTGTATCAAAAAGATAATGAAAAGAATGGTGTTGACACACCAGAAATGGTACCTCGAAAGTTACAAGGTTTATCCAGATGCTATGGCTGCCGTCCGGCGTGGATGCTCATTCATAGATAGTGTAATCAATTTGGTCACGTTTGTTCACAATCAAAAACATGTCAAACGGCTCAATGCGCCATTGTTTTTGACGTACAGGGCGTAACGATAATGTAGCGCATTACGCAACTTTGTGGGCTCTTATTAAAGTGGGTATCGGTGGCGGTGCGTTTCAGTGGCTATGCAGGGACTGCCAGACATTTCTTTGTGAAGACCGAGGATGGCGCCACGACTTCCCACAAGACAAACCGTGGAATACTACAAGGTACTGTATTGAGTTCCACACTATTCAACCTATTGACCTTGTCCGATGCTTCCTCAACACAGTCGAATTATCGAGCTGTGCTAATTACATTTGCGAACGTCTTCCTTGACAAGACAGGAGGTACGAGCAAGGTTGCAAAAAGCAACTACGTTAACCTTGTTGTAGATCTGTAAACAAAATTTGACCTGTCTTCAGAGAAATTCTGTCTTGTTTTATTTGCACGCAAAGTAATGATCCCCAACCCTGTAAATGTCAATGGGCAAGCATTTGCAAGCCAATTGAAAACCGCCTTTTAGGGTTAATTATCTGTCGTGACCTATCATGGAGTCTGCACGTTCCATACCTTTAGGCGGTAGGCTATCTACAATAGCACACCTACTTAAATTTCCTGGCAGACATTCATGGCTCATCGGTAGGGTCCGTGCTCCAGCTTCATAATGCTTTCTTCTTCGTGCTTTCCTCTTCGGTTTTGCCAGAACTCTCTACCAGGTTACACCTGCTAAACAAAGCTGCCTTCATCTTCGGGAATGCAAGCTCAAGCCATAAAGAGGTGTTTCGATATTTCGAAGTGTGCGCCTAAAGCGGCAGTGATTGTCGTAGAACGAGATTAGGCGATATTATAGCCGCCGACGCACCCTAGGCGCATATTCGGCACGCTGTCTAGATTAGGCCCACACACAACGTTCAGTCGCATAACATCTGCGAATTGTACCTGGTCACCATCAAACTACATGCTTTCAGTACGACCATCCTCACTTTCATAGTGAGGATGGTCCTTAACCAAACCTTAACTACGCCTCACAGTCCCAGGAATCACGAAGAAAGGTAAGTTTCCATCGTTTGCCCTTAAGCAGGTCGAATTAGGACTTTTAAAAGTGAGACACGTGGCTGCCTACAGGCTTACACCGATGGATCAGTCAACGCATACAAGTTCAGCTGCGGTGGTGGTGATTCCAACAAGATTCGCCAAAATAAAAGCTGAAAGCGTAACATGAAATAATAAAAAAAGCTCCTGAACTGCTAGCCATCCGCGCGGCGGTTTGTTTCATTGAGGAGGATCCCCCCCCATCCATCGTCAATCTTCTGTGGCTCAAAGGCAGCCCTGCGGAGTCCACTCTCCGAACTACGTCATGGATCACATGAGCAGATCGTCGCAATGATCACACACGTGCGCGATGGAGTAGCGCGCGTTCGATTTCAATTGTTGCCTAGTCACTGTGGCATACATGGCAATGATCAATCGGACGTCGTGGCTCGATCTATCCAGAGGAATGACAACTGCGTTGCTATCCCTCTTTCGAGCGCCTATGCCGACAAAATACTTCGCACACTTGCACGTAACGTAACAGTAGACCAACGGAGTTCATCCGACATCACAAGTGCACGCCGTCATACCCTGAATCCTAATTTACAGCTCCGTATTCCGTCCGACGTGAATGTACCCTTCAAGCGCGTTTGTCAGTTGGAGTTTGCATTGTCAAACACGTGCTACACAATAATTGAAATGGTCTATAGCCCATTTTTCGAATTCGGCAGGCGCAGCAAGACGACCACGCACCTACTTCACGAGTGCCGTCGTTTCAACCCACAAAGAGCAGCCTCTCTCAGCCACACTATACAACCTGTACAAGCACCCACTTCTGAATATTAAAGCTCTTCGAAACCTGCCTGCACTAACATCGGCGTGAGACGCTGTGAAGAAATTGCTGCGTTACTCAAGAGATGCTGGACTGTGTCAAGTTGTGTGTGGGCACTGTGCATTCTGTGATGCGTAAAGCATTAATGGAACGTTGTCCCTGTTTATGGCTACGTATCACCTTCGCAGACTGAGACTGGGGCTACAAATACTTTTCTGTATTTTTTTATTTTCTTATTATTCTCTCGTATTTCACACCCATTAGCTTTTTCGCCGGTACAAGGGGACCAACCTGAGATTCCCTCTGGTTAGCCTCCACATTCTTTCTTTCTCTTTATCTCTCTAAAGCAGCAGCAACAGCAGACCGCCAGCCAGGCAAGTCCGACGACACGGCCAGAGCAGGTAGAAATAGCAAATACGATTAAAAGACTAGCACACGAAAACAAAGAGTTAAGGCAAACAATCACACAACTCGTCGAGGAAATCAGACAACTCAAAGCGCCACCACCCTCCGACTCTAATCAAACCGAAGCCACATCGGAATCCAATGTAGTAGAAGTACCGGTCGTGGAATCCACGCGCAATCCGCATAAGAGAAAAGCCGTGACAAACACACATCCATCGAGCACAGACAGCGACATTAAGGAAATCAAGGAACTACTCGGCGGGCTTACAACTACCGTCGCGTCACAGAAGGAAGGGCAAGACAAACTTGCGACGACTGTAGGGACCCTCAAGGAAGGTTACGACAGGATAACGCTACAAATCAACCACATGATGGAGGCGATCAACATCCATGGGGCAAGGCTCAACGCGCTAGAAATGGCAGACCAACCTTCTGTGACGTCACAGTCTCCTATCACCAAGCTATCTCGGGCGTTGTCGCTCGATAGACAAAGCAACAACGTGGCCTCACAAAGGCCACCCGACGGCAACAACAAAGATGATTGTGTCAACTGAAGCGTTGCGCCTTTGGCAATGGAATTGTAGGGGCTACGTCCGCGAAAAGGCGCCCCTGCAACAATACATTCGAGCCAAACAAGACAAACCCCAAGTCATACTTCTACAAGAGACAAATACCGCTACACCCTCGCTATCCCGCTACGACGTGACCGCAACGACACCGCAACACAAATGTAGAGGTATCGCCACGTTGGTCAGCAACAAGCTAGCCCACACGACACACAAAATTATTCACGACTGCAGAAATTGCGAATTCATTCTCACGAAGTCTTCCCTAGAGCCAAGAACGCCAAGAGCATATTCATCCTAAACGTTTACAGCAGCCCCAAGCACAGAGTACAAAAATTTAGTCAAGTACTCCAGCTAGCCCGCAACCGCGCCAGCGACAACCCCATGATCGTGGCCGGGGACTTCAACGCCCCTAACACGGCCTGGCGATACGTCGCCCGCAGAGCCAAGGGCAAGGACTTATTAAACGACGCTGATGAACTTGACCGCCGAATACCCCACAAGAACGGGTAACTCGGTCAACCGCGACACAACGCCAGATCTCACTTTCGTCCGCAACGTTCCAAACTATCAGTGGAACAACCTCTTCGAGGATCTGGGCAGCGATCATCACATTGTTGAGACAACGATTGACACCCCATCCAGAGAAGCCAGAAAAATGACTTACGTCGACTGGGAAAAGTTCCGTGAGTTCAGACACGACCGCCGAACAGGCAAAGAATCAATGGAACAATGGACGTCGCAACTAAAGGCCGACATTACGGCAGCCACGAAGGAAATAGAGACAGACTTCCCCGTTCAAAGCATGGACAGCCGACTGGCTCACATGCTAGAAGCCAAACAATCGCTCAGCAGGAGATGGAAAGAACAAAGACACAATCGACGGCTGAGGAAAAGAATTTCTTCCGTCAACCGGCTTATTGCAGAATATTGCACGCAACTATCTAACCAGCATTGGAACGAGGTGTGCGACGCCGCGGACGGCCGCATCAACAGCGGGACGACGTGGCACCTGCTCAAACATCTTTTAGACAGAACCAGAACCAAAGCGGGCCAGGGTCGTACGCTGAACAGGATCATGCACGAGGAACTCAAAATTACCACGGAAAATGGGCTCATTGACCGTCTCGCCGACAAGTACCTCCCGCTGGCCAAAAATGCTAGAGGCACGACCGCCGAAACATATCGCGGCAAAGCCAACCCGGAGCTAGACGGGACTTCTCAACCGAAGAGATACGCACGGCGCTTCAGAACCTAAACAGCAAGTCAGCGCCGGGGCCGGACGGCGTAACTAACAAGGCACTTAGAAACCTCGATGAAACCTCAATCGAAACCCTCACAGAGGAAATCAAAATCTGCAGGAACGAAGCACTATCCGAAGACTGGAAAACGGCCCTCATAGTGCTCATCCCAAAGGCTGGCAAGGCGCCCAACATCAATAACCTCAGAACTATCTCTTTGACGTCTTGCGTCGGCAAGGTAGCCGAGCACGCGGTCCTAAACAGGCTCTCGAAACATCTCGAAAAAAAAGATATCTACCCCGCAGCAATGATCGGTTTTAGACCAGGGCTATCCACCCAAGACGCCATCAAGCTCCCCAAGCATGAGATCATTGACGCAGACACGAGAGACGCGAGAGTAATCCTAGGGCTAGACCTCGAAAAGGCATTCGATAATTTATCACATGACTACATACTCGACACGATATCCAACCTCGACCTCGGCACGAGACTACGCTTATACAAAATCGTTCCTGAGCGACAGAACGGCCACCCTCCGTCTAGGGGAAATCAAGTCCTAGAAATACAAACTCGGCGGCAAGGGCACCCCGCAAGGTTCTGTCATCTCTCCGACGCTTTTTAACCTTGCACTTGCCGGCCTACGCAAGAAACTGGATCAAATCGAGAACGTCAAATACACGATATACGCAGATGACATAACGCTCTGGGTCCCCGGAGGTAGCCTGGGATCAGTTGAAAGCGCTCTGCAGCAAGCGATCGACGCGATAGAGGAATACCTCGCTCCCACCGGCCTGCGACGTTCGCCTGCGAAGTCGGAGCTCCTCGTCTACAAACCATCGAGAAGCGGTCCCAAGCCAAAGAACGAAATCAGAGACACACACTCCATTACTCTCAGAACAAAAGATGGAGGAACCATTCCACACGTAAGCAAAATCAGAGTCCTTGGGATGCTCATTGAGAGCAACGGCTCAAACGCCGCGACAGTGGAGAAGATCGTGACAAAGTCGAATAATGCCTTGAATCTCATACGACGCGTGGCAAACAGACAACACGGCCTTAAGGAAGAATATCTCCTCAAGCTAACACACGCCTTTGCGCTATGCCACTTCACCTACGAGGCGGCCATGTACAGATGGAAGGTAGCGGAGAAGGACAAACTCAATGTACAACTGAGGAAGCTAGTCAAATTAGCGCTGGGAATCCCCAAGAACACCGAGACAGAGCTCCTGCTGCAACTGGGGGTACACAATACACTTCAAGAATCACCGAAGCTCAAGAACGGGCTCAATGAACAAGACTCTCTGGAACCAAACCGGGTAGAGAAATCCTAGCCAAACTACGTCATGACAGCACAGTAATGGAGAATCTATCTCAAAGCGTTCCGATGGACACACGCAACTCCTACACCATTCGCCTACTCCCGCGGAACATGAACCCCGCGCACCATCAACCCAGAAGGCTGGCACGCGGATCATTCATCCTGCGCGAAATACGTGATAAGTAGATCCTAGCCTGTTTCGTAGACGCGGCACAGTACCTGACCAGGAAGGCCTTCGTTGCCACCACGATCAATAAGCAAGGTCAAGTCACAAATGCTCGCACAGTCGAGACCCACAAGTCCGAGATAGCAGAACAGGTCGCCATCGCATTCGCGCTCACAGACCCGACCACCACCCACGTCTACAGCGATTCACCCTCGGCCGTCAAAGCCTTTCAGAAAGGAGCAGTTGCAAGCCCAGCACTACAAATAATCAATAGATCTGCACCGCTGCAGCATCGTACCATCTGCTGGTTCCCGGCACACCTCGGAGAGCTCGAGGACGCCCCTCGCAATCTCAATGAGATGGCTCACAGGAGCGCGCGAGACCTAACCCTCCGCGACGCCACCTACTCTGGTCGTGACCATCCCAGCGAGAATCGGGACCCTCCCTCCACATACAACGAGATCACAAAGTACTTCTATCTAGACCACGGAATATACAGCACACCTCACAATAAGCTCACCAGGCCTCAAGCCCTCACGTTCAGAATGCTTCAAACGAACACGTACCCCACGCAGAGCAGATACATCACTATATGCCTGACCTATACAAAACATCATATTGCGAAAATTGCCATAGCACACTAGGCGTACATCACTTGCTCTGGACATGTGGTAGGACCCACGCAAACAAGGATCAAGACTCCGCCAGGCTACAAGAAGCATTACGCAGCACGGACCAAGCGGAGTAGCTCTGGGCTGTCCAGCGAGCCCACGATGCGGCCAGGGAGTTACAACTCCCGGTCCCAACGTGGGAGTAGCCCGCTCTATGGGACCTTGCGCCCCGTAGCTCGCAGGACCTTTCATTAAAGTTATTCCATCCATCTCGTAATTTCTTCTCGTTTTTGTCATTATACGTGGTGAATTCTTTTACATGGAGAAAATTAAAAAATATTGCCTGGGGCAGATGCAATAATTCTTAACCTTGATGAACATTATTCGATGGGGCAGACATTTACGAGAACTTCTTCTTTGCTGAGTATCTGTTTTAGCAGCATTCTTAACCTTCCGTTGCATGCCGCAGCAATTTTCGACCAGCCACCGCAAGCTAAGTAAAGGAACGCGGACCAGTCGCAGACATCAGCACCTCCCTCTTCATCATGGTTAACGATTTTCAGTGCAGTGGCTCGGCCACATCAAATCCCTCTCCGATTGAGCATGCTCCTCGCCTCTTTTCAGCCAGTTAGATAAGAGAAGCCGCTCAGTGTAGGCAATGTTATTCGTTTTTCAATCAAACAAAAGTTACCTCCTATGAACGAGGAGAGCGTTTGATTGGCTTGTTCAGACAACCCTGCGGGTGACGGCCCGATGCTTGCGTCAGCAGTTTCGCAACTTTGACGTCCTCTCAGGAGATTGAGAAGATTCGAATAAAAATATATTGGAAAATTTTACTTTATATGTCCCCAGAATGTGAAATATTTGCTAAGTAAAATCGTGATTACAAAACAACGAACATAAAAATAGAACCAAGAAATGTTATCAAATAATAAAGTCGCAATTTCTCCCGAAAAGCGAAGCATCGATTGCGATAGAAATTAGTAGACACCTATACTAAGAAAGGATAGTGGCTTTATCAGCCGTATAAACTTGGAAGCATTCGGTTACTAACTTAACAAGCTTGGTGTCATCGCGCACAGGTAAACATGAACACATTGCAGTCGATGACCGCGGACGCTCGGTGTCAAAACGTTGGCGTGAGAGAGCGCGGCAGCATCAGGGTGCGAAGGGACTTTCGGGCTGTCACTGCAAACTGAACGGTGAGAACAGATCACGCACAAAGGCATGAGCCATCTGCAGATCACTTTCAAGATAGGGTGCACGGCAACGCAAAGTACGCAGTCGCTACCGGAGTAGAATGCCGCCTTCCCTCCCTTCGCGCATGAGAATGAGTGCCGACGGCCGGCTCCCCTTGCGCGCGGTCGCGAAATACACCTTGCTGCTGGAGAACAACGCCGCACCCTCTCGCTCACATCCTGCACAACCTTTAGCGCAACGGAAGACGGCGCGTTTCCTGTCATCTTTCCGCGCACGAGCGCGCCAAATTGAGCCGAGATCATTGGCTCCCCACGCGCGCTTTAACTCTCACAATCAGTGTACGACGCGCGGCGACTGTGTCAGCGCCCTTGCACTTTATACAGAACATCACGGCGACAGCGACGCCGGTGACAAAAATAATCGCTACCGCTATAAAACCTCTTTATATAGAATGCTGGAGCGGACAGTCATCGAAGCAAGCTGAAGTTATAGTGGGGCCGAAAGCCGCCAACAGACAAGAAGGGAGGTGCATATTACCGACACCCACAACGCAGCCGCACAAGCGACCTGCTGCATGTAGATTTCCTACCATTTTTACAGGAGAAGAAACGAAGAAAAAAATTCACCCACGATTGCGATTCTCCCTAATGCGAAACTTGAGCCGAGCTCTATACGTATTTTAATTCCGCTTGGTAATATTTTGTATTATGATTACATAGGTACATGGTTTATATTATCAAGAGAACGCTGCGAGTAGCGTAGCTGGCGCGGTGAGTCTGTCTCATGTGGCACATCGCAAAGAGAGTGAAATGTGGCGCGACTGCCTCGATAATCGGGCGATCGCGAGAGGCAGCGCGTGGGTGACGCGTGGATGCGATTCACAGCAGCCGCCGCAAACAGATGTCCGCTCACGCAGTGCTTTGATTCCATACAGACGACTCGCGCTACTCTGTTCCCCTGGCTTAGCTATCGTCGCAGCACAGCCCATCTTGCGCAGCACTACGTATTTCTTCGCACGCTTTCGTTCCATCAGCGACCAGAGCGGCCTTTCCTAGTGGGTAAATCGTGCCACCAGTATCAGCGACGACAACATCCAAGGGAGCGGTACATCAAGCCTTATTCGCAGCCACTCGTCATCGCCCCTTCCAGGAGCAGTGATCCCCGTCCACACATGCTATAGTATCGTGGACAGATCTCAGCAGCTGGCGCTTGACTCTAGCATAGCCCTCCCCACCTCACGCCACCCTCGGAGGCGCAGATGAGCTCTCCCAAGCGGCTGCAGATGCCGCGGCTGCAGATGCCGTGGCCGCCGGTAATACAGGGCAACCGCCGGCCTTCTTCCTTCAGCTCCACCTTGGCTTTCCGCCTCATGCTGTCGCGGTAGCTTTCTCCTCCACTCTCCTCTTCGCACGCTCTTCTTTCATAACGCGCGGCGCTCCGCGTTCGCTTTTATCTTTCGCTGAGCTTATTCACTCGCTTACGAAGTACAGCAACACCGTGGCATGCCTACGCTAGACTCAAGGAGTGCCTAAGAGCTGCGCTCTAAAATCGCAGCCACCGTGAAAGACTGAAGTATAGAAAAACGAAAAGGCAAAAATACAATTCCATTTAACCGATGACGGAGCGCCACGCTAAATGTACAAAGCAATGCGCACATACCATTTAGAAACTCTATTAGACAGGAAGAGATCGTAAGGAGGGTTGGTCGGAGCCCCTCACCTCAATTGCGGGCCCCACTGCCAACTACTGCCTCCCTGACCTGACTAATTGAAAATTTGGCTTGTCAATTAAGTCACAATGGGCGAGCTGTGCCTCCAACTGCTCCATGGGGTTACTGTTATTTGGCCTATGAGGGTGCTCAGTGTACTTACAGGTTACATGTATAATGGTGGCTACGCCACCGCACCAAGGGCAGCTGACCCTATAGCGAGTGGGATACATGACCTATAGCAATTTCAGATTGTGGAATATCCCGGTATGTATCTTCCGCCAATCGGTGCCCTCTTCCCTGCTAAGTTGTTGGTAAGGTGGCGGGTATTTTCTGCAGACTCCGCGCTGACGAGCGAGGATGTCCTTGGCATTTAAATTGATACGTGATCCAGTGGGGGATAGTGCAAGTGGTTGGGGTTAGAAGAGGACGCCGTCATTCGGTTAGTAGACTCCGGAGCTAACATGTTAGCTAGCCTGTCCGTTTCCCTGTAGCCCCGCGTGGCCCGGACACTATAGTAGGCGATGGCGGTGGTTGAAGGATTTGGGGATTACCGCAAGGCTAGTCTCAGTCGCGTGCCCCTTTAGAAACATGTAACACCTTTCCCGGGCGTCCGTCACCCCGACCGATCGATTCTCTTTGTGAGCGCTGTGCATGAACGAGTATGATCGCCACTGCTAACATTTCGGCCGACGTGGGGGATCCCGCCGTGGCGGACGTGGTTATTTGTTGCTGCTATATTACATTCGCCATATATTACAGTCGCCTCTGCATATGCAGATGTGTCCGTATAGTACGTATTGTACCTATGGCTATTGGATTATGTCGATGGAATGTGTTGCGCCCCTTCCTGTACTCAAGATGCATGTTCTTGAGAAATGGAGTGACTGTAATTTTGGATCTTAGGGAGAGGTATGGCCTGTTCGGTTGGATAAATAGGGCATGCTAGGATATTGAGTAGAGCCAATATTGTACAGCCACTTTGAGTGAAGCTCAGGCATTGCCTCTCTCGCATCAGAGTGGTCTGCCTCAGTTAGTCGAAAGCATTGTGTACTCCCAAAACTAGCATGCGCTCCGTGGAGGTACATTAGGCAGACCCAGAGATGCCTTGAAAGCGGTTCGGATTATTGTGTTCACCTGTCTTTCCTCCTCCCTGTTCAGGATTTGGCAACGTAAGCCATACGTGATTCGACTAATCACTAAGGCCTGTAGGAGCCTTAGGGTATCGTCTTCTCGCATTCGCAGCTTTCGATACGTCACTCGTCGTATCATTTGGGCTGCGTGGCGGGTTGCGGAGTTGAGGGTTTTGAGTGTCTCTACTGCATTCTTGTCGCTCAGAAGCCCCAAACCCAGGACTCGCCTTGTGGGTACCTCTCAGACCGGTTGGCCCTCAACCACAATCTTAATCGACCCTCTGGATTTGTAGGCTTTCGTGTGTATCCATATGATCTTGAATTTGTCGGGCGCGCACTTCGGCCCGCTTCATCGCAAAATTTCTCCACTGCTAATAATACGCTAACAATGCGCTCCACTGCTAATATTGGAACGTCTGCTCGCCCATAGCGTAACATAGTCCATATCCGATCAGAATGGCGCACGAGGCGCTACATCGCCGTGTTGAAGAGCCGAGGAGATATTATTGCTCCGTGAGTTGTTTCATCATCAGGTATTTGAAATATCTCCGATGTGATTTTTCTATAGTGACGCTGGCCGTGCGATTGGAAAGAAATGCCCATACGTAATAGTATGTGCGCTCACCACAACCCACGAGTTCGAGTTCCTCGAGCATTGTGGCGTGAGGGACGTTGTTGAAGGCACCTTAGGTGTCTAGCGCTAGGACTAGTCTATTATCGCCGAATGGTATATCAGTTAGAATTTCGTCCCTAAATAAAACGAACGCGTCTTGACAAGACAAACTCTTGCGAAATCTTGTCATGGAGTCCTGAAACTAGCTCCGCTCTTCCAGATATCCCTGCAATCTGCTGTCGAACACCCCTGCATGAAACTTACCTAGGCAGGACTTGAGCGATACCGTCCGGAGTGTATCGATCGAGGGAATCAATTTTGATTTGGTCCCGTTGGTCCCGAGGGTCGCGTTGCAGTCTTTGACTTTCGGACCCTCGTCTGTATATTATATCTTTCCAATGCTTTTTATTTAAAGAATAATAAACTTGAAGTGAACTGCAAAAAAATCTAGATTATTATAGCCAATTTCTCTTCTTGGGACAAGTCTCCCTTGGCCGTCTACTCACTACTGAGAATGTTTGCTATTTTTGTCAGGGACGCGGAATATATTTTCCGAATCATTAAATTCCTGCTCGAGTCCAAGCCCGGTTGCGAGTTTTTAACTGCGGCTTGGGCCGCCTCGTACAAGTCCACGTACGTTGTTTCTTCGTCTAAATTTATGATAGGCCTCCCCGCGTATTGTCTCGTCGCGTAGCACGATGTAGTCATGGGTGAGGGTCCTTTGTATTTCTTCAGAAGGGCGTCTTGTAGTTCTTGGTCCGTACGCTCGAAGTTTTCTGCTGTAATTTGGAGCTCATTGTTATTCCCAATACGTGTGCTCATCGGGTCTAGCATGCTACGCAGTTTTCGCCATGTACTGGTAGCTCACAGAGTTCTAATAGGGCTCTGCAGGACGTCGCCAACTCGGTTTTCGCTAGCTATTGGCGTGTCCTTGGGCTAGCTCAACCAAGAGAGTGATGCGTTGTCTTAGGTATTCGCTTAGATGTTGTCTTTTTGAACTTTTGGCCAGTTTCCGCCTCTCTTCCCATACGCTGACCGGGTGACAGTGCATCACCGGTGCCTCCGCTGTGCGCTCTATCGCTTTGGTGGTGTCTCCGCGTACTTTTTGAAGGCATTGAGTCCATTCCCCGCATGCTGGTCTGCCGTTTATCGGACTCTTCCAGCGCCCTCTGGAGTTCCCTATAACGAAGTAGTCGGCTGACTCAGTGCTTCTTATTGTTCTTCGTATATTGGGCAGCGAAATCGCTATTCGCATTATGTAATGATCGCTTCCCAGGTCTTCGTCGAAGAAAACCCATTGTTCGCCTCTCACGTTCATTGTAAACACGCGGTCGGGCACCGTGTCTCTGCTGAAGCTGTTGTCCGGGCGCGTCAGTTTGAAAATATAAGTGATTGCCCGTAAGCAATGCGCATAAATTTGTAGTCCGCGCAGATAGCTGTATTCTTTCTGCGTAAAAGAGCACCTTGTGCGCAGAGCTGCCTTGTTTCTAGGTCGTGAATCAGCCAGTAGGTATGTCGAAAATATTCCCGTTACCGAGCTTAGACACTTCCTTAGCGGCGTTGCATATTATTTTTTCGTGGAATCGTTCATTCGCAATCTATTGCATTGTGCCCACCTTTGTTCACTTGGAAATTTGAACAATGAATATAGGTGTCACGGTTATGCGTGCAAATTTAAATAAATGTTGTGTGGTCACTCCTGATGCCAAATTCTTGCTCCACCTTTCGCTTGCTACTTCTGTTTTTCTGCTTCCTTCGTGAAATCAAGCCTAGTTTTGTAGTGTCTAGCTTAACGTGTTACGGGAATGCCGTGAATGACTTTTGCTTGTACGAGCAACTAGTCCCTTAGGAGAGGGTGGCTACTTTTTTACCAAGTAAAACAATTTCATTAGCCGTGGCGACAGTGTAAATGCTGAATTACTCACGAAGCAGGACACCACAACGGCAACACTAATATTTAGGTTACGTTGAGCTTCCCTAATTGGCTATAGCCATATACCGTTTTACATGTCGATTCTGAAGTGGGGAATAAATCACTGGGGCGAAACTCCAACTTGGACTTTCTTTTTGTGTCCGTACAATGAACAGATGATAAGTGTGGAGACAAAAATCCGCCAATTCGCCGTGACTTGGTCTATTCCCCTACCGATTCTGGCAGCACATAATAAAATATGAATAAATACAACACATGAACGTGTTCAGAAGTACAAAGCATATACCACAGAAATAAACAGCGTACCTATAAAATATCGATGGGAGCGAAATGCGAAAACACCTGTTTAGTTAGATTTAGGTGCACCTTAAAGAAGCCTAGGTGGACTAAATTTCCGGAGTCCCCCCTACGGCGTGCCTCATAATCAAATCGCGGTTTCGGCAAGTAAAACCCCATAATTTTATGTTATTACCAATAAAATGTGTTTGTTAAGCGCATGTGCAAGTTCAACGTAATTATCGCACAGCAGTCAACACTGACATCAATTAAGAAACACATTTTTCATGCAAGTAGCAGAAAAACACGTAAATACAAAATACAAATCCCTTTTCGCTTAAACGGAGGTGCAATGGCAGCTGAACGTTGTAGTAGTTGGCTCCACCACGTTGTTTCTGGTTCTTTCAGGTAAAAGTCCATGCTCCGGTGGCAGCCTTGCTAGCCTACGGCTAGCTCGATGACATGGGCGACGGTGCTGTTGTCTTCAGTATGTAGGCTTGACGGGAGCGTTCGGTACATGAACGCCAAAGCACCTCAACCAGATGTCACTTTGCAGTGACTGCATGTGAACAACCAACACTGCATGATGCAAGTCGCTGAACTAATTGTTTGGTGGGCGAACCTCTGCCCAGCAGAACAAGTAACACTCGGAACAATGATAGCTGCGAGCGCACTCGTCAGTTGTCCAGATCTGATCTGAGCGTTAGACACGTCGGCTATTTATACATGGCTCATTAATTCTTCCAGCTTAATCGCGGGTGCTCGCGAAAGTTCCAAATTGCACACCGTTGTTCGTGCCGCACACGCAATGTGATTACGCAAGTTACGGCCAAAAAGATAGCCAAACGATAGAAACCACGACAGCACCCGATGAACTTCCGATACAAAAGGGCGTTTGATGCGCTGAGCGATGGCTTTCAACACTGGTTAGGCGGTTAAATGCCGCCACCGGAAAACGACAAACAAGTATGGGTGTCATTACAATCAAATTTTTTGGGATTTCTTTCAAACACTAAAAATACCAAAAGGAAGCGTACCACAAAAGCAAAACTTAGTCCAACGTGCCATGCTGCTAGTACGGACATTATTCCTATAAAATCAGTGGCTTTATTTGTGGTTTACAATCAGGTGCACTAAATTCAATATGAGAAGCAGAAAATATAACAGAATAGAAAAGCAGGTGTAAAACTTTTTACACGATGAATTTACAAGGCGTATATAAACAGCAGCCGAGAATCCTGAGAGGCTGTTGCCACTTTGTCTTCACCGCCGACGACCTTGTCCTCTTTTCCCATCGTAACATGATCCCCGGCAAAAAAAGCACCGTCCCGACGCTTCACACGTGCCGTTGGTAAATGCATAGTAAGGCTTAAGCCGAGAGACGTGCACGAAGTCAGGTGATGTGGAACCGGGTGGCATGACGGAGGTCAGGGGGATTATCTCGTAAAAAAAACATTCGTCGCTTGACATAGAACACGGCAACACCGTAACACCCATCGTAACAATATATTTGGGGCTTCTTCATGTGCCTGCTAAGAACTATTATTGTGTTTCGTTCGCATAAAAGACTTCAATTTATAATAAGCCTTCTGCATTTTAGCTGAAACACGTTGTATAAAAATGCACAGGAGCTCTTAAGCCTTCGTGTTCTGAATAATAAGGGTTGTTTGCGCGTGTATCTGGCAATAAATTACCTCATGTTGTTTGACTTGTAAATACAGTTGACATCTGCGCCTTTTCTTCAACGTGTTTCTTTCTATGCCTCCCTTATTTGTGCGCCCCAGCCTTGTCTATTGTGCGAAAATTCAGTTGTTTCCAAGGATAAATTTATTGTCGCATAATATACCGAAATCCTAGGTGACTGCGGGTGATCAAACTTCGTCACAAATATTACCACTATATGTGTTAGTCGATCAGCAAAAAGACTGCGTACGCGATCTAAGGCAAGGTTTTGGGATGCAGCATGCTAGAAAAATTGAGAATATCTATGGTTACACACCAGTAGCTTTCCCGGTGAAAACTTCCCAGCATAATTTGTTCATAATTTTACTTCCCCAAAGGTCTAGCGAATGTGTAAAAAAATGGGTATTCATCCTGCTACACTTGAGCGAAAGATATGCGTAAGTTCTTCTTCGTCTGTGGATACGTGACTCTTCTTCAAGCGGAGCATGTATTGTCGCAATCGTGTGGGCGTCGGTGATGGTGTTGCAGTACACAAATACTCGAGCAGCGCGGAAATAAAAATTACTCGTTGGGCTGTCGATTCGCACTACGAACCTTTGGCTTGCGAAGCCACCACGCTAACCTAATCAGCAGTGGTCAGCTTTAGGCGAAAGCCTTTAATCGATCATATTAGTGGCATCCGACAGTCCATCCGTCCGTGCCCTGGAATGGCGCCAGCTGTGGCCTGTGGCCTGTACCCAGTGTTGCCAGGTCGGACAAGGTGGCGTAGCCCAAATCTAGCGAAACTGTAGGCCAAATGTACCCGACTACAAAAAAGAGCAAAACAAATTTGTAGCCAATATAGCTATTTTAACTTGTACATACATTTTCACATTCAACTGCTGTAATCCCTTTTTGCACAACCCGTCGTAAAAAACGTCCGTGTCGCTGTGATGGTCTACCCTTGACATCCACAACAGCGACATCATGCGTGTACACAGAACACCTTTTTGTTGGCGCCGGAAACTCAAGTTCCAACGAATCGCTGCGGAGGGAGAACCTGTCGAAATGAATATCGAATGTAAGCACGAACAAAAAACTTGGCGGACGGTTAAAGCGACTGACAACTGGCCAAATTGTGTTGTAAGACGCTGATGGAAAAGAAATCATCATGATTTCTAGTGATAGAACGAGGCACGCTGTTCGCAATTGAAGTAGGGATTATAATTTTTAATTGGCAAAGAATATCTCAAAGGCCAGTAAGTGGCGAGGCCTGGCAATGAAATATTGACACTTTGAATGTAGTCTATGAGATTACTGTAAGTAAGTCGGCTTTTATGAAGTACAACATAATTATTGCTTAAAATTGCAGTTGCTATAATATTAGAGACTTGCGCTTTATTCCATGCTTCGGAAATCAAACGCGCACGCAAGGCTACGCCAACACGCTGAACTGCGTGTCAAGTGTAAAATCGTCGTTCCGCTTTCAATCTGATTGGTTTCACTTTGACTCTAACTCTTTGGGTACCGCGCCCGTTGGGCATAGTTATCCCGCTAACGATGGTTTGAAACGCCGCTTTCGAGACCTTCCGTGCCGCTCACGGACACACTGCGCCATTGGACTCGAATGAGGAGAACCACATTTCTGTTTGCTAAGCAGTAAGATTTTTTCACCCCAGGCTGTAATTTTAGAATGCGCTCCGAAGTTCCGCGATCGTCAAATAAGAAAGCAAGGATGGCCGCCTCTGGAAGCGGTGCGTGCGCTTCGAAAGATCGCAGATGCCGCGATTCCCGTGAGTCTGCGGCTAATTTTATCGATGGATTGAGCAGCAGCGAGTCTCAGGATGCTGCCTATTCGTCGGACTTTGACTCTGATAGCGACGACGGTACAAAACAGCGCGGAACATTTATTTATTTATACACATACCTCACAGGCTCCCACTGGAGTATTGCGTGAGGGGGGTAAGAGAAACAACATGTCGAAAACAGGAGCAAGAAACATAGCTAACAACAAATCAAACAATTGAGAAAAAAAAACCCAGAAAATTGAATCGAAAGACGCCGAACAACATCAAGCAAACGAAGAAGAACAACAACACTCTGGACGATCAGAAACGCTCATGGCTCATCGAATTCCTGCAAAGAACTGCAAATGCATGCACATTTATAAACTGCTTGCAAGGATAGAGAATGACAGTCAAGTCACATGGTACAAATGAAACGTGTGCGCATAACTACGGAATAAATTTGTTTAATGTTTCTCTAAACGTGTCCAAATTATTAATTTCAACAATGTGGCTTGGAAGATCGTTCCAAGCTGCTATTTCCAGAGGTAATGCAGATTTGTTAAATGCATTTGTGTGGCCGAAAACACGTGTGAAACTGTGTGCGTTATATAAGTGGCGAGATGTGCGAAATGGGCGGGAAAGGGGTAATGTAGTTGCGTGTTGACTGTGAGTGATTTTGTGCAGTAAGCAAAGCAGAGCTATCGTCCTTCTAGATTCAAGAGATGGGAGTGATAGTGACTTCTTTATAGCAGTTACGCTAGAATGCCTACTGTAACCTTTCGCGATGAAACGCGCGGCACGATTTTGAACAGATTCGAGATAATTTATTAAATATTCCTGATGTGGCGACCAGATGGCGGAAGCGAATTCGCGCTGAGGACAAACAAAGGTTCTGTACGCTATTTCACGAGTGGCTGAAGGGGCTTCGCGTAGGTTTCGTTTTAGGTAACCAAGTGTGCTAGATGCTTTTGCTGTAACATGTTTTATATGCGCCTTCCATGATAAGTTAGTTGTAATATGAATACCGAGGTATTTGCACAAGGGGGTGACAGTGACAGCACTGTTGTTAAGCGAATAAGTGTAAAGAGAGTTAGTTTTCTTTCGGCTGACAGTCATTAATTTGCATTTATTCCGTATTTAGTGACATTTGCCATAGCTTGCACCAGCTTGTAATCTTATCTAGATCTTTTTGAAGAGCGATGTGATCGTCGGGTGTCTTAATTTGGCGATAAACTACGCAATCGTCAGCAAATAATCTGATTGGTGATGTTATGTTCGATGGCAAGTCATTTATGTAGATGAGAAACAATAGCGGACCCAGCACGCTACCTTGAGGTACACCAGATGACACATCGGCCAAGGAAGAAGAATGATTGTCAGTAAACGTAAACTGTTTGCGGGATGTGAGGAAGTTCCTTATCCACGATATTGTAAGGCTGTCTAAATGTAATGATGATAATTTGGCTATTAATCTAGAGTGTGGAACGCGATCAAAGGCTTTGGCAAAGTCAATAAAGATACTATCAATCTGGAAACCATTGTCTACGTATGTGAATAGCTCGTTAGTGAATTCGATTAGTTGAGTCTCACAGAAAAGTCCTTTCCTAAAACCGTGTTGCTTCGGATAGAAGAAATTGTTAGCTTCTAAGTGCGGCACAATATTAGATGCTATCACATGCTCTAGTAATTTACATGGAATGCTTGTTAATGATATGGGTCGGTAATTACTTGTCTTACTTTTATCGCCCGACTTAAAGATGGGAATGATTTTCCCGATTTTCCAGTCACATGGTAGTTCCCCTGTGGATAAGGATTGCTCAAGTATACGTGATAGAATGGGGGCTGTATATGTGGACGTATGCTTTAAAATTTTATTATTTATACCATCAACGCCGGCTGAGGTAGAGACCTTTAGTTTTTTAATTAGGGATGAGGTGCCGGCGGCATCAATCTTTATTGGTGCCATATACCTGTAGTTTACGTCTGCAATTGCGGGAATGGTAGAGTAATCCTCGCGTGTAAACATCGAGATAAAAAAATTATTAAAAGCAACTGAGGATTCTTCTGAAATAGGTGCTCCGGTATTGTCTGGGAGTGAAATTCGGCTCGAGACTTTTCGAGGGGAAATCACTGCCCAGAATTTTTTAGGGTTATTTTGCATCATGGATTGGAGGTCATGTGAAAAGAAGTTGTGCTTAGCGCTACGAATGTTACAGCAATAATATTTTTCGGACTCTATGTTTTAACCACGCCACTGCGGTTCCTTGACGCTTAGCAATTCTGAACAGGCGTTTCTTTTTATTTTTTAGTAAGCGTAGCGCCCTGTGATACCATGGTTTCGAACTATTTACCCGGAAGTGAATTAGCGGAATATGAGCATGTGTAAGCTGCATTAGTGTTTCCTTAAAGAGCTTCCAGTCTTCCTCAACAGGTCTGGAAACAAAATTACGCATGAACGAGCTGTAGAAATTCTCTAAACCTATGTTGATGGCAGTGAAATCAGCCTTCTTATAATTAAATATGCGCTTAGGTGTCGTAGTGCGTTTGTATACGGGTAGTTCTATTGTGAGGTTAACGAGTAGATGATCACTAAAACCAGGCATCAAAGAAACCGATGCAACTGTTTCAGGGATGGATGTGAGAACGAGGTCAAGAACATTATTGCCGCGAGTGGGTTTCTGAATCATTTGCACTAGAGAAAAGTCTAGTGCAAGCGCTACGAAATCGTCGGAGTGTTGGCAGGGTGATGTTAGGTTAGCCGAGTCAATTTCTGGGTAATTAAAATCACCAAATAAAAATAAGTTACCTTTAAGAAATTTCTTAGTAATTTCGCAAAGATTTTCATACAAATATGACGTGAACGTTTCTGTACTGTCTGGTGGTCGATAACATATTCCAAATACGTTCTTTGAATGCGAAGATGGAATGCAGACCCAGGTTATTTCAAGTGGGCTTGAAATTTCAAGTGGCAAGGCAGTAATGTCTTTTTTTACGGCTATCAATACCCCGCCGCCCCTTCTTCCGTCCCTGTCTTTACGATAGATGCTGTAGTCAACTGATGGTTGTAGGACTTCGCCATCAGCGATATCGGAGTGGAGCCATGTTTCTGTGACTAGTAGAATATCACAATTGCTGTTTTCTAGATGCGAGCAAACTTCGACACGTTTTGGGAGTAAACTGCGCATATTCGTGAAAGATATCGAAATCTGCGCTACATCATCATGGACACTTGGATTACGAGGTGGATAACTATCAGATGAGACTGCCGGCCTTCGAAACTGCTATCTAGATGATTGAATAACACTGTCAGTGTCAGCGCAGTACGTGAACACGGTATTCTCTATGCGCAGTTTATCGACGGCTAGTTTCAACGGCACATTTTTGGACTTCGCAAATTCTATTAACTTTCTTCTGGCTACTCGTGTTTGCAATGAAAAGTGCTCGCGCACAGCAAAATTTGTATTTTTGAACTTATAACCTTTTTCTGTTACTCTGTGCTTGTCCTTGAAGAAGGTGAATTTATTAATAATCGGTCTACATTTACCCACTTGATATTTGCCAAGACGATGCGCACGGTCGATTTGCGAAGATTCGATTGCAACGCCAAGCTCTTTTGAACAAATATCAATGACGCTGCCTTCTGACGCTGACCATGTTTCATTGGAATCGTCGGGGCTGCCAAAAAAGAGGAGATTACATCGCCTAAGCCGATTTTCCGTATCATCGCATCTTGATTCAATAGACTTAATTTGCTCAGATATTGAATTAATACCGTCAGGCGAGCGGAGTGGCAATGCACTAAGGTTTTTTTTCAGCGATGACGGGTCAACCTCCAGAACACGTATTCTTGAAGATAGCTGTTGCAGTTCCTCGTTGACAGATGCTTGCCAGTGCTTAAGTGCGTGTAAATCACTACGCATATCTGCCTGCCCGCCTTCAATCCTTGTTACGGTTTCCAAAACAGTTAACATTTCTTCGGTAGAAGGTCCTGGATTTGTCTCGACATCACCAGATAGAAGCAGAGTCATTATTTTAACTCACATTGCTACACAGCTGCTACAACGCTTAAACAAGTTAGAGAGCTCAGTGGGGCACAACACCAAGAATAGGCAACGGTTGCTACTCCAAACGTGAAAAACAATCAAGGTATCTAACCTGAAACATTATTAAGGGTGAGTGCGCCATTCCTGCAGCGGTGTTGTGCCCCACTGAAGTGCTCGCCGAGGAATCCTTATGTAGTCTGAGGCCACGATTGATAGCGGAAGCGGTAGATGTAGGTACAGGTTGCCAGCTATCGTGGGATGTCCGGCCAAAAAGCACTGGTGGCGTCCAATAGTTGAAAAGGTCCCGGGGAAGCCAGCTTTTTGATGCATCCGCAGTGCATGCAGTAGCAGTCATTGAAGTTGCCGGGCACGCAGCCACGGGCGCAATCGCCAGCACGGCCACCTGAAACATTATTAAGGGTGAGTGCGCCATT
This sequence comes from Dermacentor andersoni, assembly GCF_023375885.2. NCBI lineage: Eukaryota > Metazoa > Arthropoda > Arachnida > Ixodida > Ixodidae > Dermacentor > Dermacentor andersoni. The sequence goes on from NC_092821.1 coordinate 85,484,528, forward strand.
CCTGCAGCGGTGTTGTGCCCCGCTGAAGTGCTCGCCGAGGAATCCTTATGTAGTCTGAGGCCACGATTGATAGCGGAAGCGGTAGATGTAGGTACAGGTTGCCAGCTATCGTGGGATGTCCGACCAAAAAGCACTGGTGGCGTCCAATAGTTGAAAAGGTCCCGGGGAAGCCAGCTTTTTGATGCATCCGCAGTGCATGCAGTAGCAGTCATTGAAGTTGCCGGGCACGCAGCCACGGGCGCAATCGCCAGCACGGCCACCTGAAACATTATTAAGGGTGAGTGCGCCATTCCTGCAGCGGTGTTGTGCCCCACTGAAGTGCTCGCCGAGGAATCCTTATGTAGTCTGAGGCCACGATTGATAGCGGAAGCGGTAGATGTAGGTACAGGTTGCCAGCTATCGTGGGATGTCCGGCCAAAAAGCACTGGTGGCGTCCAATAGTTGAAAAGGTCCCGGGGAAGCCAGCTTTTTGATGCATCCGCAGTGCATGCAGTAGCAGTCATTGAAGTTGCCGGGCACGCAGCCACGGGCGCAATCGCCAGCACGGCCACCTGAAACATTATTAAGGGTGAGTGCGCCATTCCTGCAGCGGTGTTGTGCCCCACTGAAGTGCTCGCCGAGGAATCCTTATGTAGTCTGAGGCCACGATTGATAGCGGAAGCGGTAGATGTAGGTACAGGTTGCCAGCTATCGTGGGATGTCCGACCAAAAAGCACTGGTGGCGTCCAATAGTTGAAAAGGTCCGGGGGAAGCCAGCTTTTTGATGCATCCGCAGTGCATGCAGTAGCAGTCATTGAAGCTGCCGGGCACGCAGCCACGGGCACAATCGTCAGCACGGCCACCTGAAACATTATTAAGGGTAAGTGCGCCATTCCTGCAGCGGTGTTGTGCCCCCTGCGCGGTCGCTGCCCGGCACGCCCTGCTGTAGTGCTTGCAGTTAAATTTTTGTAGTGGCATACCTGTTCAATGAATTTTTTTTTATTTTTTCGAAGCTAGTGCCCATTTGACGGTAATACATTTCGTACGTTTCATATTTCTTTGTTACATATCTTTCTTAGTAGACACAAGCGTGTCTTTACAAACTTTATTGAATTTTATCCCACAATCTTGATTCTGGCAATTTGTCTTTTTCTTGACATTCATCTCGTTAATAAAACCTTTATGCGTTAAAAGTGCATGCATTCTGCTTTTTGTTTATGTATTGCGCAAAGTATTTAGTACAGCATTTCCTTCAGAAAAAAATCTGGCGTAACCTACAATATACACCTATTTTCCGCATGGTAGGGAAAGAGTTAAATACCAAAGTAGTTGGACAGGAAAAAATGAAAACACGTAGCTATTACAGAAGAAATGCTTAACACTTCCGAAAACATGAATCGCAGGAACGTTGAATTGCTAGACAAAATACTTTGTCGCAGTTACGGCCGTACTTGTCGTCTGCTCCCACTAATGCCGGCGTATAATCACTTCCGCGCTCACCTACCACCGCTTTCAGCAAGCTTTCAGTGAACGACTACATCCACAATGCAGATAAAAAATTCTGATAAAAAATGCTCCATGGCGTGTTCCGCGTTACCACTTCTTGATTAGACACTTTGACCGTTAAGCTTTCCATTGCATTGAAATACAGGTACCATGAAAATTGCTTCTTAGTCGGTTCAATCTTTACCGTTAAGAGTGGAACTCGATACCATTTAAAAATCCCTGGCTGCTTCCCACGCTTCCCGGCAACTGCAGCATTTGTAACATGATGTTTACCTGCAAACACTGGAGGCGACCGATATGCACGAAGGCGAACTTTCTGGTTCTTTTTTATCCATCCCACCCTTACGGCAGGCGTCGCCGCGGAGGCGAGTGCCATCTGCATGGTGTTGCAAAGGACCGAGCGGGGCGCACCTCTCCTACTTGGCAGTAACCGCTTGTCCTCGTTTTTTCCTGTGTCCCCTGTGCCGCTTAGCACTGCACCACAAAGTCTCATGGAAAACCGACTAGCCCAAACCATCACCCTCCTTATAAGACGTCGAACGGCAGCTCGTAAATGGGTTTGTGTTCGGGGTTCCGCGTAGTAAACATATGTTTTTCGCATATTCAAATTATAATTCAAGACTACCATGTCTGCAGGTTGTGTGTAAGTCGTACTCTACAAATTTTCTTACACGTTTTCCTTTGAGAAATTCAATTCTTTCAGTAACGCGTAAGCGCCAGCCGAAGGACCTACGTGGTTCGGAATCATTTTTCTCCCACATACAACGGCGCCCACGCCAAATTTTCTGTGACACGGTGCCCCTAACGCTGTCGCGTTCAAGTTCATCTCGCACGCGAAGGAAAATGGCAATAAAGCTTACCGTGAGAAACGCGGAGTATATAGGTCCAAAGCTGTGCCCAGCGCCATACTTCAACCAGACGCCTTCGCCATGGACACACTGGAGCGCGTCATCTATCCGTGTTTCCCTTCTTTCATGCTGGCGCCACGATCGCCCGACTACACTGCTCTCCGTTTCTGAGCATAGCCATGTTAGTACAGTGTACTGTGAAACACCCTCCACTCACAGGCTCATCCCGATGCCCGGTGATCGGGATAAGACGAAGGTGAGACGAAGTTGCTGGCGTAAATGTTAGCATGGTGAAGCGCGGTGTAAATTTAAGTGCGTCAAGGATAACAGTAATCGGCTTATAAAACGATGCACTGAGGGGGGGGCATATTGCGCACACACGCATAGCCGCGCTGCCGGCTCAGCCAGTTAAAACATAGCCTTCGAGGTTTGTTTCTACTCAGTGAGAGTCACCTCTGGAGAGAGGATTAAGGCGCCACTTATAGGCCAAATAAAGCCAAGTCACATATTTTCAGTAGCCCAAAAATAGCCACGTAGCCAACTCGCCCAAGTCGACGCCAAAAAAATTTTTATGTAGCCCAATTTGGCTCTATATAACCAAACCTGGCAACACTGCATCTACCCCGCACACTCTCTGAGAAACCACATGATGGCACAGCGGTGCATAGCAACAGTTGCGCCGCCACAGCTGTGGCCTCTCCCCCTTACGCTCGCTCAGCAATCACGGGATGGCACGGCGGAGCGCGCGGCAATGCTCCTTCGTCAGACGACTCGTTGCAGCAGTCATACCCCTGTCACACGGGAAGATTTAATGTCATTCGAACCGAATGGCATTCGATGCATTGAATGCCATTCGGTCGCTTGCGGTGCTACACAGTAGAATATAATAGCATTCGCAAATTACAGCAATGACGATCTGGAACAAAATTTGTTAAATTCAAAGGAAATTTTGTGCCTATTAAACGCGTTTAAGAACTATTGCGAGTACTTTTAAAACGGATGAAAACGTTTTGACGCCAATTATTCACAACTAAAAGCACTTCGATCAACACATCCAATATGGCCGACCGCCGCAACAGACTCCTGATGCAAAGAGTAATAGCGCCCGTGGTGAAAATATCATCGCAGCAAAAATAATTATTCCTTTTGGTATAACTCTAAAAAATGTCTTCTGACTTTACTGATGCAGGCATTATCTTTTCGCGTTGCTTGTCGCTGTTGTCTATCTGCGATCAAGAGTACACATTCGGTTCAAAATCGAATGCGAATGAGTTCCCCTAACTCATTTGATGGCAAATGTCATTCCATTCGAAAGACATTTTATTTTCCCGTGTAAACCTCGATTAGTGGGAATATATGCGAATGCCATTCGATTCGAATGACATTAAATTTGCCCGTGTGACAGGGGTATAAGTCGGATGGTTCCCAAGCGGACCGGTGATGATTCCATGGCAAGCGGTTTGGAGAAACGCCCCAAGAATGTGGATTCCCCCGATACAAAACGCCAGAAGAAGAATGAGCGATTGAGCATGCGGCGGGCACACATGTCACCGGGCACCAAGGCCAGGGAAGCGGAACGAAAGCGATTAAGGCGAAAGCCTTTAATGGCTCATACTCGCGGCGTCCGACCGTCCATCCGTCCGTGCCTTGGAACGTTGTCGGGGATTTCAACCAAGACGCTAGGAACAGACATGCATTTTTCAGTGGTCTACAAAGTTCACTAGCGTTACAGTTGGTCACACCGACGACAACAGCCACCACGCCGCACGGCAGCTGTCATGATCTTGTCTTCCAAACATATCCAACCACGAAAAATCTCGATTACATATCAGTACATTTCAGCGATTACAAGGCAGCTATCGTAGACGTCGACCCAGCCAATTAAGCATAAGGAATTCATGGTGCATTAAAGCAAAGACACAAAGAATTCATGAATAAACAGTCCATCGTTTACTTCAAATAACACTTTGTCACTCTTTGTAAAAAAATTGAAAGACACTTTGTAAATTCCAAAGTGTGTTCGGCGAATGCCTCTGCTCATTCCACTGGGAGTGTCATGCACAAAAAAAAAAGGAGACATGGCACAGTCAGTGGAATGGGCAGAGGCTTTCGCCGAACAAACTTAGGAATTAACAAAATTTCCTTCAATTTCTTTCTTTTCTTCCATGGTATTTATTACAGTAGCATGCAGCCAGATAAATCATTCACCAGTTGTGCATAGTCATAGAATGGAGGGCACAATGACAGTCACACACAGGAGAGGCAGCGTTTATACTTTGTGTGGCAACGTTGACCATACGCGCCCTTTAAAGCGGAGTTTTGTATGCATGAAGAAGTAGACGCAGCCCAAGGCGTGAGCCAATCACAGGCATGCCCACCCTCCGGAGGAGGGGTAGGGTGTGATCGCGTGTTTGCTCGCTTGGCGCCCATCATTTCCCGCCGGTTCAGGCCCGGCAGTCAGATTGGGAGGCCGCGTTTGGTTTGTTCTGCTGGAGAGCAGGCTACGTTGAAGGACCGGCAGCGGGAGCGGGCCGCGCGTCGTGCTTTCGACCGAGGAACTCGTGGCGTTAGATGAATACCGCCGACAGCTCGCACGAAAAAGCACTCGTGGTTGACGGGCCCACCTCACCGTGAGGAAGCACAAAGCCGGGGCGTTACAACAACGACAGCCGTGGACAACGGCAACGCCTGTTTAGCGATGCGGCTGTATGGGGCAACACAGACCGTCCACTTCCAACTTAGCTAACTTTCATCAACTTCTTTGGGCGCTTTCGCACAACAAGCTCAGACAACAATCCGAGACAGACCAAAAAGATCATTGCCTATGAAGACTTCGAAATTGACGTTCTCGTGTACGTAATGTTGATGCCAGAAATCAGTATGCGAGAAATTGCCTAAGAGTGCGGACGCAGCTTCGGAACAGTCGAAACTGTGCTAAAGAAACATAGGTACCGTCTGAACTAGGGTTGCGTTCACTAGGATCTATGTGAGGCAGGCTTTGAAAGGTGGCTTGATTTCTGCAGCTGGGCCCTGATCAAAACTGTTTAATTTGGATGAATAAAGCTCGGTTTTGCCAGAATGACACTGTGAATGTTAGCAACGTCCATTATTGGTGCCAAGGAAATCCACACTGGCTGCAGCAACACAAGCACCAAGTTTGCGGGAGTGTGAACTTGTATTGTGGCATACTTGGGAACATGATCATTGCACATTAGTTTTTTTCAGGACAACATTAACAGAAAGAAGTACACGAAAGAAATACTGACTATTCCTCCAACTTCCCCTGAATCACTTGCGCCAAGGATGGTTCCAGTATGACGGAGCGCCACCACATTTCTCCACCTCTACGAAGATCTGGTTTGACCATCATTTTCCACAACAGTGGATTGGGCGTGCTGGAGCGATGTTTTGGGAGCCGAGATACTCTGACCTTTCTTCGCTCAATCTTTCTTTTTTTTTTGGTGGGAGGGGGAGAGGGGGCTTCATTTAAGATCGAGTTTTTGCAACAGAGCCTACAGACGTTAATGACACAAGGAACAGGATAATAGTTGGCTGTGCGAGCATCGGCGCATTATTACTGCGCAGAGTGATCGAGTCAACACGAGAGCGGTTTATGCATTGCGCTTGCTGTGGAAGGAAAGCATTTTGAAAATTTCTAATGCATTGACATCTTGATAGGGGTCGTGTTTCCACGAAAAGGGAGATTTATGCATGAGCACACCGACTTAATGATAAGAGTGACAGACAGACAGTGAACTTTATTTGATCCTGAGGAGCTTTCGGGGGGGCCCCTATCTGGCACCCGCGGAAGCCGCTGGCCGCGTCCAAGTCGGGGCAGCAATACCGTGAGGTTCCGCCCTTGCTTGGGCCCCTGGATTGCCTTTAGTTGTGTCTGGAGCGATGTGCTCCGGCAGCTGGCTTCGCTGAATAGAGGGCCGTTAGGTAAGGCGGAGCATTGCCAGATCATGTGCGTTAAGGAACAATAAATCTCATTACTGTCCGGACAGATTGAATTGATGTCTGTGGAGGTACGGCTGAGAAAGCCATGCGAGGGGAATGACCCCGTCTAGAGCATTCTAAGTGAAAGTGACTGAGACCTGTCTAACTTCTGGTGAGGATTAGGATAGGCCCTCCTACTAAGCCGATAGTGAGAGGTTATCACATGAAAAGTAAGGAGCGGATCATTCTGCTGGATTGCATCCTGTCCCCAGAAAGCCTCCATGCCGCCGTGGCGCGTTGGATCTCGCGCAAGGTCATGGGCAAGCTCGTTGAGGTTAGGTATGTTCTGATGAACGTCCACACCCGTATGGGCGGGAGACCAACAGATGAAGGGAGTGCCAGGGTTTGTTCTCTTTTCCAGAATGGAGGGAGCCTCTCGGGCTAGGTTACCCGATTCAAAAGCTTTGATGGCCGCTCGTGAGTCTGCGAGTACGTTGCTGTATGACGGGTCGGTCATGGCCAGCGCTATGGCGACTCGTTCCGCGATTCCGCTCGTAGCTAACCTAACCGAAGCTGAGGAGCGTAATTTCCCTTTTCTCTCAATGATTGCCAACGCGAATGTGCTAGACTTGCCGTACTGAGTCGCGTCGACAAAGATACTCCAATCTTGATTCTCGCCGGCTTTCTGTAAAATCGCCCGTTCTCGGGCACTTCGCCTCCCTACATTGTATTGCAACTGCATATTCCAGGGAAATGGGCTGGCCACAAATGTTGCCCGTGCCTCCCTGGATAAGGTGATTTCCTGTTCGTTGAGAATTCTGGGAACCATGCCGGCCCCGTCTAGGATGCGTCTCCCTGCCATGGTTGACGAGAGCCTGACTGCCTGAGCGGTGATCTACGCTTTGATCACTTCATCATTGTCACTGTGCATACCGAATTTGCTTGACTTGTCCGAGCGAGTGGTTACTGTTAACCCCAGTACCTTTTTGATGCTCTTGCGCAAGAGAATGTTAAGCTTATTCTTTTCGGTTTTGGTCCGGTTAAGGGCCGACGCTACATAGTTGATGTGACTCTTTAAGAAAGCAAGATGGATCCTGTGGAGGTTGTCTTCACCTAGTCCCTCCTTTCGTCCGGATACTCTAGCAACGAGTCTCAGCTTGCTCTCGGTTTTGGCCATGATGCGCGTGAGCATTTTGGAGTTACATCCACGCGCGTCAATCTGTAATCCTAGGATTCGGATAGATTCGACTTGAGGGATGGGCTGCTCGTTTCTTGAAGAGAGGGATGAGGGAAGTTGGTTAAGGGGGGTGAGCCCCCTAACACCTTGCCTGGCCGGCCTGTACAGTAAGAATTTAGGTTTTTTGGGGGACAGTTGCAGGCCTGTGTTTTCCAGGTAATACTCCGTTGCGTCTAGGGCTAATTGCGGCGCGTGCTCTGCTTCTGCGAGTGATCCTCCCGGGCACCAGATCGGGATATCGTCCGCGTATAGCGAGTGGCCTATATTAGGAAGGGAACTGAGCCTCTCCGACAAGCTCTTCATGACTATGTTGAATACTAAAGGGTAGATGACTGCTCCTTGGGGAGTGCCTCTGGCCCTAAGTGCGAGCTCATCTGACTTGAGTTGCCCAATCCTGATGGTGGCTGTTCTGCTCATGAGGAATGATCTAACCAACTCCTGAAACCTTGCTCCCAGACCTAGGCTGGGCGTGGCCTGCAGGACAAATCGATGAGATACGATGTCAAAGGCCTTGGTCAGGTGAAGGGCTAAGATCCCCTTAAAATCCCTAGTGCTGTTATCGAAAATGTACTTCTTAAGAAGTAGCATTAAATCCTGTGTGGAAATGCTGGGCCTGAAGCCGACCATATTTTGCGGGAACAGTTCGTTGCGTTGCATGTTCTCCGGGATCCTGTCGAGGATCGCATGCTCCACTAACTTGCCTACGCAAGAGTTTAGCGATATCGGCCTGAGGTTGTCAAGGTTTAGGGGCTTACCCGGTTTCGGGATAAGCACAACTGAGGCCGCTTTCCACTCGTCCGGGACGCATGAATGAAACATTTGTTACCACGGCTAAATCTATTCTTGTTTAAGTTGTTGATTTCAATAAACTTTACAATATGTAAAAATTAGTAGCTACTTCATTTGTGTCACCCAGAAATGGATAATGCCCGCTCGTGTAGTCGCCGCTACGCATGCCCACTGCCCTCTGGCTTCTTAGCTGGCTCCCTTACCTCAGCATGGCAGCTTCCGCCATCGTTACAGGCTGCACGGTTGCCTGTTTCGGACAGCGGTTCCCGCTTCTCCGATTTTCAATTTCGCGAGACAAAGAGCCTCATAGATATCTTTACCTATGCCCCCGCCCCATTTTCAGCCTAAGCTCAACACGCAACAGCCGGGTCCCATCAAGGAGCAGCTTTGCGGCTATTCTCACTGTCTTGCATGCGTAATCATGCGAACGAAAAGTAGACTTGCAGCAGGATGCCTCGGAACACGGGCATGATAGAAGAATTGCGCAAAGTGGAACTGTGTAGAATCACAACTGCCTCGAACTTTTCAATAAAAACGTGCCAGCTTACTGCAGTCAGTGAAAACTTAGTTATTTAATTTTAGTTACCTGGCTAGCACAAAGCCGTAATTATCATCTCACTTTGTGTACCCCTAGCCACATAACTTGTTCGCATAGGCGAATTTCACGTATCTCTCAGCGCTAAGTTCAAGAAAATCGTAAAACTTCATACTGATCACCCTGTATACTGACACGTGTACTTTCTTATCTTTGTCGGACGACCATGTTTCAACGCCTAACAAATGTCATGGCACAGCCCAGGATGCGCCTGCATGTATCGGAAATTACTGGAATGTTATCGATGGCTCCATCCGCTGTCTGTCCCCGGACCTTGAGTAATCTGATTGCTTGTAAGCGTGACGCAAATCCCGTGGAACTTTGTGGAAGACCAGCGGGTCAAAGTGATTACTCTGGAACATTCGATGACAGGTATAAAAGCCGACGCGCTCGACTCGCTGATCAGATTTTTGATGATCGCCGTGTGTGTTCGCCGCCTTGGTTGAGCTTTGTGTGCAGCCTTTTCTTGTGGGCACAGGTTCGCCCAATAAACTAGTTTCACCATTCACAGTTTTTTTGCTGTGTCCTCGGCCGCCACTACCACGTGACAATATTTACGATATCGTATAAGCACTGATACTGCATGAGTTTTTCAGACATCTTGTTTTCTTCGTGCATACACTTCGCCAGTTTCAAGGCTTCTATACGTGCGGGGCATCACTTTGATATTTCAGCAGAGAGGCACCATGTAGCAGCTTCAGCTATGAGACAGCATCTATCGGCAACTTCACTGCGTTCATTGACACGAGAAATGTTTATTTCATTTTCATTTTTATGTTTTAATTTTTCTACTCATACCCGCAAAGTTGGGCTTATATTATCTAAGGGCAACGCAATCCCATGATATTTTCTTACAAGGCACTGCATCGTATATACTATGGTGCACACCCACTAAAACCAACCCCCCCCCCCCCTGCCCCTTTTCTGCCCCTATCTCGTTTTATTTTTATTTTATTTATTACATACTGCAGACAAATCTGGTCCAAGCAGGACGGGCAATACAAATTACAGAATATTGTTAATACACAAATAGAGAACAACAACAAGAGACATGATAGTGCCAGAGGAAGAAAAGCACAAAAGGACATAATCATCTAGTCACATAGTGCGGCTAAAGGTTCTGTTAGGCTATTCCAGTCGGATACAGAACGCGGAACGAAGGAAAACTTATAAATGTCTGTTCTTGCAAAGTAAGGGGTTGGAAAGTGTGTTTGGTAATGACGCACAGGCCTTGTGGCTAAAGGGGAAAGAAACTGTCTTATCAATTGCCATATTACCGTTAAGAAGCAAGTTTAAAAAAATCAAACGACATTTTTTTTCTTCTGGGTTCAAGTATTTCAATGTTGCTAGCTTTCATGAACTCAGAAGGAGAATCAGTATACTTAAATTTAGAATAGATAACCCCGAGAGCTATTCGCTGAATCCTTTCTAACTTTTTTAATGTTAAGCTTATTATAAGGATCCTAAACAATACAGCAATATTAAAGCTTAGGTCGTATGAATGTGAAATAGTTTAGAAGTTGACGTTAGGAGGAGAATTACGAAGTTTATCTCTTAAGTAACAAAGTTTCCGGAAAGCTGAAGAGCAAATGTTATCAATGGGCAGATTCCAAGGGAGGTTATTAGTGATTGTGACTCCTAAGTACTTGTAACTGGTAACCTGTTTCAAAGAAAGAGATGTCAGGTTATAAGTGTATTTAAGAGGAGCTTTTTGAAGCGTACACAAAGATAAACAGTTTTATCGGCATTAACAGTCATGCCAAAATCTGTGCACTACTTAGATACATTAGTGAGATTAGAACTCAACCTGATAATGTACACCTCTGATTTCACGAAATAAAACAACATCATCTGCAAATAACCTAATTTGAGTTCCAGGAATAATTACGGAGACAATGTCATTTATACATAAAAGAAACAGCAAGAGTCCCAGAACACTTCCGTGAGGCACGCCTGATGTTAGAGGAAGACTGCAGTAATCAAAACCATCAGCTGAAACAAATTGCGTTCGGTTATGTAAGTAATCGGAAACCCAAGAGACCAAAATGTCGGGAAGGTTAATATATATGAGTTTATTCAGCAATTTATCATGAACAAATCCGTCAAACGCTTTACTAAAATCTAAGAATATCCCGTCAGTTTGCACATTATTATCTATGTATGCTGCAAATTGATTAACTACCCTGACCAATTGTGTAGCAGTAGAGACATTTTTTCTAAATCATTGTTGCAATCTTGTGAGTATAGATTTTTCCCAAAGAAACTGAATTATGCACTTTGCTACAACGTGTTCTAATAACTTACACCATCAAGATGTTAAAAGTTTTGGGCGACAATTTTCTAGAAGCAAATGGTAACCTTTTTTTATAGACGGGTATAACTTGAGCCGTCTTCCATTCATGAGGTAGCCGCGCACTTAATAGTGAACATGGAAACGAAATCCCAAGAAATTTAGCAATAGTTTCGGCAAATATTGAAGACAAAGACGAAGACAAATATTGGGCAAACCATCAGGACCGCAAGTCGATTTTGTTTTCAGATTTACCAGTATTGCGACAACACCGTGATATGAAATAAAATCAACCTGGGATGCTAAAAATGCCCCGTGACGCAGATTCACGCTTGTACTTGCCTGAGAAAACACTCCAGTAAAATAAGCAATAAAACACTCAGCGATAACTTGTGGATCTGTAACAGAGATACCATCAACCAAAACCTGCGTCACGTGCCTGTAAGCACCGCTCAAGTAATCCTAAAATTTTCTTGGTTCATTATTCATAAAGTTGGGCAAAGTTGTTGTGAAAAAGAAGTCCTTAGACTCGTTCATTGCACGTGTGAAATCGTTTTTGAGACCATTACGGATATTAGGATTGGGAGTAGACCTTTTAGCCCGTTTTAGTTTCCGTTTTCCGTTTCAAATGAATAATTTTCGCATTACCCAGGTTGTACGTTTGTGCACTTTCTTTCGCTTGTTTGGTACGAATGTATTCAAACAATAACTGCACATATCAGCAAACGTTTTTCATAGCAAAGACACATTATCCTGCTCTTCAGCAAAATCACTCAGGCAATTTTTCATATACACAATCACAGAAGCATCATCAGCTCTTTCGTAATCTCTAAAACAGCGTATGCTACTACTTTTATGAGAAGCAAATTTCAGTAGGGGAATTGACATTACACAAGACAGTGGTCTAATAAACATTCTTCAACTATGACCGTGTGTTCTGTAAAATCCCGGTTTATAAAGGCCAAATCTAATATCGAGCAAGATTAACCCTGGATGCGAGTGGGCTTTTTGACAATTTGAACCACGTCATGAGTAAGCATAATATCAAAGACAATATTCATATTTTCGTAGAATTTGTTAGTTCATTGCAGTCGCTAACAGTCGAGGCTGGGTAAATTAATGTCGCCGAGCAAAAAACTTTCTTATTGTGACAGAAGTATATACACTCTCGCAATTTAATTATGTAATCAGGAGTAGAATCAGGTGATCTGTAGCATGCTATCAGCATAAAGCTATGACACCATCAATATATTTTTAAACATAAACACTCAAGATCGCGGTAACAGCTGAGTACCACTCCCTCAATTGAATATTTAACAAGGACTGCTACACCCCTGCCCCCGGTTTCTCTGTGTCTGCGAAAAACTTTATAAGGAAGAAAGACTAAGTCGTCTGCTATGTCACTGTGCAACCAACTTTCAGTAAGGATTAAATGTGTGGGTCATGTTCAATTAACTTTCATTCCAGGCTGTCTTTTTTGTTAATAGTGCTCCGGGCAATAATATTTAAAAGTATCGGGCACTTTCTCTGTGGCCAAGCACGAGTTTCTAGGCACCTCTCCGTTATCACAAGCTCATATTTCTGTGTCTGACTGGCGTCAAGCAGTACGGGCGTTTCTGTGCGCCTGGTTATTTCCCATTGCCAGTCCTCCTTCCTCAAACCAACGCGCACAGCTTCTGAATACTCATTCTCGCGCTCTCAATGCAAAGTGCCACTGGCAGGACTGTTCTCTTCTCACTCAGCTCTCAGCAAATTCGGTGCGCTCAGACATCTTTTCACTCTGCCGGTATAGGGCAAGTGTTTTCAAGGAAAGATAGTGATATGTTCCCTCACGTAAGAAAGATGAAAAGAGATTTAAGCACGAAAGGACGGGAGCAAAGCAAGAGCACTGGTTTTCAACTCTATTAACTTTGAAAAGACAATACAGATAATTTGTTTTAAATTTAATAATGTTGAAGATGAGCGTTGTGCCTTATAATTCATGCCGTTGTCTCTGCGCCTTTTTAAGCTTTCTTACGTATTGGAACATGAATTTGCGAAATTCCAGCTAGCCCAACTATTTTCCTAAATAAGAAAACTATATTGTTGTGGTCCGGCTCCCCTTCTACGTAATGTGTACACATTAAAAGTCAGTGTCTACTTTATTCCACAAGTGGCTGTTGATAGAAATGAAATTTCACCGTTCGCGTCAATAAGGAGGCGTATGATGTCCTTGCAAAGGCATCCATTGCTCGCAAAGCCTAGTTTTCTCTACAGAAACATAATTAAGAAACCACTCTGAAGCTCGACGAAATTTGCACCAATCCCTAAGGTTCCTGATTACTATCATCGCGATATTATTCACTGCTTTATTGTAATCTTCATTGGAGTTACGAACAGTAAAGAGTATGCCTTGCTTACCATGTAAAGATTTTGTGATATTTGTATTGTAGTTTGTCGAAGCGCTTTCCATAGCACCGTGTTTGATTTTCCTCTGATTTGACAACTTCTGCCTTAGGTCACTGCGTTATTTTAGTGTGAGGAGATCTATACCGTAACATATCTTCAATCATAAATTGCATATTACAATATGGTGCACTCTGCAATCCGTGGAAATCTCATCGAGTTAACAACACCCAATGCGTGAATATATAGAGCTCCAAATTTACGCCCTGAAACGTCCCAAGAACATCCAACTGCAGGAAACTTTGTTTTGTAAAGTTCAGAAATAAAGTTGCTCCTGCGAAAGATATTTGCTGTGTTTTGGAGTGTCAAGATTCTAACTGATATTTGTTTCCCATAATATGTGCTCTAAGTATTCATATTTGCACTTTCCACATACGGATGGGGTAGACTAAGAAACAGTTTCACCTTACGTGCGTAGAGAAAAGCTTCGGAAGATGATTGGCAATAAAGCCATGCTCACTGAATGTATTAACTGTAAAAGCTGAGGCGGAGTTGGCAAAACAAAACTGAATATCGTTAAACCTCGTTATAACAAAGTTGGGGAAATCTGGACTTTGCTTCACTATATCGAAATTTGGCTATATTAAAATTACAGCCTTTATGCAAATAAATGTAGTCGCCGATAGATTTTGCCTAAACAGACGGTGCCGAAACATTTTCCAAATTGTCAGCCGATGCGAAAAAAGTCACACTTTCGCCCGAAAGGCGAAGCATTGATTGCGATGGCAAATTATTAGACAGCTATTCCATGTACGGTTAGTCATTTTATAAGCTGCATCAAACACTACAAGTATTTGCTTGCAAATAAATTGACAGGCACGTTGCGCACAGGAAACCACTAACACATCTCACTCGATGACCGCATCACTCGCTGTCAGAACGCTGGCTTGGTGGACAGTGGCCAGCAATGGTGATCGAATTCCCCTTCGTGCCGCGTTTTGTTTTAACGCGAACAAAGCGGGCGACACACAGGTCACACGAAGCCGTTTGCTATCTAGGATTGCCTAGCCTTCGAACCCATCGCAAGTTCTGCGCACCTAATCTCCAAGATTAGGTGCGCGCGGTAGCGCTCAGCCGCCGCAGCCAGTGGAAAAGGGGAAATGTGAACTCACTTGGCCGTTGTCCCAGCTGCTACCACGTGCACATCACCCCGCTCCCCAAGCTCCCCCTTGTGCGCGTGAGATGACGGCGCGCACCCTCCCCACCTTCCTCTTTTGCGTAGCCAAGACGACACCACCACATCCACCACCATCAAGCCACCATCCTTCTCAGCTCACCCTCGCAAGCTTTCGCTCGCACCTACAGTATACGGAGCGCGGCCCTGATGTCACCGCGCTTGCACTTTACGCGGAACATTGTAGCGGCCCCAACACCAGAAATTTGCATGAGTTGTTCATATAATTGCTATTGAAATAAACGGAAATAATCCATTTTGTTGAAATATCATAGTCGTCGACGAAAGATGGTTTCATGCCGTATCGACGATATCTTCACATCGGCGGTCCGCAGTGAATTCAGGCCCGCTTTCGCGTCCCCGCGGCTGGCACTGTCGGCCGCAGTGGACCGACGCTATCACGACAAAAGCTGGAAGCGGGAAGCGAACCTGCCTCTCGCTGCAACGCCTCTCCGAAACTCAAGGTTACGCATCCTCATGTTACAAAACACGTGGAAAGAGAGCGCACATGGTGTCACGCCTGTTCGGCACGCCCGCTATTTGCTCCAAGGCAGATAACCTACAAAACGTGGCGCGTGTGCTGCGTACGCGCTCATTCACTGTAGCACCTGTGCGCAGCCATGGCCATGGGCTCCAATCAGCCTCCTTCAACAGAGCCCTCATCTATACTGGCAGCCTTGATGCAGTTAAACGTCTCGAACAAGTGACAAACAGGTTCCGTATATGTGAGCAGATGGACGAAATCCACAATTCTTTGGGTGTAAAGATTACTGTCCACTGGGTGCAAGCCCATGGTCACGACCAGAACAGTTACCTTGTGGACCGCTTGGCTCACTCTTTCTCGACACCCTTAACTTCTCTTTCCCTTCCCTCTGATCCCCACTCTCTTTTCTTTGCCCAAAAATCCACCCTCGGTCGTATCTGCTCAATTCCTCACAATCTTTCTCGGGTGAAGGAAATCTCTCTCCTGAAACTTCGGTTCGTGGTGACCCTTGCACCAGCCAGCACTTGTGCTTGGGTTTAACAATACGAAGAGATTGTCCGCTGTGCAAAGTGCTCCATCCCTGCGCCTGCAGTGGATGTCCACCACTTAGTTTGGACGTACCCTGGAACAACGACAATTCGCGAAAGTGTACGTAAAAGTGTGAAACTGAACAGTGATCAAGCTGAAGACTATGAAAGATGGATTATGGACAACGCATTTATAAGTCGCTATTGCAATATCTCTGGAACGTGCATGCATGCTCATATTAGTTTCATACTGGCGTTATGCCGCGTAGGAAGGCAAATGGAAAACAAAATGTGTATAATTATTGGTCTGCCTAAATTTGGCAGCGTATTTCAATGCGGGAGGAAACCTGCCTTCCAAAGAAAGAATAGGACTGTTAGTGGGGTTCTTCTGGGTCGACACAACCAGTGTGCACTGCACCTTGACTTTAGCAAGATAAGATGCTCAGTGGTCGCGGTGGTCGACGTGTCTACTCGTTCCCCGTGCCTCTGACAAGGAGAACGTTCAATCAATCATATTGCTCGCTGGATGCCACTGACACTTTCTGTAGACCGGGCTCTTGACCTGCTATATTCCTTCGCAACTTATTGCACTCAATGCATAAAGAAATGTTCCTTCATTCCCATAGCTATAATGACCTGCCGGCCCACGACTCCCCACTAGATACAAGCAACGACTTTGTCAGTTCGGACGCATGTTCACTGAGGAACGCACAAGAATTTAGACAACGTTCTACAATTTTGTTAGACTTATCATAAGAAGCCAACAAACACCCCTACTAGAAAATCCTATTTGTTTTCAAACAGGTTTCATCAAATAGGGTTATGGAACGGGACCCCGTTTGATCCTGCGCAGTCCTGACCTGTTTAAATAATGTTTAATCCTGTTTAAACCTGACCCGTTTAAATCCTGTTTAAACCTGACCACTTTAAATCGTGTTTAAACCCAACCCATGGAAATCTTGTTTATTCCTGACCCGTTTATATCCTGCTTAGTCCTGTTTATTCCTGACCCGTTCAATCCTGCCCTATCTAACTCAGACCTGTTTGCTCCTGTCCAGACCAATTTTTTGCTACATTCATACCAGGTCCTTTCAGAATGGATCGATGTTGCTTAATATAATTTACTCTTTAAACCTATTTTGTGCACTTGTGTATTTGCGATCAACATTGAAGACAAGTAGGTCTGCATTATGTTTGCAACAAGAATGCCACTTTCACATGTAGGTTCGCCTGGTACATTGCTTGATACGCAGATGAACACAATTTTCGGCATAAATTGATTAGCACTACCAACACTGATGTCATACATCACGAATGAGTTTAGTATGACCCACGAGTACGTTCTCTGTGTATGACCTACAAGAAAATTCACCCTGAAGGCTGTACCTCATTTTCATATTTACAAGTATGCAAATGTAATTCTTGCAAGTTTAGTACATGTTTGATGACTTGTACTCGTCTTACTGCAGTGCTTTTTGCTGTAATGGTTTGTTCAGAAATCCACAGTAAGGCGTAGTTTTGGGGTGAAAGAATGTCAAGCAAAGTATTGGCATGTACTAGTAAGTGAAAAAGATTAGTATACTTTACGTAGGTATTTCTGTACACCCACTTGAGCTTTCATTAAGGCTGAAGTCCTCTGGCTTAAGCAAAAGCATGTCATAAATGTCACAAGGACTGTTTATTGGACCTTCTAATAGTATTTTGATGCACCCAGTCTGCCGAGAGAAGACCGCTGAAATGTGTTGCTTGGGTGGGAGCGAGCAGGGCACTTGAAGAAGTAAAGCCAATAATTTATCTTCACTCATGCAACTGGTTAGCCTATAGGCGAATTTGCCTATGTTCCCAGAGATAAGGAAGGTTCAGCATTCCGACGTAAGAGATAATGAACAAATCTCGTTAAAAATATGTGGTTTCATGCAATGTTTATGTTTCAAGGGAACATTGACTACTGTGGGAGAATAAGCTGTCATAATTAGCAGGCTATTCAAACAAGTGTTATAGGAAAAAGATGGACACATCGTTTGATTAACAATAATTACTAGTATTGAAGCAACAGAATACAAGCATTAAATGTCTTTAAAAACCACACCGACAGGTTGAGATAGTAAATTATTCAGAAACTAAACCCTTCTTCCAGCAAAGTAAATACCGTAGTGTACTGGTTTTGGCATTGCGCTGCTCAGGCCGAGGGCATGGGATCGAATCCCGGCCACAATGGCTGCATTTCGATGGAAGGGAAATGCAAAAACCCCTGTGTAAAGTCTATTGGGTACACGTTAAAGGAGACTAGGGATCCCGCCAAGTTGAAGCTATAAAAACGGGGTAAATTTCTGAGATAATCAAACTCACAAAAGTAGGAGGCCCTGGCCATGCGAAGACCATATAAAGCCTTTGAAGGTAGGTGCCAGCAGCGTCTAAATTTCTTGCAAAAGCGAAATGTAGCAGAAGCAGTATTTTTCGGTAGATCACTTTTGCAAGGTATTGTAAAATTTGCACCCGACATGTTGGGCATCTACGGGCAACAGCAATTCTTGCACAGATCATAGCAAACACTGTTGCACATAGGTAATGACACGTCCAAAGCTATAGTCACACAAAATATTGCGAAACTGCTCGTATGACAAAAAAGTAATCAACTGGCAATAGTGCCCAAGGGCCGAGATTTTGCAGCCTTGCCTTCCGCTTGATTACGTGTCACACTTTCTTTCACTGTTTTTGGCTGGCTTATCGCGTACTGATAAGGCGGGTGGAGATCACTATGACCACTGAAGAATTGCGATTAGAAATGGCATCGGAAAAGACATTGTAACAAAACTGCAGCACTGAAGTCGTTCATAAAGAAGATACTTATAGCATACTAAACATTTAGCGCAGCGCGAAGCGTGTCGCAGTGCACCGGGCCGCACAGAGCACAGCAAGCTGACAACTCGCAGCGCACATATGAGCATGCATATTGTGGAGGTCACGTGTGCCTTCTTGTGCTCACCGCACTTTTTAAGGGGTCAGAGGAACACTCCGCCAAGGTTATCAATGATATCGCAGCCGTACGTGAACAGTAGGTAAGAGTGACGTAGAATGAAGTGGAATTTCCTGCAAACTTGCTATCATGCCACTTTTTGGCAATATCACAGTCGCCCACAAAGTATGGAAACCTTTGTGCGTTAACTTTTTCCTTACCTTGTCGAAGTCAAGATATTGGGAGCACAGTGCCAAAGCATTTTGGGATAAGAAGTGAAATATACATAGAGTTAACACCAAGCCAGGGAAAAAA
This sequence comes from Dermacentor andersoni, assembly GCF_023375885.2. Classification (NCBI taxonomy): domain Eukaryota; kingdom Metazoa; phylum Arthropoda; class Arachnida; order Ixodida; family Ixodidae; genus Dermacentor; species Dermacentor andersoni. Next base: position 85,503,612 of record NC_092821.1, read on the forward strand.
TTTGATTTGACTGATATTTCGAGATATCAGGGTTTGATATAAGTGTTTAATGTATAATATAGAGTCCCCGCTACAGCATGCCTCGTAATCATATTGTGACTTAAGCTAGTAAAACTGAAGGATTCAAAATTTTCAATACAAATACTATATTCATAAGACAAAATGTTTATAGAAAATAAGCTGGCAGCAGCTAAATTTACAACAATTTCATACTTTCCAAAACAAGAAATTGTCAGATGTTCTGAGCAATGATCTACTAAAGTCAGGATTACTCCGACTAGTTTTAAATGGCCTATTCTGCCCTACCTTCTTTACTTTTAACCAAAATTATAAGGGCAGTGTACATCAATGTACATCAAAGATTTATGCCATTTCTTGAAGAAGTGCATGGTATTGTTTCAAGCAACAGCACAAGTGTGCCTTGTGATCATTATCTTATGCAAATGGGGTTCAAATTTCTTGATAACACAGACCCCTCTACAGGACCACTAGTCACTGTTGGTCTCCTTTCATCAGTTTTTGTCCACAAAATTATGCAGAATAATACATTAATCCGAGTTTGAACCTGTTATTGCATTGTTTCCTAAAGACTAAATTGTGGCCACTGACCAAGCCAAGGCAAAGAAACTCAGATTCTGGAGGAGAGACCGATCCCTGGGTTACACCATGGCAGGCAAGCTCGTGGGCCTTTTTTCTTCTCTTCCTTCAGAAGGAGCTGACTGATGGCATGTTCTACGATGCAGGTTACTTTCGCCAGGATCGGGTGAAGCATTCTGCAGTGTTAAAGTCACGCCCTTGCAGAAAATGGCAGTTTCAGATTTAGTGAGCTTGCAGAAGACAAGCTGAAGATAACTTCTTGGTTTGAATGGGCTCTTTTGATTTTATTACGTCAAGCTTGCTTGCGACTTTTCGTACAGGTAGTGCCTTAGCGTCGCCGCGAAGTTGATATGGAGCTGTTTTTTTTCCTTAACTTATTTTTCAATACCGATATTAAGGTACAAGCTCACCATATTATATCACCTTGTCAACGAAGCAAGGCACAGTGGAGCCCAACTGTCGTGGGACCAACTTGGATGTGGAGATCGGCGCAGATCAGCAATATAGCATGGTCTCTTTACCCTTCTTCTCCAGGTTCAGCCATACCTATAACAGCTATAAAGCAAGTGAGCTTAGTGTCACAAGGGAAGCAATATAAACAGTGACACTGAACAAAGCAACTTTCGTTAGGCATAAATAGGATCGAAATGCAGACATTATGCCCATAACTAACTTCACTTTGGGCAACAAAGCATCCAAGTTAAGAAAGATTACATGTATGAGCTATTTATGTGAGAAAGATTATTCAAACGCCCTCTTTTTGCCATGCCCCTCCCCTTATGCATAGATGTCTTCCTGGCTGTAAAAGCTGGGCTGATCCCAGGTATAGCGTAATTAAAGGTTGTCACTTGGTGGGCCAATCTCGATACCATTGCATGACTTGTACAATAATTTTAATGTGTATTGTAATGCTGGCCATCCTGCAGGCGCTGCAACATTATAGCACCCATAAGGCTAATAATGGTATTACCTGATAAAGTTAAATAATAAGTGTCCCCAGAAGCATAACTCAGCGTGTGTACCCAGAGGCTGTTATTAACATTCGATAATCATCCTTCTATCGTTTCAACCTAATTTTCATCAACATAGTACAAGCTTTAAGCATCTGCACACTCTTAATCCACCAGGGCACGATAAAGAATACCACAATAGCTTCCTATCCAATTCAGCTTTTAAAACAAACAGTGGCAAGTTCCGTACCATGTTTTGAACAAGCGAAATTATTCTGGAATTGCACGAGTCTCTTTCATACATACAAAAATCCCAGGGCTACGAATTGCATATGAGCATTTTGTTGACAGAAAACACCAATCACAACAGTTGAAGCTTGGGAAAACTGGCAAGAGTTCATTTTGACAGTGCTCACAATAAATGTGAAAGAGCGCTGTACTCTTTCAATCTCTGTCTGACTGTTATTTCCTTGATATGTGTGCACTGTGAACACCACATCTGCCTGTCCCTTATATCTTTAGTGGGTATGCACTGTGAATTGAACTGAAAGGAACATAAAGACCAGATAATGCTATGTTGGATAGAATGAGCAAGAAGCATACCTTCTGAAGCAGTACACCTTGATGAAACAGTTTTCCACCAATATCCTATACCTGCTAATGCACTGAAAAAGGCTTATTTGATTTGTTGTGCAAAGCAAGTTTATTTTACAGAAGATTGTATTTGTTCTATTACTTCGACAAACCGGTGGTTATGGAGTATTGTGAAAAGGTGGCATCAAAGAAAACCACCATAATTTTTGTGTAAGAAATAATCATACAGTCAACTTCAGAGATCAAGCTAGGTGCAAGTATGTAGCAGACAAAATGGTGAACTGGTCTTTCCATGACCGTTGAGGTACAACAAGTGCTGAAACATTCCCGACACACTCAACCTGATTTGAAGACACCATATCAGAATTACAAATGTTAAAAAACAAATATTTAGAGTTATATAGTGCTTTTCTGCTGTAACGGTTTGTCACTCCAGTATGATTGAGCTTACTGCTGAGAATAATAGATCCTCTTTATGGATATTCAGGGAATGATTACAATGAGGAGCCAGTGATGTGATATCTCTGAGCGCCTGAGGACATTGCTGGTGATTATATATCAGAAACTGCTGACATGCAACTGAACTTTCGGGCAGTGCCAACTCATGCCACATGATTCATACAAAACTTTAAAGGGCACTACACAGAAAATAATTATTTGAGCTGCATTAGTAATCTACTCTACCACAATACCAAAAAACTGTAATTACCAAGAGAGGAGGCTTCATATGCCAAAAAAGACAGAATGAAAGATGGACGGTGAAACCACAATAAAGTTCCCGCATCCGCTTGCCCTGATGCCTTGAATTTTAACGCAGCCTGCTAGGGGTCTAATTAATCATACTGGAAAATATTGATAACATTGCATCATTAGCGGCGAGAATTAGGAGTGGTGCCCTCTCGCGACTGACGTCACGGCCAGGACGCCGCTCGCTCCGGCTCGCTTGGCTGCCGCGCGCGCTCGTTCCCTTCGTGTATGCTTGGGGTATCGGTGGCTCGAGCCGTACGTACTGACGGATACGTCGGCTTCTTTCAGCTGCCATGCCTTAACCACAGTTTCTTCTTCAAAAGCGCGTGAGTCGAGAAACTTTGCGGCTTCGATATCGCAAGCTATGTAGCGTTAAAGGGGTCTACTTGCTTTGCAATGCATATATGTGCCGTGTCTATCCGTAAATTGCGCGTAAAAAGAATGTATGCAAATTCATCCCTCGAAGTTGTGTATGATACCTCGCTAAACACTTTACATGGAAGAAAAATCTTGGCACTTCGCGTCAGCATGTTATCCGATGTTAGAAAGACACTGCCCAGCGAATCGATCACCATGATTCTTATTCCTCTGGTGTGTTGTTCTATTCAAATATAGCCATTCATTATTGCGTAAAAAATAGGCGCGCATTTCTTATGAAAAAGTTTGCTGCTACTTTCATCGCCCTCTGAAACAGGCCCCCAAAAAACGAATTGCTCATGACTGCTAACACGACGGCGCGTCATGTAGAGTATTTACATAGGTAATTCACGAACACTATAGTAGCAATCACCTGAGAGAAAAGTTTCGTTGTTAAGATCGAGAGCCAATCAAATGAAAGTGATGAAATGTTTCATAGTGACCCTCAGTAGCCTTTATCGACAATATGGCATACCCCTGATCACGTAATGGTAGCAATCGACTGTCGGTATGGCGAGGCACGCTATGTTCGCGAAACCCATCAGTTCACTACAACTTCAGATTGAAACCATAAAGCATTTTTTACAGCGCCAACTGGAATGGATAAAGTATTCTCGAGACACTACAGCGCAGCTTAGGTTGCCTAGAAAAGGAAAATTGAAACACCTTCTGTCTCACCATGTCTTGATCCAGCGTTCTTTAATTATACAAATGGAAAACTTTTCGCTTCGTCGGTACATAAAAGAGAACCTTGCCCAACTGCAGGCTAAATAAAGTTTGCTCCAGTCCAATCGCAAACTTTCATAAAGAAAGCACCACGAGCCTTGCACATACTTTCACTTGATTTCTGACCCTCCACTGGGGAATTTCGATATCTTGAATATCTCATACTACTAAAGATTGACGCTTCGACTTCTTTCTGGCTGCCGCTACGCGGTCCAACAGGCATACATACTTCACTAAAAAAATCAGTTCGCCAAACAGATTCGTCATGCATATTCCTCAAGCAACAAGCACAAGTAAATTTCTCAAGTGAGTTGAACGTGTATCACAGAAAAGGGAATATATATTGGTACATTCCTATTTGTATTCTGTTAATAGCTGGAAGCCTTCATTAGCATTACTTCAAATTTCCGCCGCTTAAAATAAACACGTGAACCGCCTGATGTTGACAAGCAGTTAAAGAAGCAAGTGGTGCTTTAGAATCTAAACTTCATTATTAGTTAAGTCCCCGTGTTACTGCCGAGCGTTTCTGTTAAGAAATGCAAAAATTCGTTATTATACCATGAGCTACTCGTCGTGAGCAAACCTGTTTTAGCGGATTAAAATCAACGTAATTGTTGCAGAAGTCATATATAGCCAGCGTTTGTGACATACTTGTTGCACCACGGCAGGTATGGTATCAGAACTGGATTTCTATATGCTATGTTTTTGCGATTGTCCATCCGCGCATGAAAAACCCGCAATGGGCTGATGTGCGCTCCTTCGGCTGGCACAGTAGCGTTGGCTTTGAGAGCTTCATTGTTGTGTAAGAAATTAGCTCTCTGAATAAATGTTCGCAAAGGAAGACGTCATAAAAATATATTTGAGACGACTACCATAAGTATACAAGCAGAGGGAACGAGGGCAACAAACGAAAACACCGCAGAAAACGCCCGGACAACGCCCGAACTGTAGCAGACGACAGGAGCGAGTCCTTGCCCTGACGTACAAGCCGAGGGAACGGTATCAAATTGTGACCGCGGTGGTTGTATTTCACTGGGGTAGAAATTAAAAAACTCCCGGTTACCATACGTGTATTTGGTTCACGTTCAATAACACCTAGTGGTAAAAACATTTTCCAGGTGTCCTCCACTACTGCGTACCTAATAATCATTTTTAGCACAAAAAATCCCGGAATTCATTAAAATTTGTAATTTTCTTAAGAACAATTTGTACGCGATGTATATGATGTAATCCTGTCGACTACAAGATTTTTTCTTTATTCGTACCTTCTATGTTCGCAACATCTGCAAAATCGCCTCGCAGATGCTGAGCAGTGTGATACTATATTGTTGGTCTGCTTCACAACAGCTGCGCTTCACCTATATTGGAAAGTGTGCGTTTGCGAAAGACCAAATTTTCCTGGCAGATAACTTAAGATTTTGCGCTACAGGCACTTTGTTATTTTTGACCTTTACCACAATGATTGAATTTTATGACCCCGATAACTCATACAACAAATTCACTCGAGCTTGCTTTCTGTGCGAGGAAAATAAATGTTTTCCTTCCTGTGCACTCCCTTGAGGGCCCACATCAGATACGCCAGCTAATAATTGAACCCCCTCTTGAAGGTCACTCTATGCCTCACTGAAGACGCCTCAAGTAACAAGTTAGTCATAGCTGAAATTTGTTAGACATCGTTGTTGTTGTTGTCGTTGTTGTCCTGAGTGGCCGTTGCCCATACCCACAGTGGGGGATTGGCCAAGAATCGGGTGGTTTAATTAGGTGCATAAAAATAATAATGATAACAAGGGAGTTAACAATTCGAGCGTGTGAGTTTAAAAGTAAACGTTTTGTGTTTGGAGAAAAAAAGGAATAATCCGATGAAAACCGGGTATAAAATAATAATAATGATAATAAGAACAATAATAATTAATAATAGATAAGAAATAAAAGAAAGCTACGGTTGGGAGGGAGAACGATCAATCTAACATGGAGATCGATTGGTTTCAATGAGGTAATTTTGGATCGCCAAGCAAACGTTTCTGTGGCTGAACCCAACAACGGAGGCTCCAAAAGATAGGATCACGGGCACTGATAAATTTAGACCAATAGAGCGAAGCGGGATTTCGAGTATTCGTTTTCTTATATTAGAAAAACGTCTGCAAGACAACAAGAAATAGTCGATTGTCTCCGCTTCGCCACAGAATGAGCATAATGGTGAGGGGACCAGACCAGACCTGTGGAGGTAGAAGTTCAATGCAGGTATACGGCTGCACAGCTTCGTGATGGACACTTTAATTTTCCGTGTTCGGCAAAAATCTCTGTTCCAAGGGTGCAGAAGATGTCCGTAATCCACAGAGTTAGTAATTGCGGAGCCTGATCCTGACTGTATAATGATACTCCTGCGAAATCTAGCAGCGGTAACATAAGCAGTCAAAGGGCAGCAAGGGAGAATCGGGCCACTTATCGATGCCTTGGCTAGAGAGTCTGTAATTTCATTAAAGATTAGTCCTTTATGGCCAGGCACCCAAATCAAACGCACGCTTCTCAAGTAACCAGGTATCAATGATTGAAATGTCCTCATCACGCGAGAATCACTAGAAGCAGTAAGGGATGAGCACAATGGTAACAAATCAGTGACTATCACGGCTGACGTAACTGATGGTCCTAATTTGCGTAATGCCAGCACCACGGCCATGAATTAGGCTAAAAAGATCGGTATGAAATCTGGCAGCCGAAGAGAAAATGTCCAATCGAGAATCGGAGAAAAAAATGGCTGTGGCTTAGCTAAGGTTAAGCCCAGGATGCGAAGCATACTAGCCTTTATTTTAGTTGTTGAACCACTGTTTAGCCTGGTGAACTGCTGTTGCTTGGCTATATTTGGTTCGGCTAGACGAAGAAACAACTCATGCGTTACTCTGCTTCGCCTTCAAGAGTGGAACGTGACAGCGTTCCCGTCGACCCGCCAAGGGGTGCAAGACAAGGGGCTACGGCGCAGCGACTACGCGCCCCGCATTGGACGCGGTGAGCGTCGAGCAACGCAGCGTTCGGCGTGGCAACGAAATGTGCGCCTGAGCAAGCGACGCACGCCTGAGCCTTAGAAACAGCTCGTTTCTAAGGCAACACCGCATTCACTAGAGCTGATTTTGTACCGCTTTGAAGCCTCGTACTCGTGGCTCAGTGGTAGCGTCTCCGTCAGCCCATCTTGCAAGAGTTGAGCCCGGCTTGCAGCTGTTGTGACGTCAGTGCCCTAGCGGGAGGAGCGGGAGTTTGGCCGCAGTACCATCTGTGCGACCGCAGGCGAGCGCACGAGCTGAGACCCGGCTATGTAGCTACGCGGCCGCAAGCGAGCGCACGAGTTGAGCCTCCGCTTTTGCAGCTGTTATGACGTCATATGGTAGCTACGCGGCCGCGCGCGGCGCAGCAAGGAAGAGCGTGGTTGTGCGGCTAGTATGCTTCGCATAATATTCCTACACCTGACTTTTCTTCACACTGTGAAGCATCTGTAGCAATTACAACGTTTGTTTGAAGGTTTTTCAGGTGATCTTGTAATATACGGTCTAGAATACGGTGTGGAAGTAATTTTGCATTATTAGGAAAGATGTCATCGAACTGAATATCCGTGGCAACAGCTCTGTCTGTAATAGGAAGTACATCGCATATGCGCATGCCGAACGAGTCAAGTAATTTTGCACGAATATAATTTGCGGATTATGTAGTCGCGGCCAGATGACACCGAAAAACAATGCAGGTTGTGAAATAAGGATTATTTGGGGATGACGCAGTGGTGATTCATAAATCCTTAAGAACGTCTGCACCGTCAAAAGCTGGAACCTGCTCGATAGTTGCGGAACACGGGATTCTAGATAAAGAATAGAATTTGCAACAAATTTTGGAAGACCTAAAGACAGACGTAATGCTTCTCTTTCTAAGAGGATTAGAGGACGGGACATGTAGGCTGGAGCTCCAGAGAAGAGCACGCAACCAAATTCTAATACAGGGCGAACGTGCATACGATATATCATTAGGAGTGTATCTCTTCTCAATCCTATTCGACGACTGCTCAGCCTACGCAATATGCCAATTGCACGGGTACCTTTCCCAGTCACATGATCTATGTGTGAGCGCCAGTTGAGAGAGGCGTTATAAATAATTCCGAGGTATTTAACAGATTCCACCTCTGATATGTCTTGAAGGGGGTAAGACAATGAAATGTGCACCATGTCACGTATCGGAAAAACGAGAACAGCACATTTGCTGGCATTGCGTGTGAAGTGACTAGCATCTAACCACCTCTCCAGATCATAAAGGTAAGTTTTGCAGTCGTTGGTATAGCGTGTGGATGTCGTTTGCAGATGCAAAAAACGCAATATCGTCTGCATAAGCATAAGTAGTTATTTCTTGATGACAAGGTAGTGTGCTCATGAGAATATTAGTTGTGTTGGGAACACAGGCGAAACAAACTTCATCTTCAACTTTCGCTGGCGTAGTATGCCGAGTAAAAGTGACGGGCCCACTGGATTCACTGCATGAGAAGTGTGCGAGACCGGGAAACAGAACTGAACGCTTTGCCAACAGCACGTAGGGTGTTGGTGTTTTAACCTAGTACCGACCAAGTGTAACACTTCCATCGTACATGTATAATACAGGAAAAAAAGGTTTATCCTTCTGAGTGAAACTGCTTCCCTCGGTCTAATGGTTCGTGTGTTCATAGTCGGGCAGATTTGAAGGAAGATGAGGATGTCTCGCGGGTTGAAGATTGTGTCCGTCGGAGGGGCAACAGCCGTCTGTTTCTTTACAGGGGAATAATTTGCTTTGCCCTCATTGCTTGATCGTACTCTACACATAGCTGTCGTCAGGCAGTACGATCACTAAAACATTCCAATCAGCTGTTTCTCCGTTGGTGACGCATGTGCATTTCATGTTTTCGTTTTTTGCTATTCTGCAGGCAAGCGAACATTCCAAGTGTAACGTCGATCGATGTGCCCCCGATTCCTAAGCCGTTTTCACATTGTAAGAAACAAAAATCAAATCAAATACATAAAACCTTGTTTAAAAATTCTTAGTAATAACCGCAGGTCAGTCCCCGGGATGGAATTTAGAGCGAACTAGCGGTGATTGATAGTGCAACTGCGGCGGGTAGCGCCTGAAGCAGTGTTTTAATAATACTTGTCGAGTAGTATGCTCCCTTCTTAACCGCAACAAATGACCATATCACATTCGCATCGAATTGTTTGGTTGTCCACCAGAGATGCCTCGGGGAAGTTGACTGTTCTTGGGCTGAGATAAGCTTTTCAGGAATTACGGTTACAGAAGAGTAGTCGTAAAGGCTGCATTTCATTTCATATATAGTGCGTGAGTCCTCTACAATTCCAATATAGCAGAACGTGATCATATTGTAGCTGCACTGCGTGACTGATGCAGAGAGAGGAAATAGAATGTGTGCGCGTTGGCTCGGCTCTACTCTGCGCCGGCAGGGCCTTCCATGTGGCTTCCACCTGGACTTAGTATCAACTCATTTAAAATTTGCGGTGATAGCAACAGCAAAGCATTAGATGAATGCATGAAATTACGCTCATAGACGTAATCACAGTAAAAATTCAATTAGGCATCGGCCTGCTAACTGAATATGCTTGGTACTACGCATCCTCAGAAACTTGAGCGCTAGTTTAACTCCCTGACCTTTTGTGCACTCGCCGTTACAACGCTGGAGTGATGACACGTACTCGTACCTTGGAGTGTGCATCTTATTTCATACTCCAACTTTCCTTGCTTCCACTCACTTCACTATTTTAGCTGCTCATCGATTCCAAAACTCGGCTGACAACTTGACGAACTTGAATGGTGACGACGAGCGTCAGGGAAGGCAGCGCGCGTTAAGCCACGGAGGAGTTGGAAACCACCAGTCCACACAGCTCACCCTTGAATACTGGCCTGTCATCCTGGCCCGCGCTTATCACGGGACGTTCAAAGACGACTCGTGCGTGGACAGTACGACAATGATCTTCTGAACTCTGACATTTCGTTCGCGGGAAGACGACGCCTATCAAGGCACGAGCCTCCTCGGTGTACCCTGCCGTGCTTGCCGTGGCAGCCTCAGCAACCGAATGATGCTTTAACGAATATTTTCAGTCCGTTTTCACAGCATGTCGTCATACTCCGATGCCTGAATTATACGGACAATTACCTCAAATGCATGGCATCGTTTTAAATGGTGCTGGAATTAGGTTTCTGTTGTGCCACATTAATTCTCATTCTGCTCATGGTCCGGATGGTATATCAAATCACGTCTTGAAGAGCTGTTCCCACAGTATTGCTCCTATCTTGGTTGAATTATTTACCAATTCAATAAGTTCTCAAAAATTTCCTAGTGACTGGAAAATGGCCAATGAACTCCTATGCTTAAAAGTGGTTGTCGTGATTTGGCAAGAAATTACAGACCGGTGTCTTTGACATCTGTTTGTTGTAAAACACAAGAACGTGTTATTTACTCTGGTCTTGTTAAGCATCTTCATGACCATGATTTGTTCATCCCTACCAAGCATAGATATCGCGTGGGATTATCCTGTACCACCCAAATTACTGAATTCATACATGACGTTGCACTCGGCTTTAGCAATAGTACAGAGATATATGCTATTTTATTGAGTTTTGAAAGGCGTTTGATGTAGTCCCGCATGACTTTTCCACAAACAGCACAAGTAATTTCCACTATGTTCTCCTTGGTTTCAGTGTTTGTTGGCTTCTTATGATATGACTAATAAAAATCGGGACCCTCGGTTAACCCCCTCTCTTCTCGTCTATAGTCTCGAATGCGGCAACCTTGAAGCCTTCAGGTAGCATGTGTGGGTTTATTGACCAGTTGCCTTCACCCAAAAAAGATCACGTTGTCATGACAGCTGCGGCAAAAAGGGCGTTCCACGTCCGCCGCCAAGGTATGTGATATGTGAGTGGTGGCGCTGGCTAACACTCCCAGGGTTCTACTAGGACACTAACCAAAAAAGTGGATGGGGAAACAGCGCCGCGGTAGCTCTATTGGTAGAGCATCGCACGCCAATTGCGAACGTTCCCACCTGCGGCAAGTTGTTTTTTCATTCACTTTAATTTCCTTTAGCACAATTTACCCTATGTTGTCCTTGGTGTTTGTTGGCTTCTTATGATATGACTAATAAACATCGGGACCCTCGGTTAACCCCGTCTCTTCTCGTTTTTTGCACAAGCTGTCATTTCTTGGCCTCCCCGATTCACTTTACGGTTGGCTTAAAGATTATTTGTATAAACGGCAGCAAAAAGTGGTTTTGAACGGTGCGACTTCGAGGACGGTTAATGTTTTATCAGGTGTGCCTCAAAGGTCGATCCATGGACCATTGCTGTTCCTCATATTTATCAATGATTTAAGTGAAGGGTGTGTTTCAAATATCAGACTGTATGCGGATGATTTCGTTGTGTACAATACTGAGTCATGCGATGAACATACGAGCGTGTCTAAGTTTGATCTCGAAAGAATTTTTTCCTGGTGTGCTAAATGGAAAATGGATTGAAACGTAGCAAAGTGTTATGTTAAATTTACGAACAAAAAGAAAAAGGTAGCCAGATCATACTCTCTAAACAATATGTTAGTGCAATGCGTTGACGAAGTCAAATACCTGGGCGCCACTTTAACTGCGGCATGTGAATGGACATCGCACATTGACATAACAAGCGCTAAAGCATGCCGCCTTTTGCACCTTTTCCAGAGGAACTTCAAGCGTGCGCCCAAACCATTGAAGGAAGCTTTGTATCATACTAATATTAGGCCAGTGTTAGAACACGCTTCCGCACCATGGGACCCCTTCAAAAAAGTTCTTGAAAGTAAGTCAGAGCGTGTTCAGAAAAGGGGTGCAAAACTCGTCACGGGCATCTACGACGACAAAATTCGAGGTTCGCAAATCAGGGAAAATCTAGGGTGGAAGTTGCTGCCCACACGCAGAAATATAATCAGGTTAAAGCTTTCGCACAACATTAACAACATTAACATTATTATATATTAACACATATATTTAAAAGCACCTCATTATCAGTCTAAAAGACGCGACAATTCCAAGAAAATAAGCGCCTACCTAAGTCGTACTAATGAATTTATGCTTTCATTCTTTCCGCGAACAATTGCAGAGTGGAATTTGCTCCCGGATGAGGTAGAGACTTCACTCAATTTGTCATCTGCCGTAGAGAACATTACATGAATCTGTTTTAGACAATATTTCCAGTGCGCTGTTTTATGCATTGTGTAACAAATTTTATAATGGGATGTTGTTTTTATTGGATGTGTTGTCCTTCTCTACTAATTACCATGATTGTATTTTTAATACCACAGATGATATGATACCGTTGTTCGCGAAGTTGACCTTTACGTTTGTAATGACCCCCCCCCCCCCCCCCCCACCCACACACATACAATAATGCCCAACTCGGGCGTGTAGGTATTTGTAATAAATAAATAAATAAAAACCATGCCACCTACAGCGCGCGGCACGCGGCCAAGTTCGGTATGCAGCGCCGTACGTGCAGTGCCTGCCACCCGCACTTCGGGATAGCATGGGGGCAGTGACGTCGAAAATGTGCCTCCAGCGGCCAAAATATTTCTGCCAGAATAAAAAAAGATACGGCATACAAGCGATTCTTTCGGCTCTGAACTCATTTACTGCGACAGGAGCCTTCTTCCATAGTAATGACCACCGTCCTGCTGTCACTTATTATTCTCATTCGTTGCGAGCAACTAACTGGACGAGAACAAGACATATATAGGGCGACATTGTAGAGGTGCACTCGGATGAAAACCCAATAACTTCAAGAAGACATTTGAGAAAAATATGTGTGGTTTAAAACGTAACCTTATTATTTTTGTAAGGTGAATAAAGAATAACGTGGAATATAATAATACCTACTTACTTTTTTGTCTTCGTAATGACACAAACTGCCGTTATCTTTGAGACATGGATACATGTTGGGACACAAGAACTACACACCTGGACAGAGTTTAGCACTCTGTGATCCCCCTTTCCCTCCGGAGTACCAGGCATTCACTTATTTAGTTAAAATGTATACAAAGGCTTGATGACACGTTTTATTTTCAGCTCGTTTGCCAAAACATATAGTTCATTTCTTTGTTGCTGGGAGCAGTCCGCGAATTTTCTATTTCAATTTGTTTTATTTGATAATCTTGGTGCATGTTGATTTCGGTTTGCTTTTGGAAGTGTATTACCAAGTAGAGGCGGCATTGTGGTCAGAGGAACGAGTTTCGATAACCGCTTGGAAAACATTCAGGTTATCTTTTTAATTTTCAATCGTTCAGTAGGAAAACGTCCAGCCACCTATCGGCAGGATGTGGCTGCTGCGTGAAATTTGACATTACCTTAAAATTTGACATCTCCGTATGGCGTATTCAAATTTAATCATTGTGTAAAACAATATTTAGGCCGAGCGGTTGCTCGGAAAAAATGCGTCTTCCTTTAACACTGGATGACTTTTGAAAACTACTATACCTATTATTAGGAGAGAAATTACTAAATGCCGCCTACGAGATTCAAACAATTTCATTCTCCCGGTGTGTTAGCTGGGCCACTACATCGGACACTTGCTGACTGTGAAATATTTGGACTGTTGTGTCAGAAACTGCACGGTGTCGTAGCGGTGTCACTGCTACGAATTGAGTTGCTTATGGTTTTCACGTTGTTTTCTACCAATCGCCCCATCTCTTGTGCATCCTTTACGTGGGTGTGTGCCATCTTTGAGGCTTGTCACCATCATTGTCAGGTGTTGCCCTTCTGGGCCAGCGACGCTATATTGACGAGCTATAGAACAAAGAATTACACGCAAACTACTCGCAAACCTGTCAAGAAATCCTACCATAGTAGATGCAGCATTGTGCTGCTAAGGCCGAGGGAACGGTATCAAATCCTGACCGGGGTGGTTGCATTTCGTTGGGGTAGAAATGAAAAAGTCCCGATTACCGTGAGTTGGATGCACGATGAAGAACACCAAGTGATGAAAAATATTAACCCGGTGTCCTCCACTACTGTGTACCTCATAATCATATTGCTTTTGGCACATAAAATCTCGTGATTAAAATTTTTCTCCTTCTTAAGAACAATTTCTACGCGATGTATATGATGTAATCCCTGTCGGCTATGGGATTTTTCTTTTCTATTCGTGCATTTCATGTTCGCATCAGTTCCAAAAACACCTCGCAGATAATGAACAGTGGGACATTATTTTGTTTTCCTGCTTCACGAGAGCTGCGCTTCAATATATTGGAACAGGTGCGTTGGGGAAAGACCATGTTTTTCTGGCAGCTAACAGAAACAAGATTTTGAGCCTACTGGCACTTTCTGGCTTTTAACCTTTAACAACATGATTGCAATTTCCATTGCATTGATTGCTATGACACGGAAACTTGGCCGTGACTATGTCGACTGACATACGGTTGTTCGTGCAGGTCTTGTCGGCCTGCGTGCTCTTCACTGCAGCTGATCATCTACATGGCATGGACCATGGCGCCTACTTGCAGAAGTTTGCGTCCGTTCATGCACCCTGTTTCCCTGCTTTGGAAATGAAATACGGCGCATTCCGTCCTGGTCCTGATATCTGGATGGTACCGTCTCTGTCGCACGTGAACATCAGCTACCGTGCAACATTTGGGCGCACGATGAGGTCAGTGACCTCTCACTTGCACACACGCCTGCCACTTACAAAAGGAACTTCACCGGCATCTTCCTTTAGTGGAAACGACAACTCGGCCGTGGCTATGTGGACTGACATACCGTTGTTCATGAAGATTAGCAAAAAAAAAATTGTTTCCGTAGCAATTACCTCTGCTTGGTCCTGTTGCCGTGTCCACACATCGTTTGGAATTGCTTATGTGATTGTTTGTCAGTGGTGAGGATGCTGCTGTTGAAATCCGTAAGCTTTGAAGAAAACCCAGTTCCTCTAACTGACGAGATCCTTAAGGAACTACTTGAGACGCCCCTCCCCCAGAATACAATCCTGCATAAGCCTAATGAAATACAAGAAAAGCAAGCTTCCTCTGATACTTTTTTGCAACTTGTTGAAAACAGGCTATTAACAATGGAAAATAAATTGCTGTCTCTGGATGAAATACGCGACAGGCTCACTAAAATTGAGAATTTGGTTATCAGGAATGATGCTAATTTGGCTGTGCTCGGCCGTAAACTTGATGATTTAGAAAACCGATCTCGACGAAACAACATAATTGTTCGCGGAGTTGTGGAAGACGAGCAAGAAAGTGAGGAAGTGCTAATGAAAAAAGAGAACGAGGATATGTTCAAGGTATACTCAAACTAAAGTTAGGCTCTACTGAGAAGATTACCAGGCTTGGAAGGAGGATTCCTGGTTTGAACCGTCCGATCGCACTAAAGTTCGTAGATATCAGGGATAATAAAAGAATACTAAATAGTTGTTTCAAGCTCTCAGGCACCCAGATTAGCATTAGCGAAGATTATTCGAAAAGGGTTGTCGAATTACGAAAGAAGCTGTGGAACCCTTGTTCTGAAGATAGGATAGGTGGAGCAAAAGTGACATTGATCTTCAATAAATTGAACGTTAATAATGGAATGTTCGGTTGGGATCAATATAAAAATAAAAGGGACAAACTTGTGCAATCACCATGGCGCTAGAGACACCTGACAATCCCCCACAAAAGAGGCAAAGTTTAATAATAATAATGTGAATGCCAGCAGTATCCTAAATAGGTTGAAATCCCTAGAGAGCATTGTGTTGGAGCATGAACCAGATGTCATGGGTATAAAAGAGACATGGCTGTGTAAGAATGTAAGGGATCGAGAGGTCACACTCCCTGGGTATTCAATTGTGAGAAGAAATGGGAAAGGTCGAGGTGGTGGCGTAGTATTCTTGATAAAGAACAGTGTGCCATATGCTATTCTAGAGACCGAGAGAGCTGGGGAAAGGGTCTGGATCAAAACCAAGTTGAATGAATGTCAAGTCCTTATTGCTTGTATTTACAGGGATCCTAACGTACCTGTCGATGTTATTTTTCACTTAAGAAAATTTATGGAGTCTAACATGCATCAAGGCAATAATATTACACTTTTAGAGGATTTTAACGTGGCCGGCATTGATTGGCCGACTCTTTCACTGGGACAGACTGAGATTTCGAGTTGTGACCAGCTTTTGGAGCTAGCTTTCTGTTTAGGCCTAACCCAGGTAGTGACAGCTTATACAAGAATCTGTGAGACTAAGTCATCAATACTTGACTTAATTTTTCTGACAAATTATTTAATACCACATCAAGAAATATGTATAACTGAGGACGGTGTTCCAGACCATAATATGGTGCAAGTATTTCCAAGCTTAGGACCTGAACCATAACCATGTGCACATCATAAAACGTTTTCGAAATTTTCCTCTGCTAATGATGTTGGTGTGTTAGACTCCTTAGAGCGTTCATTTGACAATTTTTTCATCTGTTTGAGTCGAATACTAGTACAGATGTTTTACGGGACTACTATTTTGAAACGGTCGTGGATTGTATTAAAAATTACTTACCAAAGTGCTCTAAAAGTATTAAAAGGAAAAATCCTTGCATTACAAGGGAAATTATACATCTAAAGAGAAGATTAAGCCGAAAACGTGGGGACTGTTCCAGGTATTCAATCCCCGATAAGAAGATCTCAATTCAACGCAAGAGCCAAGACCTGAAATGACTTATAAAAGAATGTAAATACAAGTTTTATAATGTGACACTTACGAAGTTCCTTAAAGAGGCGCCGCAGAAGTTCTGGCGTTATGTCAACCCATCCACAAAACCGTTATCCTCAGAATCCAGCAGTACTGCTGCAATGCAAGCTGATAATTTTAATGCTTACTTTACATCTGCTTTTACTAAAGATAATGATCATACACCTCATGTAGCCAACACACCTGCATCCACCTATTTCAGACACTGAAATCAATGAACAAGGTGTTCTAAACCTCTTTCTGAATATTGATGTTAAGAAGAGGCCTGGTCCTGACGGCATTCCAAACGAGTTTTTGCGGAAATATGCAGAATAGAACTCTAAATACCTAACTAAAATTTTTCAGTCCTCTGTTCATAATGGTAGCTTCCAGGTAGCATTCAAACGCGCAAGAATCAGCATCATCATCATCATCAGCCTAGTTACGCCCACTGCAGGGCAAAGGCCTCTCCCATACTTCTCCAACTACCCCGGTCATGTACTAATTGTGGCCATGTTGTCCCTGCAAACGTCTTAATGTCAACCGCCCACCTAACTTTCTGCCGCCCCCTGCTACGCTGACGTGTCCTCTGGCCTCATTGCATGAGACGCGGGCGGGGCCTAACCACAGAACCGCACGCTTTGATAACAGCACGTAGGGTGTCGGTGTGCCTTGATAGTTTAACCTAGCACAGACCAAGTGTAACACTTCCGTCGTGCATCTATATTGCCGAGAAAAAAAGGTTCATGCTGCTGAGTGAAAATGCTTCCGTCAGTCTAATGGCTCGTGTGTTCCTAATCTTGCAGCTTTGAAGAAAGATGAAAGTGTCTCGCGGGTTTGCAGATTGAGTACGACGGAGGGACAACAGCCGTCTGCTTCTTTACAGAGGCATGCATTTGTTTGCCCTCTTTGCTTGAGCGTACTCTTCACATCGCTGTCGTCAGGCGGTAGAGTCACTAAAATATTCCAAGCAGCTGTTTCTCCGTTGGCGACGTATGAACAACTCACGTTTTTTTTGTTTCTTTTTTTGTTATTCTGCAGGCATGCGAACATGCCAAGTGTAATGTTGATCGATGTGCGCCGAGTTCTTAAACCGGTTTCACATTGAAAGAAAAAAAATGGAATCAAATACATAAAATCTTGTTCAAAAATTCTTAGTAATAATCGCAGGTCACTCCCCGGGATGGAATTTACAGCGAACTTGCGGTGACTGACAATGCATCTGCGGCGGGTACCGCCTGAAGCAGTGTTTTAATTGCACTTGTCGAGTAGTAGTCCCTTCTTCAACCGCAACAAATGACCATATCACATTCGCATGGAATTGTTTGGTTGTCCCAATACTCACCAGAGATGCCTCGGAGAAGTTGACTGTTCTTGGGCTGAGATAAGCTTTTCAGGAATTACGGCTACAGAAGAGAAGTTGTAAAGGCTGCACTTTATTTCATATATATATATATATATATATATATATATATATATAGTGCGCGAGTACTCTACAATTCCACTGTATCAGAACGCGATCACATTGTAGCTTCACTGCGTGACTGATGCAGAGAAAGAAAGTAGGATGTGCGCGCGTTGGCTCAGCTCTACTGTGCGCCGGCTGGGCCTTCCCTGTGGCTTCCTCCTGGAGCTAGTTTCACTCTATAAATAAACATATTTCGTAACAGTATCAACAGCCAAAATTTGCGGCGATAGCAACAGCAAAGCATTAGATGAATATATGAAATAACGCTCATAGACGTAATGGCAGTAAAAATTCAATTAGGCATCCGCCTGATAACTAAATAAGCCTGGCACTACGCATCCTAAGAAGCTCGTGCGCTAGGTCTACTCTGTGACCTTGTGCACTCGCCGTTACAACACTGGAGTGATGTCACGTACTCGCAGCTAAGAGTGTGCATGTTATTTCATACGCCAATTTTTCATGCTCCCATTCACTTCATCATTCTAGCTGCTCTTCGATTCCGAAGCCCACTGGACGACTTCACCAACTTTAATAGCAACGACGAGCGTAAGGGAAGGCAGCGCGCATCAAACCCCGAAGGAGTTGGAAACTGCCAGCCCACTAAGCTCACCCTTGAATAATCGCCTGTCGTCCAGGCCCGCGCATATCAAGGGACGTTCAAAGGCGGCTTGTGGGCAGTACGACCACGATCAGCTGAATTCTGACATTTCGCTCGCGGGAAGACGATGCCCATCAAGGCACGAGCCTTCTTAGTGTACCCTGCCGTGCTTGCCGTGGCAGCCTCAGCAACCGTGCCACCTCCAGCGCATGGCGCGAGGCCAAGATCGGCATGCAGCGCCGCGTCTTCAGTGCATGCGACCCGGACTTCGGGAAAGTGTGGGGGCACTGACGTCGAAAATGTGCCTCCAGCGCCCAAAATATGTCGGCCACAATTTTAAAAGATACGGCAGACAAGCGATTCCTTCGGCTTTGAACTCATTTACTGGGACACGAGCCTTCTTCCACAGTAATGACCACCGTCTTGCTGTCACTTGCCGGCTTTTCTCCTAATTCAACCTAGAAGAGACCAGGTGAAACTCTTCCGTTGTGCATGTATAATGCAGGAAAAAAAGATTCATCCTGGTGAGAGAAAAAGCTTTTCTTTGTCCAATGACTCGTAGTATTCGCAGTTGGGCAGATCTGAAGCAACATGAAGGTGTTTCGCCGCTTGATGATTGAGCGAGAAAGAAGAGTAAAGTAAATAAAAGAAGCGGCGGAGGTGCCACATGTAGCCGTCTGCTTATTTCCTCAGCAACAATTTTCTTTGCCCTCATCGCTTGATCGTACTGTTCACATCGTTGTCGTCAGGTGGTAAAATCACTCAGATATTCCAACAGCTGCTTCTCCGTTGGCGAGCTACGTATAACTCATGTTTTCTTTTTGTTATTCGGCAAGCAAGCAAAGATGCCAAGTGAACAATTCACTTGCCATGGTGTGTTTATCAATCTGCACTAAATCCTTAACACATTTGCAATGTATAAGCAAAATAATGAAATAAAATACACGAAGCTTTGTTCAAAAATTCTTAGTAGAAATGGAAGGTCACTGCACGGGATGAAAAATGTAGCGAAAATACGGCGACATTTAATAAAACAGCGTCGGGTACAGCCTCAAGCAGTGTTTTAATTAAACGTGTCGGGTAGTAGTCACATCTTCAGCTGCAACAATTGATCATACCACAGTCGGGTGGAATTTTCGTTGGTCCCGACATCCGTCGGAGATTGCTCTGATAAACTGACTGTTCTTGGGCCGAGATAAACTTTTCAAGAAAGTAGGCTAGTGAATAAAAATTGGTACGTCTGAATTTTATGTTATATATATATATATATATATATGTAGTGCGCGTGCCCTCACAACTCTTTCGTACGAAAAAGCCGTCATATCAAGACTGTGAAAAGTTGCAGTGACCGCAATAGCCAAACATTGCAATATCACGCTAAGTTAAGCTCGTAGTTGTAACGGCACTAAACATTTCTGTAGACACTCGCGTGCTAACTAAAGAAGCCTAATGACACGCGCTCAAAGAAACGGGTGTGCAGGGTCCACTCGATAACCGTGAGCACTCGCGATTACAATGCTGGCGTTATGACAAGCACCGGCAGCTGAAAGTGCGCATGTGTTTTCATGCGCAAACGTTCTATGCTGCCACTCGCCTCACAATGTTAACTATACCACGATTGCAAGTCACCCGACAATTTGGCCAACTAGACTTGCAACAATGAGCGTCCGGGAAGGCAGCGTGCATCGAGCCACGAAGGAGTCGGAAGCCACCATCCCACTTTACTGAACTCGAGTACGCGCCCGTCATCCTAGCCCGCATTTATCACGGGAGGTTCAGACAGCTCGTGGGCGGTGCGAAACAGCTAGTTACATTATGCAATGATCGATCTGCTCTCACTGACATATCCACAGATCACTGACAATCCCAGGTCTCGGATTAGAGGCTATTATGTGGACGGGGTTTTGTGACCTTCAACAGTGTCTGCTTGGAGCTCCAACCAGGTTGAACACCGGAGAGGCTTCGGCAGGGAAGATGAGGTTATGTAAAAACTAATTACAGAAGTTTAATGCATCAGTAAGGGTGAACGGTGCGCTCAAAGAAAAAATAGGGAAACGTTCAGCGTGCGTGCACCTGCCCGCAATGGCAGAGAAAATGTGACCAGACGTGGTCGACGGCTGACTTTCTTATACCCTCGACCACCCGGGCAACCTAATTCCCTCTTGATTCTTGGTAGGGTGCATTGTCAGAACACGTCGGGTAAGCCTAGGTAGAGGGTACACATGGCGTGACTGTTCTCAAAAGCAATTTTTGAAACAGAGTCGTGCAAGTTCACGTGGTATCTATAAAAACCCAAGCGTATCGCCCGCTGAAACGTTGGAAGCACTGTTTGTGATTTTTCCTTTCTCATGTGAACTTCGGAAATAAAGAAAAAAAAAGAAGACGTGGCCGAGTCATTGAGTCGCTTGCACCTATCGTTCCGCATAATGCTGGCAGCGGTTCGATGCCGTGCTGCGTGATAACTTCTTTCGTTTAACGCCACGTAGGACTCAGTTCACCAGTCTTCCACGAGATGGCCGTCACACAAAACTCAAGATTTGGTTTCACTTTTGTTTTTTTCAGAAGTGCTCTTCAAATATATTGTCTATTTTTGCTTCCTAAAAGGTGCTAATGGGTTGCTTAATTGTGAAGTCGTCAGTTTTATTATCGGGTTTTATTCCTTGGACAACATAATAACAAGCATGCGCATGTCTTGGTGTTAAGTCCAAGAAAAATACTATCGTGCCTTGTAGCATGGACATACTCAGGAATCCTGGACATTGCACCTTCACCATTCTCTGGAACTTCACGTCAATGCACATGCGTAACTGAATGGGCATAATTTTAAACAATCTTATTTTTATATAATAGCCGAATATGAACAAGTTTCAATTGTCTGCGCCAATAGGTTGTCGTTTGTAACAACGTATACATTTATGGCACTTAGTCGGAACATTGGCGGTGCGTTAAAGCAGTGTTTCGCTCGGGGATGGGGGTTTTTGCCACACGACCGGAGCAAATGGTTTTTTACACGCTTACGTGGCACAAATGGTTTTGTACACGCTTACGTGGCCGCACCGGAAAACACCCGGGGTGGCGTGATACACGGAGTGGACCCCGGAGCGACACCGGAGGAACTGAAAGCCGACTTGTGGACGGGCACACAGGGTGCCACCATCCACAGCGCCCGAAGACTAGGCAAGACCAAGACGGCCGTCATCACCTTTGACGGACGCATCACACCGAAACACGTCATCTACTGCGGAGCCGAGTACAAGTGTTACCCGTACCGGCCCACAAGACAAATCTGCCACGTTTGCTGCCAACAAGGTCACCGCTCCGACGTGTGCCCCACACCGGACGCCAAGGCTCGCAAACAGTGCGGGATGCAGAG